>NC_046154.1:180898814-181498814 GCF_011064425.1 Rattus rattus | reverse complement strand
CTTTTATCTTCTCTTTAATAAATGTTATTATTCAAGTTGATTGCTTGTGGTACTACGCAAATATTCTAGAACAAAGTAATTAAGAAAAAAATCTAAAATATAGCTGGCATCAAAATATATATTATAACTGCACTAACTGTATAAGGGAAATCTTCCTGTTATTTCCCTTCAGGAAAGAGTTGGTCTTTGGTTTATCAACCAAATATTAGTATAACAAGATAAAAATAGACTGAGTACAAACCCTCATATCAAAGCTAGGCAAGGCAATCCAGTAGGAGGAAAAGCCCCCAGAACAAGCAAAAGAGTTAGAGACTCCTCAGTCTCTCTGCTAGGAGTTCCACAGGAACACTAAACTTCACACGCATATGCTGAGAACCTAGCTCAGACCCATACAGGCTCCCTGGCTCTTGCTTCAGACAAATTTTAAATTAATAGCTCTACAATTTATTATGTGATTCATTTGTGTGTTCTCTAAAAGTAAATGTATGTTAAATGGCAAAATTATGTAGATTTCTTGGAACTTTTACAAGAAAGGACACTGTAACCATGAAAGCCAGCTTCTGGGCTCATGGGCTCCCGGATAACAGTAACCCTTACTGCTGTTATAATCTTTTCTCTAATTCCCCAACAGTCAGCATAACTGGCACACATGCTTCCATAAAACTCTTCATATAAGTCCCTGAAGAATTTACATTCTGTGCCTTCAGTAAATGGTGTAGATATGTATTTCTGGAAATGTGCTTTATGAAAGATACTTTATGGGTGTAGCTTTTCTGGGTCTGGGTAATCTCACTCTATATAGTCTTTTCCTGATCAATCCATTTACCTGACAAGTTCATAGCTATTTTGAAATAGAGTCTATTTTTCGGACATTTAATTTTACAAAGAAATTGAATGGAGAGTTGGTATTTCCTGTATATCCTGCACGTGCAGTTTTCTTGACTGTATACAATTTTTATTTTTATTTCCAGTACAAGTAGATTAAATGATTATTAATTTCCATATATTAATAAATGCTGAATATTAACATGGTAGTTCCCCAAATAACCACACAGAGACCTTTTACTATTTAATAGCCTAGGCCTTAGCTGGGCAGACTCTCAACTAGGCCATCTAAGTTAACTAACAGACATCATCCAGCCACATGCCTATCTATACCTTCTAGGTAGTGACGTCCATCTGCTGCAGTAAAGTCATGTCTCCTGGTGAAAGCTTTCCTCCTCCTCCTTTCTAGAGTTCCTTCCTCCCTACCAGGAAGTCCCTCTTTCCACTTCCTGCTCAGCTAATCGGCCATCAGATTTTGTTAAAATCAAACAGAGAATGACTTAGGAAGATAAGGAAGGACAGAGACACAATTTCACACAGCATAGCCCGACAGGTACCCATTTTTTAATTGAAAAGAAATTATTTTCTCACACAGTATATCCTGATAACAATTTCACCTCTATCTACTCTTCCCTGTTCATTTTCATCCCCCATCCAAATCCAGTTACTTTCCCACTCATTCATGGGACTCCTAACACTCAGAGTGCAGGGTGTCTCTGACTCTTCGACCTGCTCTTGACATGTCTTCTTGCTGACTTGCCTCCTCAAGCCTTAATATTAGGGTGTGTGTCCTAGTATTATTATAACATTTTGATACCTCAAGGAGGCCTGTTCTTTTCGGAAGGGAAATGGATGAATAAATTGAAGGAGAGGCCAGGCAAGAGAGGACTGAGGAGGGTGGGGAGAGGGGAATTGAGTTCAAGATATAATGTGTAAGAGAATAGATTTTTTTAAAAATGACTTTTAAGAAATAGTAATAAAATATAATAAAGCAAAGTGTAATAAAGTAAAACAAAAAAATCTCACACAGAAGTTGAATAAAACTAACAGAAGAAAAAGAGCCCAAGAGAAGGAACAGGAATCAAATAATTCCTTGTTCACACACTTGGAAATCTGCCCACCACCCCCCAAAAATCCCTAAACTGGGAGCCATAATAGATAGGCAGAGGCTCCGAGCAGGCGCTGTGCTTGCAGCTTCAAATTCTGTGAAATTATAGGAGCGTTGATCATATTCATTTAAAGGACCTTGTTTTCTTGGGGTCTTCCATCCTCTCTGGTTCTTGTAATCGTCCTGCCTTCTGTACCACCAGGTAGAGGGAGGGATTTAATAAAGTTACCTCACTTAGGGCTGAGTGTCCCAAGCTCCCCGCCACCCACCCGCCATGTGGTTGTGGGTCTCCCATCTGCTGCAGGGGAAAGCTTCTCTGGTGATGACTAAGCAGGGCACTGATCTGAGTAGAGAAGACTGTCAGTAGGAGTCATTTTCTCACTGTCAGAGTGGGGAAAGTTACTTTAGCACGTCATCACCATTGTTTAGGTTTGTGTTGCAATTATATCTTGTTTCGCTTTCTCCCAAACCCCACGCTCCCTTTCTGTAAACCATCGGCTGATATGTTTACTTTCTTTGTAACTATGCCATTTTAAAAGGAAGCATCATAGGTTTGGATTTTTGCAGCGTAAAGACATTTAAGTTGGCTTCTTTCACTAATTGATATGTAATTAATATTCATTTATACCTGTGAGTTCATAGCTTCCTTTCCATAACAGTAAGTCATTTTGTAGCTTCAGCTAACCTGAAGTATAGCCTGAGTAGTTGACTCCTGACACGCACTCACTGCCAGTCTCCTCAGTTCTAATATTATAAGTGAGTACTGTTAAAACCAGCCCACATTTTGATGATAGTGGGGTGGTTTTGTTTGTGTATTTATCTTATTTCAATTCAGTAATCATCAGTCATCTACTATTGGACATACCTCATTTATCCACCAACCTACTGAATTTTTAGCAGTTATAAATAAAGCTGTATCATGCATTAATCCATAGTATGTTTACTGTGTTCTATGCTTAGAGAAGAATTTCTGTTCAGTTGCCGGCGGTTTTCCAAAACTGTGTGTCCACTTTGCATTATCAGCAACAATGCATGCTTTCCATGCTGGTCCAAATCTTCTTCGTCACTTGATCTTTTATTGCTTTGGATTTTTCACTTTCTAGTAATATTGTCACATTATTGTTAGAATTTCCTTCTGATAGGAGAAATTGGACGTTTATCCATGCTGATTTGCTGTCTATGATTTTAAGGTTGTGTATTGATGTCTTTGGCTTGTATAAAGTGATTTGCTTCCTTGGGTGTTAACACTCATTTATGTTCTTTGAAAAATAATTATTTATCATATGCATCTTGCAAATATTTTCTTTGTATTGGTGACTTGCAGTCTCATTCCTTTGCACTGTCTTCAACACATCAGAAGGCTTTTTAAAAAATGAAATAGAAAACATCAGTTATTTCGCTTCAGAATCATGTGTTTTCTTTTATGCCTAAAACTCATTACCAAACCCATGGCCACCTAAATGTTCTGGAATTTTACCTTATAAAAGATTTAGTTTGTCTTTAATATGTAAATCTGCAACTATTTGTGTAAATTGTTATGAAAGGTGGTGATTTACATCTAGAGTCATATTCTTTCTCAATCTCTCTGGAATTTCTCCCTCTTTCCCTTTTTTGAATGTAGGAGATTAGTATTTGGGGTCATTTGTTGAGAGCAATATGATTGCTTTTTTGATAAAGATAAGATATAATATATTCACATACATGTTTATAGGATGATTTGCATATATTGCTTTTAATTTTACTTATTTATGTTTAGGTTTTTATGAGACAGATTTTCTCCATGTAGCCTTGGATAGCCTCAGAGTCATAGAGAGCCACCTGTTTCTGTCTCTATGTACTGGGATTGAAACAAGCATATGCCACCACACCGATGCTCTTATTTCATTTGATGTAAAATTATGTATGGTCTTGAACAGCATATATTGAAGCATGTACAAATATTGAAATTAAATCCAGCTCATTAATATAGTGCCTTGATAATCATATCAGTAATAATATGTCTATAAGTTGAATGATATTGAATGTTAAAACAAATAAGCTTGAGAACAAAATTTGGAAAACTTATCAAAACTTAGAAAAAACTAGAAACCATACCATTCCCCCATTTTTCTGATGTTTCAAATCCTAGTGGAGTCCTAAATACATACACCGATACTAACACACACATAATTTACACACACACAGAGAGAGAGAGAGAGAGAGAGAGAGAGAGAGAGAGAAACACTACATTAGCCACAGCCTTTTGAATGACAGAACTCTACTTGTACATACCTCTATTAACAGCTATAAAGAATATTAACAAAAAAAGCCTGAAGATCTGATGAAACAGCCTCATGAGTGAAAGTCAACATAAAAGATAAAATTGCTGCCAAATCTGCCCACTGAATACCAAAGAGGTTTATCAGCATATGAAATTCCTTTGTTTGGATTAAATACATGAAATCCATACCTGAAAATGTAATGGAACATACATGTATAGCAAAATTTAACTTTAAAAAGCTGGGAAGTGATTCTAACAATGAAGACTGTAACAAATAGACAAATGAAAGGAAATTAGAATAACTTACACACATGTGCACACCCATACACACACATACAAACACACTATCACATGCATGCTCATTCACACAAGCACATTCACACACACATACAAATATGCATATACATACTCACATATACAAACACACACGCACACACTCTAACACACACACATACATACACACTCTCTCGCGCGCGTGCACACACACAAACACACACACACACACACACACACGTACCCAAACATATATACACCTATACCAAGAACTTGGTGAACTGACATGCAGGTACACACTGTACTTTAGATTTTCACCTAATGCTATAAATTGTTTCTCCAAGACTTCTATTACCTAAAATATTCATGCTTTCTTGTAGAGATATAGCTATTTAGTCCTATATCTCAAAAAATGTATTCACAATCATTCTTGAACCTCATTGAACATGAAGATCAATCACCTATTATCTTAGCAATTCTATGGACACAAGTCAACAGGACCAGAAGTCCCTTACTTACCGCACAAAATCAAATACATTACAGAATATCTCTAGTAAATACTTATATAGAGTAACAAATTTGTACATAAGGTATATGTGTTTTTAATATTTTGAGGTAGGTGCCACAGGAGAAAAAAAAGCATAGTATGCTATTTGTTGTGAAAATAAATATTATTATATGGATAATTATATCTTGATAGTTGCTTTAAGAGAAAAACATCTATTTTTAAATGAAATGTTAGTTTTTCACTTAGGAAAAGATGCATTGGAATTTCCACATCTTTATGACTAAAAGGACCACATATGGTGGTTATACTTCACTAAAATTCTGTGTTTTCCCACAAAACGTTATATTGTTTGTAAATATGGAATCAAAGAAGGTTTTACTATTTTATTAATATAACAGCTGCAAAATAACCATAAAATTTTGTTTTCTCCTGTGAATAACTTTTGGAAAATAAGGGGGAAATTTAAAATACAATTTTCTCATACTTAGACTCAGAGGACTTTGTAAGTTTCTTCTAAATTTATTCTGGTATTAAATTATGAGAATGGCAGAGTGCAGTAAACATTCTAGCCATAGGGAATTATGGCTGAGTTGGTCAAAATCCACACATCCCATAATGCTGCACTATTCTTATGGTAATTGCCTTCAACAGAACATCTTTTTGGAAAACTATTAAGAACCAGAATATTTTAAACTGAGGATAGAACTGATTTCCTTTGTGAGGGGTACAGAAGTTATTTTTTCTTTTAAATTTATTGGGAAATGCTTTGGTCTACATGGTAGTTTATGTATTGCTAAAACAACCTCATAGCTACAACACAACCCTGTTTCATGAAGTATCCTCATCTCTCTCACGTCTTCTTTACTGAAAAAGAGACATGTAGTGAACCAATACAAATTTACTTATGCTCATGCTTAATATTTCATGGATAAAACCTTTTGTCTCTTACGTAGGATTGTTAATCCCTTTCATTTGTTTATGTGTAGAGGTGTCTCTGTGCAGTGCATTAGACAGCCTCCTCTATCACTTGTTAACATTTCCTTTGAGGTGTGTCCTCTCAGAATCGGGACTCCATGCTTTATAACCTGAGCTAGAACATAACAAAGCCCACAGCTCTCTACATCAAGCCTCGCATTCTAGGTAAGCACGGGACACCTGGACTGCTCTGTAGGGCTTTGGTCTGAACTCCAGTCCTCATGACTGTATCTTAAACTACTTAACTATTAATCTCTTCAGCCACAAACTTTTCTTTCATTTTTTTTTTGATGAAATCATTTTATGAACTGTTTTGGCAATAGTGGGTGTAAAATTGCCACTTCTTAGTATATAATAGATTTTATAAACATGAATTTACAGTATTTTATGCCTGTAACACTTTTAATTTATCTGGCTATGTCTATGATTTAAGCATATGATTTTTATGGATTAGTGCAAGTTTATTCCAGAAAGATTGCCATTTTCTATAGCAGAGAGAAAGTTGAAATTAGACAAAACTTGGCTTAGTGAATGGAACTGCCTATTTTTTGCATCCACACAGAAAAAATAATACAACAGTTGTCTTTTTATAGTTATTTATAATTTATATGAATATGTTAAAATGTGAAGTTTTTATCAGAGATTAGATTAAATTTTAGTGAAACTGTAACACTGTAACAAGAAAAAGCAAGAAAGTTATATTGCTAAGACTTAAGAAGGAAAAATTTTCAGTGTAATGGTACATACACACACACACACACACACCTACACACATACACACTCATGAAAATATAATAGAGTATAATAATAAATTAATAAAAATACAATAATAAACAATACAATATAATAATAAAATAATAATACATTATAATTGTAATGAAATAGTAATAACATAATACAGTATAATAAAATAATCCAGTTTAATTATGTCCATAATTAAAAACATGATGACTTTAATATGATAAAGTATGCAATATACTCATAATAAAATAATATTCTTAAAAATGATGCAAATAGAATTGTTTTAGGATATTAAATCTGTGTATTTTCTGCAGGAAAATTCCAGAGTTAGGCACAAGGAATACTTACTCATCTATAAAATAGTGTTTCTAATAGCTGCCTCTAGAATATAAAGGTAATGACTTTTATATGTTTTTCTTTTTAATTGTTGCTTTCATTTTTTAGTAGATAACCTAACTACGTCATTTCTTCCTTTCATTTCTGCATTCCAAGCCCTCCGACATACATATCTTGCTCTTTCTTAAATGCATGACTTCATTTTTCATTAATTGTTGTTAGAAATTAAACTACCCTACCGGCAGATGACGTGATATTTATATATTCCAAAAATTCTAATAGAAAACTTCTAGAAATGATAAATTAATCCATCAGTGTGGCAAGATACTGAATGTACTTGCACAAATAAATAGCATTTCTATTATATTAACTAGAAAGGATTCATAGTAACTCCTGTTCACATTAACCTTAAAGAATATAAAATTTCTGGTAATAAACCAATAAATCTCTGATTAAAGATATAAGGACACTAGGAAATGAAAAGACATCCACATGCACGGGTTGGTATAATTAATAACATAATAATTACCATTTCACCAAAAGCTACGTACAAACCAAATGCATTTCTAACCAAAATCGATCCTCATCTTATTCTTTACAGAAATAGAAAATATTATCCTAAATTTCAGTGTAATGATAAAAAACTCTGGTTAGTCAAAACTATTCTAAAACAAAAGAAAATGGGGTGGTGACAATTCTAGATCTCAAGATGCATGCAAAACCATAGTAATAAAAGCAATATAGTATGGGGAGAAGAAAGAGGAGGTAGAGGGGGAGGGGAGGAGAAGGGGCAGGAGGAGAAGGCCAAGGAGGAAGAGGTGGAAGTGGAAGAAGAGGAGGAAGAGGAGGAGGAGAAAATGGTGCTGGTGGAGGTGGAGACAATGGAACCAAAGCAAAGACCTAAACATGAGCAAAATAACTTCAGAGATTTAATATTTGACAAAGATATCAGAAACATGCTAAAGAAAAGAAACCATCTTTAGCAAATATTCCTGGGATAAATGAATGTCCACATACAGAAAAAAATATTACTCGCATATATCCATTAGTTAAAACAAAAACTATCTCCAAAATGATCAAAGAATTTAACATGAAATTTGAAACACTAAAATTGCTAGAAGAGAACAAATATAGTATTCTTCATGATATAGGCATGAGAAAGGAGTTTCTGAAAAAGATCCCACTCTATAAGGCTAACAGTTGGCAAGTGGGACTTCATAAAACTAAAGTGTTTTTCTAAAACTAAAGACGGAATCAGCTAACAAGGAAGTCCACAGAGTGGGAGTGGATTTTATGTTAGGATACATCTGACAAAGGTTTAATATCAAGAATATATAAAGAACTAGAAAAGGTGTCAAAAAGAAAGAAAAGGGAAAGAAACAAAAGAAAAGAGAAAGAATATTCATTCAAAATAAATGTTCCTGAACCAGACCAAGAGAGCTCTCAAAAGAAGATGAAGAAAAGAAGAAAAGAAGAAGAAGAAGGAGGAGGAGGAGGAGGAGGAGGGAGAAGAGGAGGAGGAGGAGGAGGAGGAGAGGAGGAGGAGGAGGAGAGGGGGAGAGAGGGAGAGAGAGAGAAGAGAGGAGAAGAAGAAGAAGAAGAAGAAGAGGAAGAGGAAGAGGAAGAGGAAGAGGAAGAAATAATATAGTAATCTTTAATTTTAACAGAACTTAAATTATTTCATTTGTCTATACAATACTCAAGATGTATGTATTTCTTATTTCATAATTGGTAAAATTATAACTTAAAGTTCTAATAGATGTCCTACTTCACAGATAAATTCTTTATCCACCATACAAACTATATTAAATTTAAGCCTTTAAAAATATCTGATGGGTTGGGGATTTAGCTCAGTGGTAGAGCGCTTGCCTAGCAAGCACAAGGCCCTGGGTTCTGTCCCCAGCTCTGAAAAAAAAAATCTGATAATATAATGATAGTCGTTTTACCTGAAGTGTATTAGAGGCCAACTACAGTTGCCATTTCTTCTGTGGAGATTGAGAACGTCACTCATGTAATTGTCCTTGACTTTAGGGAAGATAATAATCTGTATATACAAGGACCTCAAAAATGTTGAGAAATGGGAAAGTTTAAGTGCTGAAATACTCCTGACCCCCCCAAAAAAAGATGATACAAATTTTATGTGTTAGAAAAGTTAATGTAAACATAAAAATGTAAAAGGTTTTGTAGGGAAGACTGCTGCAGCATTTTATTTTGAAGCAGTAAAGAAATACATTAAAATATAGTTTTGAAAGAAAAATAAATAAATATAAATCATTAAATATGTTTCCTATGTAAATTTGTATAACATAAACCTAATTGTATACCACATTTGTGGATCAAATATATAGTTATCATTTCTGTAAAATGAACTATTATATATAAAAAGGCACCATAAGTAATGGCTAACAGAAACAAATGATATCAGAAAAATACACAAATAAATATTACAACTACCAGTTATATATAGGCACAAGTAATGACATATGTAACATTTCATTAATTAACAAACACTATCTTAGGAATATTGGCACATGAAAGAATATTTGAAAAAGAACCAAATATAGACTTTAAAAATGTAACTCGTACAAGGGAAATTAAAATCTTATCATCTAGCTCTAGCCCCACAGCAGGCAGAGACGACAAAAGAGATTTGTAAACTTGTGAGAACACATTCAAAATCCAGTGCAAAGGGTTGAAAGTCCAAGAGGGGAAAAATACAGAGAGGAATGCAAAGATGGTCTAAGTCAGAGGTTCTTGACCTGTGGGTCGACCCTTGGGAGGTTGATCTTTCCACAGGGGTCACCTAAGATCCTTGGCAAATACAGATATTTACGCTACAATTCACAAGAGTAACAAAATTTTCAGTTATGAAGCAGTTATGGAAATAATTTTATGGTTGGGGGTCATCACAACATGAGGAACTATATTAAAAGGCCACATTAGGAAGGTTGAGAAGGACTGGTCTAAATTTTGGCTAATTCAAGTTTCAGGTAAAGAAGCAGCTAAGCAAAGTACAACATGGTGACAATGAAAATTATCCTGAACTACGGGAAAGCAAATCCATGATGTTGAATCCTACATAGGACATGTTTGGAATGAGATCCATAGCCAGTTCATTAACCATACTTCAGAAGAATAGGACATTGAAAATATAATAAATTTGATAGCCAAACTATCAGGAGAGGACTGCAAGAAGTGTCTTTCCTGTTTCAGAACTGATGAAGTTATACTCAGATTTTCTGTTACGCCCAACCTGTCACCTTTAAACAGCATGCAGTGAGACTGAAAGTTGATCTCTAACAGCAAAATGAAAATGATGTTTTAAAGAAGTAAACTAAAAAAAAAGGAAATTTTGGTTAATTATATATTTCATTAAATCTAATATGTGCAATGTGATTTGTAGGACTAGAATCTAAATGGATAGGTACAACTAACTTCCACAGTAGTAGAAAAAAGAAGAAAAAGCAGTCAATACAATTTGAATGCAAGCAAAAGGACATGATGCAGGCATGATGAATGGAAATCATGAAATGTTGGATAAGTTCACATGTATCAGTCATGGTTGTTGGTTTTCCATGGCCTTGGCAAATTCCTTGAGAACAGCAACTTAAAGCAGGAAAATTTGACTCACAAATGCTGTGGTCTCAGCCCATGGTTCCCGGGGTCTGTTTAAGGGGCCTGGGAGAAGGCAATATTCACTATGGTGGCTATGAATGAGACATGACTTTTTCTAAAAGTTAGAAACTTTTCTAAAAAGGTGTGCACTCACTGATAAGTGGATATTAGCCCGAAAGCTCAAATTACCCAAGATACAATCCACAACCACATGAAGCTCAAGAAGATAGATGACCAAAATGCAGATGCTTCACTACTTCTGAAAATGGGGAGTGAAAATATCCTTAGGAGGGGATCTGGAGGCAAAGTTTGGAGCAGAGACTGAAGGAACGGCCATTCAGAGCCTGTCCCACATGTGTCCCATATATATACAGCCACCAAGACTAGATAAGATTGATGAAGCGAAGAAGTGCATGCTGACAGGAACCAGATATAGATGTCTCCTGAGAGATGCAGCCAGAGCATGTCAAATACAGAGACAAATGCCAGCAGCAAACCACTGAACTGAGAACGGGATCCCCATTGGAGGAATTAGAGAAAGGACTGAAAGAGCTTGAAGGGGCTCGAGACCCCATATGAACAACAATGCCAACCAACAAGAGCTCCCAGGGACTAAACCACTGCCCAAAGACGATACATAGACTCACCCATGACTCCAACTGCATAGGTAGCAGAGGATGGCCTTGTTGGGCACCAAAGAAAGGAAAAACCCTTGGTCCTGCCAAGGTTGTACTCCCAGTGTAGGGAAATGTCTGTGGGGGTGGGTCAGGAAGGGGGTTGGATGGGGAGGGGAGCACCCTTATAGAAGAAGGGGAGGAGGATGGGATAGGGGGCTTATGGCTGGGAATCCAGGAAAGGGAATAACATTTGAAGTGTAAATTTTTTTTAAAAAAATCCATTAAAAAAGGAAAAGTTCGGGATTCAATACCTTGTTCAAGGGCACATCTCTAATGATTTAACTGCCCCTAACCTACTACCTTTTAAGGATGCCAGCTGCACCTACAATATTGGGAACTGGGCATGAATCTTTCAACAGCTGAAAATTCAGGGACATTTCAAACAATAACCGCAGTTTCTTAGGAGACCCATCCTGACTATAGATGATTCAGGTTAAGCAATCTAAAACATGAAGAAATTATTTCTGTTAGTATAATTTCAAATACCACAAACACTAAAGAAATGGGGTGTTATAGACTTTAGTTGAGGAAAAGATTGGATTTTCAGAATATAAAATGTTCCTCACAGCTCCAACATTGAGAGCTGCTCATTTTATGGAAAGAGTGTGTATATTTTAGAAGTTGCACCTAAGTAGAAAAAGGGGGTATTCCTTGAAGACTATGCTTGCATGGACCCCAGTCTCTAGTGAGAGAGAACCACAACTTTAAAGGCTTCTACCTACTTTCATGAATTTGCCCAACCATGTGGGCATGTGATTAGACTTAACTCTTGAAGTAAAATGTAATTTTTTTGTCTTTATTTATTTGTGTCAGAACTGTCAGGGCAACTAGAAAAGTAACTATGGAAAGCACATAACTGGAGTGGTGTCACTGCCATGGATAAATATGGCTGTGCTCCTTAAATGCTTGGAACTGATTCATGATTGGGATTTGGAAGATGTTGTAGACACAGAGAATAAAACTCAAGAATTCTGCAAGCTCAACTGAATTTATAATTCTGCTAAGAGTTCTGGACATCGAAATGCAGGAAAAATTCGGACAGCAAGCCCTGAGGCATGAAGCTACATATGGGAATAAATACATTGTTTAAACATTTACTACAAGCTATTCACAATGGATTGTCACAAAAATATGTATCTGCATCTTGTCCCTGTCCTGAGACACTGGAGAAGACTTAGTTTTAAGTGATGAGCTACTTGGTCAGACAAAATGTCACTTCAAGCTGTGGCATACTTAGTACCATTTTTAGGGAGGATTGAGGTAAAGATAGCAGAAAGACTAAAAACTTGGAGTGTGGTTATGAATGGCGTAGGCTAAGAAATGCATGGATGGTAGTGAGATGAGTGTCATGAAGAAGCCGATTATTTAAAGAGAGGGAGAACATCAGAAAAGGGAACTGGTGTGGGTGTGGGAATGTCATTGAGAAAGAATATGAATTATAAAAAAAAGTGTATGTAAATTCTATAACGATACCCATCACTTTGCATGATAACCTTAAAATTAACACCAAAACCTTGTACATAATATATGAGAGAGAAGATTGGAGGAATATTTAAAGATGGCATAGTATTTTAATGAACAGGTAAGATGATAATGTAAAAATACAAAATAGGTCTTGAGTAAATATCAGGGATTGACAAGACATATATCTGAAGATCCAGAGTATGGAAGGATAAGTTTATCTGATAGTCTTATATTTGAGAAGAAATCATCTCTGACGCACATGCTGTTTCTGAGCAGCAAAGTAATGTCTTGACTGAATTTCTGTCACTGTGTTCAACAGTTCAGGCATTCAGAGGCTGCTGTAGCCATAGTCCGAATAGCCTGATTAATGCTTGATCATCTGACACTCCTTGATGTTATTTATACAACTTAAATACAAATATATGTTGGAAATACAAGCCATGTAAGTGGTACAAGGTTATGGATATTTAAGCCAAAGTTTTAAAAGAAAGCCTAGGAACCCAGGCTACATGTGACAGGGCAGGAATAGCCGCATCGTCCTAGGTCTCTGCTCCCTAATCCAACTCAAAATGGTGCAGGTCCTCTGCAGTGTGCCCCAGTCCAGTGATGTTCCATCCCAGCATAAGACAAATGATCATGCACTAAACTCAGTGGAGCCATGAATAAAAATGTCTTCTGCCCTTCGTGGAAGGAATTTGTCACAATGAGGAGGAAAGTAACTAATGCAGTCACAATGCACTTCATCTTGTGTGAACTAGTATAACACACGAGGCAAAAATTAAGTTGTAACAAGAAGAGATTTCAACTATTAGGAACTTTTAATGACATTTCTTTCACTAATTTATAGACTATTTCAAAGAATCAGTAAGGATATGATTTGATAAACATGTTAAATAAATAGTGGCTGAAGGTCTTATATAGCACATGGATTGACTGAAAGCATGTGTTACCCTGAAGCACAGAAGGAACTTTCCCAATCCTGAAATCTTGCTGGCTTTAAATAAGGATTAAAATTGTTAAGGGTGAACCTCTTGTGTAGTGAATTTTCCGAATGTAATGCTATTAAGTATAAGTAAATAGCACTAAACTAATGCAAACAATGCTTGTTTGGCTATAGGTTTAAAAATTGTTAGAATTACATGTAGAAAAAATCATAACTATCTATTAGAAAAGGAATTATAAAATAATAAAGCTTTATGTTTCCTCAGATCAGTGGTTAATGTAAAGTAGAGGAAAAATATACCATTATGCACCAATAAAGTATAATTAGTTTAAAAACACTAGTAAATTGTATGCTTACTGGCAAGTGTCCTTCATGAGAAAATCACAGAGAAGCAGCTTTGTGGAATAACAGATATTGTAATGACTTCATGTCAGTGTATTTGAAAAAAAAAAGGAAGAAATGAAAACAAACAAGTTAGAGAAATCTTACCAAAGCCAGCCCAAATTTAAAAGTTAACCATATGAATAAGCTAAAAGTATTTCAATTTTTTTTTAGTTAGTGTCTTATTACATAACCCTGACTGAACAGGAAGTCACTGTGTAGCCAAGGCTCACCTTGAATGCGCATAATGACTCTTGTCTTCTCAGTGCTGTGGGTAAAGGAATGCAATAGTATAACTTTAAATGACTAATCATAAATAAATATATAATAAATATAAGTGAATAAATAATCTCAAAATAATATATTTTTAAATAATATATCATTTAACAAAATGTGATAATTAAGAAATACGGGAAATATTAAAATTTTGAAAATTTTAGGAAAACCTTATCTATATTATGTTTTTGGTCATAAAATATTAAGTCTTCTTAAGTTAATGGCTTATACAATACAAATCAATTAAATTCCAAGTGACAGTAATTTTTGTAGTGGACAAGCAGAGCCAAAGCTTAGCTCATGAAGTAAAAATCCATAAACTACTGAAATAGACATAACCATGACAAAGTGAGAGAACTCATCCTATCACTTCTCCCCAGTTCTCATCAAGCCCAGTCTGTTTTGCCCAACTGCCAGGCATATCGTGTTGTCACAGAGGGGCCAAACCATTAAAGAAAACTTATTTCCCTCTTTCAGAAGCCATTCAATGGCAACAGACCCTCAATTGGAGTTGGGATTTCATTCCCACCTTACTTCCTCTGGGCTGGGATTTTATCTGTTTGGAGTTCATACAAGTTTTTGCACATTGTCATCACTGTGTGTTCTTATGTCCAACTGTCCTACTAAATTTATTCCTCTTTTCTTAAGACTTCTCTGAACATTAAGAGAAGGGGTATGATATATATGTCCAATCTAGTACAAAGAATTCCATTATCAATCTTTCTATGTTGACTAGTTGAAAGTCTCTGTGTTAACAGCCATCTAATTCATGAAGCTTCTCTGATAAGAAGTAAGAGATGCTCTAATCTATCTTATACTGACTGACAGGTCATTAAAAGTTGTTTTAAAACTCTGTCTACTAAGCATAGTATAGTACTGAGACCCACCCCCACCTTGGGCCTGTAATCTATCTAGACACGAATTCTTTTCCCTTTAACCCAATATAAGGTTTCCCCTCATGAAGTGGATCCTAGAACCAATCAGAATGTGGTTGGTTACTCCCATAGCATTTGTACCACTATGTAAACAATGGTGATATCTTGCCAGGTTAGTCATACTGGGTCTTACAGGGTCAAAGCTTAGTGTGGTTCATGATCAATTTTTTTCTTCAGGGAGTGGATATAACACCTTCCAATAAGATGAAAGCTAGTCAGTAGGGATGAAGCTTCCAGTGAACACAAGCTTGACTTCTCTATGCTATGTTCTCATACAGTGTCCTTTGTGAAAGGATCTTATTATCAAATTCTTGAGGGTAATCAAGAGCATTCTTGTGAACTCTGATGCTTGGGAGTCCATGGGACCCCATTGACCAATAGTTTAAAGAAGTAACTCATTCCAGGTACTGTTTTTATTTCTAACATAAGCTATCTAGTTGGGGCATTAAGTGTTTATTTTTTTTCAAATAGACTTAAAGGAGCACGACGACAATGTCAACTCAATTTGTAGAGATTTTTTTTCCAAGTATAAATTTGACACATAGAACTTATAATTTGAATGAAAAGTCAGGTGCACAAGTAACTAGAATCTAGTCTACAGAGATAAGTTCTTGTCATATATGTAAACTGTCATCTATCACAACTTCTAGAAGTTACAGAATTGCCTGTGTGTCAAACAACAATGCTATTGATGAACTATGATAGATGCATTGAATTAAAAGCAGTGCAAAATACAGTAGAACCATTACCAAATACCGAGTAACTCCCACAAATATCTAACAAAAAAAGAAAATCTCCAGATTTCCTTTAGTTATGTATAGGTCATAAGCAAATAACACGGGTTCTGGGCAGATTTCTAAGTATTCAAAAGGGCATGCTACTCTTGTAGAGAACTGGAGTTTAGTTCCCAGGATCCATTTGAGGTAGCTCACTAGCACCGGGAATTCTTGCTCCAGGGAATCTGACGCCTTCTTCTGGCTTCTGTGGGCACTAGAATGGGTGCAGACAAATAAATACAATTTCAAATTAAGTTTTTATAAATATCAAGCACTATGTTGCTCACATGCCTAGGAGGGAGAGGACAAAAGTGGAATCTAGACAGCTAATATATAGATGTTGAACTTGGGAACTTAGGATTTGAAGAGTCTGTTCTAATATTTGAATTAAACAAATATTAGATCTCATGGACAATTTATTGATTTTTAACTTATATACTTATTGATTCTTTCTAAATCTTAGGATCTCATATTTATGCTAGGCTAAGTTTTTGTGTACTCTGTAATAGTTTGAAGCTGAGAGTGACTTCCGTGTTCAGTTCATACTGTCTCTATGGGCTTCCTTTAATAACATAAAAGTATATCAGAAGTCCTTAACTTGTGTCTAAAAATTTGAAATCTATCAGAAAAACATCATTTCTTTACAATAAAGTCTTAGCACATGAAATAATGATTCATCTTTTTATGAACAAAGTAATAAGAATAAAAATATTTCCTAAGGTTTCTGCAGAACAAAATTCTCTTTATATTTTTCAGGCCATATTGATTCAATGTATAAAATAAAAACATTTATTTATTTTTATTTATAATGCAAACAACATTTTACGATCTATTCAGCATTTCATATGAAATTTTTTAGTGACCAAAAACTATATCTAATTTAAAAACCATAAACATCATTGTATAAAAATGATAAAATGTTATAATAGGCACAAAAAGAAGTTCATTATAAATGTATATGTTTGTGCTACAGAAATATTTCTATTAAAGTGTTATGCAATAATTTATGATTATAATTATATCAAGAAAATTTTAAATTGCTTATTTAAAGCTCCTAGACTTAATGAATCAATATAATATCACTTATTGTCTTCTATTGAAATAAAACAGGTAAAGGAAACTAAGTCATTGGCTTAGGTACCAATTAATAAAAACATATATGAATAAGTATAATTACAGATGTCTTTTTATCAAAGAGCAAAACCCTGTATATATGTTTATATCAAAACCAGAAAAATGAACTACAAAAATGTCAATACTACTTATTTGGTCAATATGACTATATTATTCTGAAAACCAACCTAATTACATCATTACTCTTGATTATTCTTTTGGGTGGGCCCTAGTTTGGATGACCTACCATATTAACACTCCCTGAGGGAATCTAGGTTAGACAGAGGAATATTTTCCAAGGATAATTAAATTAAAAGAGTGAAACAGGAGAGAATCATGTCAATGGAACCTCCTTCATGGTTATTACTAAGCAATTGCTAAAAATTATTTGAAATAACTTAAAATCAATTAGGACCATACACCCTTCTTATCTCTTGGAAATTGATTTTTCTCTGTAAAAGACATGTGAGAACCTTTACATATTATGAAAGAAAATATAGTTTTAAAAAATATCTGTTGAAGCTTTACATTTTTCTAAGGAGGACTTCCTGGACTAACTTCCAGAAAAGTGTTCTCCCTACCATTATTACTAACTCTGAAGTATTCCCTTCATTCCAGTAACCCCCTGGAAACTTTAACTCAAACATATTCTTTTCCTTGCAAGATCGGTAAGGTCTGGTCTGTGCCAAGAGGGACAATGTTAAAACTACACAAAATGGATTCCATTTTATTTCAATATTATGGGAATGTATATAATCCAGAGGTTAGTCTAGGAAGCCCTACTTAGAAAAATTCTAAATCTTCAATCGATTTTTAAAAATGTATATTTTTTCTTTCATAAAATGTAAGGGTTCTCATATGGTTTTATAGAGAAAAATGTCAGTCACAAAATATATATTAGGGGTACCATAGTATATTCACGATAACAATAAAACGAAGCAGAGATAATAAATCAATACTCTACACAATCTATAGGTGAAAATCCAGTTTTCTCTGTACAAATTATTTTCTTATAAGTACAAGACAAATGAAATATTATTCCATAACGTTCCTTAAATTAGAGTTTGAAAGTTAACTTATTATATGTCCCAACTCAAATCCTATGCCCATGAATACTGAAGTGCATGCCATATTCATATTAAACTGTAGGGGAAAATGTAAGCTCTATAGACTGCTATGTAGTTCTAAAAATGATGTCCTGTTGATGCTTTGGATAGTGTTATTTAGAAATAATCATACGGCAAGGAGGAGGCACGATCAGTATGGCGTTAGCCACAAGGCTTCAGGTGTCTGGGCAGAGCACTGTTACTGAATCACAACAGTTGGCCCTAAAATGTTGCCTTTGATTTTTTTATTAAGCAATATAACAATAAACAATTTATTTTGATAAATATTTTATTAAATATATAAATACACAATAAATATATATATGAAGTATATAAATTTAAATCATATACATATATAAATATTTTATCCAAGTATTTCTTGGTTCTTTGGATTTCCTTAAAAGTTTTGTGTCAGGAAAATACCTTTCTTATCTTCCTTACCTTAACCCAGTCCCAGGCACAGTTACAAACATTTGTTAATATAGACTACCTAAGTTTTTTTTTTCAATTTATATAAGTTTCAGGGAAGGAACTGTGGAAGTGTCTCTAAGAATACATTATATACACATGAGCAAAATGACATAGATCAGCTGATGAACACAATATTAAAAATATGCTATATTTGGGTAGAATTAGTCTAGTTTTTTGTAATTAGATAAAAAACACTTAAAGGAATTTTTTGTTATTTCAGAAGTATTCAACTGTATCAAGCAATTCTGTTTAAAGAATAATCTTATAAAATCCAAAAGATATATAACTTCACAATTACCTTTGTTTATTTTTTATTTTATATAATTCTATTATATATAAATATATAATATATCTTATTTACATAAAATATATAAATATTATATATATTTATTTAGAGGTTTTCGGGGCTTTTAGAAAAGTAATTTATGTTTCTTTTATACCTCATCCACCAAACAACCCAGTTTTGAGAATTAGTTCAAAGTCGGAAACTCACAAGTATCTTTCATTCTGTTTTTTAAAGTCTATTTGGCCATAAAAACTGAATGAACTGAGTACAGGATTGACTAATGCTGTTGTTAGCCTTTGACCTTATATATATAATTTTGGCTGCCCTCCCAAAGTTTCTGTTTTTAATCTTTTTACCAACAGTCTTGGTCTTTATTCATTAAGTCATTTTTTTCTCTTAGTGAGCCAGTTCATGTATACTTAAATATGTCTTTAAAGGATAGTGATGTTGCTGTCACATTCAAATGGCTCTGAGAGTGTTATTGGTTTTTTGCCAGTGCTGTCTGCGTTCCAGCCACAGATTGGCTTGGTTAAGGAAGAAGCTGTAAACAGCCTATCAACAAGTATTTATACAGATGTTAATGAAACTCAAATTCTCTCAGTGTATTTATGCCAAATTCTACTTTCCGTTGTCCTTTATTTGTGAGGTATGAGGTAATAATTTCTTTGGTAAACACATCCAAACCATTTATACTTTATAAAGAAATTTTTAGTATTTCCAGCATGAGCTACATAAAATCAACCATTTATCAAAATGACTTAAAATATTTCACAGCACAAGAAGAAGCATTTTCTGTAGCCACAACAATGTCCTCCAAAAGCTTTTGGTAAACAGATGAACTCATCTCTGCTCATGAAACCAAGACTAGTTCAAAATTATATTATGGAGAAAAGCCATTAGAGAAAAAGGAAACGGTCATGGGAAAGTTACCACGTGAATTAAAATATAACTACTTAGTTTATTTCTCCATGCCCTAAATGATAATTGAATCTTAATTTCCCTCTATATAGGATATTATGCAGAAAATTTAGAAATTGATTTATTTGAAGCATATGGATTTAATGAGCACCTCTTATTGCCTTTTATGAAGAAAAGAATAATATTTCCATGAATTTTCAAATTACTTCATTTCTTTGGTGAAGCTCTTACAGAAAAGTGCTCTCTTCTTCTCTAGCTTACGTTCACTGCGGACTATGAAGAGGTCATCCTTTTGGCTCTGTGTTTTGATTTGCCAGTTTTAGTTGTCTTTTTATTTATTTATTTTTAATTCTGAGGCAATTCTGACATTCAGAGTTAAGGATCCTTCCTAATCTAGTAACTAAGTTAATCATGTTTGGACACATGCTCTCTTCTGTAATATCCCTCTTGTCTACACACTGAAGACCTTTGCATTATAGTTTGGCTCTTTTTAAGAACAGAAAGAACAACTGTGACAGATGCTCTTTTTTCACTGATATTTACTGAGCCTCATACAATGCATTATGTATACCAGGCATCATACTATGCCTTAGTATTTTCAAGAGCTTATATTGTAAGAGGCAAAATACATAAAACCAGGAAATTATTATATGATTTAAGAAAAACTATCCTGGAGTTCTTCTTGGTTCCTTGAAAATGAACATTCATGTACTTGTTATGTTTCTTGTTGTTGTGACATAGCACAGGACCGAAGCAACTAAGGGAGAAGGACTCAACTTGGTCCATGGCTTCCGTTCCTTATGGCAGGGAGCACATGAAGTCCACAGAAACTGGTGGGGCCATGTCAGTCAGATTCTTGTCAACTTAACACATGCTACAATCATCTGGGAGATAGAAAGAAAGAAAACAACAACAACACACTTAATTGAGAAAATACTGCTATTAGATATAGCTGCGTCCCTTTTCTTAATAAATGGTGGGCCCTGCGCACTCTGAGTGGTGCCACTTCTGAGGCAGTGGTCCTGGCTTAAATAGGAAAGCGATCTAAGCAAGCCATGAGAAACAAGCCAGTAAACACCACCCATCCATGGTCTCTGGATCCATTTCTACTTCCAGCTTTCTGCACCGTGTGAGTTTCTGTCTTGATGTTCGTCCATAATGGGTAGTAATTAAAATGTGTAAGCCAAATAAGTACATTCCTCCCCAGAGTGGTTTGGTTAGTGTTTAATCATGCCAACAGAAGCCAAGCTAGGACAAATTGGTACACAGAATGAGCTATCACCGAGATTGGCCTGATCACGCATTTTGGGGGAAGGATTATAGGATTTTAGAGTTTGTGTCTGGAAACGACATTGAGTGCTAGTGTTTAATAAGCTCTTGTTGAAACTTGGAAGAAAATGCTCACAGATGTTTCACTGACAGGGGTTTGTCTTATGAAGTCTCAGACAGAAGCAAAGATTATCAGGGCTGCTCATATGACATATTTGAATTAACAACCTCTGGTTTCCGGTCAGCTAGGGCTGAAGAAACAGCAGTGATTAAGAAACAAGAGCCAAACAGTGTTTGAGGAGAGGCCCTTGGTCCTGTGAAGAGTTGATGCCCCAGTGTAGGGGAATGTCAGGGCAAAGAGGCAGGAGGAGGGGGTGGGCGGGTAGGGGAGCACTCTCAGAGAGGCCGGGGATGGGGGATGGACTGGTGGGTTCCAAAAAAGGGGATAACATTTGAAATGTAAATAAAGAGAATATCCAATAAAAGAAAAGGAAAAAAAAAACTTAAAAAAACTAAAAAAGAAAAAAAGTTAGAATCTTGGAAAAGTTGTCGGTCTGTGTATTGCATGAAGTGAAAATTTGTACTTAAGTAAACTTCCTGATTAATTACTGCCCCTAAATGTTCATTAATAGACCTTTTGCAAAAGATTAAGTAAGGCATAAACTGGTTCCCATTTGTGCTGGAAGAAACCAAATTAGGGATTATTTCTATTTTCATTTTAAAAAGTTGTAATTGCTGATATAAATAAAAAATGCTTCATAAATAAATAAATAAAATCATAAATAAAAATCTTCCAGCAAACAAGAAAGAAAGGAAGGAAGAAAGGAGGGAGGGAGGGAGGAAGGAAGGAAGGAAGGAAGGAAGGAAGGAAGGAAACAACCACTAAACTGAAGTCAAACTTGTTTACTGAGACAACTTATCATAGTTTAGTAGGATTGAGGTATCAGCCCTGGTTAAGAAAGAACCTTTTGGGAATTATTTCCTCAAGGTCAACACAGAGAAGCTGTGGTTCCCCGGGTGAGGAAGTAAGGGAGACAGCCAAGCCTAGTAATCCCCCACATGGTACTGATTTTATAGTGTGGAAGGATCACAGCTGAAGTGTAGCACTGTGTACCAGGATTAGAGTCCTTGTAGAAAGATCATTGATGAAACTGTACACTTATTTGCAATAGAGAACCCCAGAAAGTTGGAGATGCCAGGATAGTGGGTGAATCACCTATGAAAAGAAGAGGCATAAAGCAGGCATGAGCCAAAAAGGCAAGTTGATTTTGCTGTTAGAAGAACAGAATTAGAGCTTCCACAGCTCTTTAGAACCCAGAAGACCAGGACTGAGTTCCAGACATTGGACAATGAACTATTAGCACGGTTCGAATTTTGTTTGGCTTTCATCCAGTTGTTACTGTGCCTGGTTCTCCATATTGGAAAAAGAATTATGTAGCTTACTATTTTTTATAGGATCTCATAGTTGAAAGATTTTTTTAAAGATGTTGGCCACTTTTTAAGTGCTTTTAATATATTTGAATTTTAAGGGTTATAGAACTCTTAAAGTTACACTATGACATTAAAATGATATATCGAAGATTTAAAAAAGAAAGATTATAGCTTAACAGTGACAGGCTTAGGTGTAAAGCTGGCAACATGTAAATTGTGCTAATGTTTTGGTCAACTTTATGCGAGTTAGAGTAATGTGAAAAGAAGTAAAGAACCTCAACTGTAACAATACCTCTATCATATTTGCTTGCAAGCCAGTCTGTGGGCATTTTCCTGGCGAGTGCTTGATGAGCAAATGCCCTAGCCATCATTGGCAGAATCACATTTGAGCATATGATCCTAAGTTGCGTAAAAAATAATATGAATGAGAAACTAGAAAGAATTTGATAATCAGCATTCCTTTATGGTCTCCGATTCATTTTCTCTCTCCAGAGTTCGATTTTGGTTGAGTTCCCCCTTTGGCTTCCCTCAATAATGATCAGGCTGCATAAGCCAAATAAATCCTTACCTTCCCACATTTTTGGTTCACGTTATAGCACAATGGTAAGATCCAAAGTAGGACAAGAGGTCTTCTTGTGTCATGTAGAAAGCTAGACATCAAAACAAGTTGGCTGTACCTTCAAAGGCCCACTCCTAATGGCTTAAATCTACCTGACCATATCCCAAATACTTCACAGTCTCCCAAAACTGCACAGCCAAATGACAACCAAGTATTCAAACCACGCCAATACCCAACCTAATTTAAATATAAAGTACATGGTTGAACTCAGATAGTTTACTCTGAGATATAGTTTTTATAAACATACTTGAAGACTTGAAGTAGAAATGCCATCAGTGAAGAAAAAGCATGCAGGAATGAGAAGCTGACGAATTGTAGTGTGTCTGGTGGATTATGGTAAGAATTTAAAAGTTACCTCACAAGATCTAAGGCAAGACTTGTCAATACTATTTAAAAAGCACTTTGAGTATTATCCAAAGGCAGGTGAAAAACAAGATTTTCAGTTTTGCATTTGAAGATGGATAATGGATTATTTATAAGTGATGTGCTAGCTTTTCATCACTTTGACAAACAATTCAGCTAAAGGAAGGATTTATTTGGCTTACAATATCAGAGCTTGCAGTTTATGGAGTCTGTTGTTTCCTGTCAAAGGGAAGACAGAGCATCATAGTGAGGAGGATATGCAAAAGCAAAGCTGCTCACCTGCAGGTGAGAAAGAGAGAGAGAAAAAGACAAAATATACCCTTCAAAGGCTTCCCAGCTCACCCCACCTCTCACAGTTTCTACTGCCTCCAATGCCCTTTTAGTCATTGTGCTATCCATGGATTTACACATTGGTAAAATTTGAGACCCAGTACTACCTCACTGCAATCTCAAGGATGTTGAATTGGATAATACATGAGCCTTTGAGGGTACTACTTATTCAAACCATACAGAAGCCTTTTATCTAACAAGGAGATATAAACAGTGATTCAAGGACTTAACTGAAGTCACCTTACAAGGACAGTATAACTAAGATCTTGAAGGACCATATAGCCAGAAACAAAAGAACATCAGTGAGATAGTGCTGAGGACATCTTCTAAGGAAGAATATGATCTGAGATCAAATGGACTGGCAAAAATTAACCCTCAGATGTGACGCTCTTGTGGGATTACAAAAGAAGAGAAATACAGACAAGTGTAATGAAACAAAATCTAAAGAATACAAGCTTTAGAGGGGTAATGACAGTGATGTCTTGAAATCATTGCTACTTTTCTATTTCAATGAAGAGGCACTGTCTTAGGGTTTCCATTGCTGTGAAGAAACACCACGACCAAGGCAACTCTTATAAAGGACAACAGTTAATTTTTCTGAGGTTCAATCCATTATTATCAAGGTGGGAGTATGGCAGTGTCCAGGCAGACAAGGCACAGAGGAGGAGCCGACAGGTCTAAATCTTGATCTGAAGGCAAAGAAGAGAACACTGGCTCCCATGTAGCTAGAAGGAGGGTCTCAAAGCCCACCCCCCACTGTGACACACTTTCTCCAAGAAGGCCACACCTATTCTAACAAGACCATACCTCTTAACAGTGCCACTCTCTATGTCAAGTATATTCACCATAACCAATACAACATATCAAAAAGGTATTTATTGGGGTTCATGGTTGCAGAGGGTTAGAGTCCATGATCATCACGGTGAGAAACATGCCATGAGCAAGTATGACATTTGCATAGTACCTGGGAGTTACAATCTGACCCACAAGCACCCAGTAGAGAGAGAGAGGTAGAGACAGAGGATATGGGAGGGAAGGCTGAGAAGGGCAGGGCCTACACAAGGCCTGTACTAGGCTAGGTCTACAACATTTTATCAGGGAAAGGTTACAGAGTCCCTACCCCTAACTAAGGGTCTAGTGGCAATTAGTGGTTGTTGGCAAGAGGTGTCAATGTCTTCAGTGATGTTGCTACCGAAAAGGAGACTCTGCTGTAGTAAATAATCCATCTGTGCTCTTGCTAGCAGCCCTACTCAAATTCAGTGAGTCACTTGCAGTTAAATATCTGAAAGTGGAGTGGGGGGGGTCACTTGCTGGGAGGAAGGGTTTTCACATGGAAGGTAATGGGGGAGAAAGAAAGCATGCTCAATTCTTTTCAAAATGGTTGAACTTGGAAAATAGAGACAATAGTAAAGGTATATTATTAAAGTAAACTCATTATAGTTTATGTGTTATTAGTGACAAGGATGCAATAGCCAGGGATCATTGCAGATTTCTGGTTTACATAACTGGGAAGTTCAAGAGCAAATTTGGCTTAATGATGATGGTGGTGGTGGTGGTGGTGATGACGCTGAGGATGATGATTACAAGTAATGCATCTGAAGTTCAGCTGACAATATGAAATATGAAATATTTTAGGAGTAAGATGGAAGCTACCTATTTCAAGCTGTCCAGTTTATACGCCCTATGAGAGATAACTGTGTCTATTCTGTCATCATCAGAAGCTAGCACAGCATGAGGCACATAGTAAGGCATTCATCTAACTGTATAGACCTCAACAAACCAACATCTAAAAAGTAATCTATGAAATAGCCTAAAAGGTAGCAATCAAAATATATGAAAGAAGTGGACTAGTCTGTGCATTTTCATTTAACAGAGAAATCAATGATGAAAATAAGTGAAATATGTTTTTAAGATAAAATTTACAGCCTTATATTTGTTTGGAATTGGTTGAGTCATTTCACACTCTGTGTAGCACAGTCTAGCTTTAAATTCACACCAATCCTATTACCTCAATCTGTAAAATGATGGGAGTATAAGAGTAAGCAACCACATCCATCTTAGGTGTAGGATATAATAACATTTACAAATTACTTCTTGCTTTGCTATACTAGGAACTGAAGCTCAGACTCTATGCATACTAGTGAAGCTCTCCTCCACTTACCTAAATGTCCAGCCCTTAAATCTTGGAAAGTCCAATTTCAATTTAGCAAAGTAAGATTATAATAAATTACAAAAGAATAGAATGTGACAAAACAAAGACAAAGAATAAATGAAAGGGATTTGTTGTAGAAGACAAATCACTGAAAATGTATAGCATTTCTTCCCAGAATCCTAGACTTCACGCAGTTTTTTGAATTTAGACATGCAAGAAACAAATCCTAAGAGGAAAATGATGAATAGTTTTGAAGACATTTAAGATTACACAAATTTGCATGCCTAGAAAGATAGCCTTTTTGAAGAAAGAGTAGAAACTGAAATCAACAATGAAACGGAAAAATATTTTCACCACTAATGACAGAGAAAGAATTTATGCTTAGTCAGCAACATAAATGAAGATGCCTATACTCAGATAGTTTCTAATCTGAAAGAATGAAAACATTTTACACCATATATAATATAAAATTAGTGAATAATCTCATGTGCTAATGTTGTTTACTTGGCAGTAAAGAAATACTGTAAGAAGAATGACCAAAATGAAGATACTTCAATCCTTCTTTAAAGGGGGAACAAAAATATTCCTAGGAGGAGATATGGAGACAACATTTGGAGCAGAGACTAAAGTAATGGCCATTCAGATCCTGCCCCACCTGGGGATACAGCCAATATATATAGCCACCAAAACTAGACAGTATTGTTGAAGCCAAGAGGTGCATGCTGACAGGAGCCTGATAAAGCTGTCTCCTGAGAGGCTCTGCAAGAGCAAGACATTTACAGAGGCAAATGCTTGCAGCAAACCATTGAACTGAGAACAGGGTCACCAATGGAAGAGTTAGAGAAAGGATTGAAGGAGCTGAAGGGGCTTACAACTCCATAAGAACAATGCCAACCAACCAGAGCTCCCAGGGACTAAACCACCACCCAAAGAGTACACATGGACAGACCCATGGCTCCAGCTGCATATGTAGCAGATGATGGCCTTGTTGGGCACCAATGGGAGAAGAAGCCCTTGGTCTGACCAAGGCTGGACCCCCAGTGTAGGAAAATGTCAGGGTAGGAATGCTGGAAGGGGGTGTGGTTGGGTAGGGGGAACACTCTTATAGGAGAATGGGAGGGGGACGGGGGGGCTTATGTACAGGAAACTGGGAAATGTAAATTAAAAATATCCAATAAAAAAAGAAATACAGTAAGGCCATAATTAGACAACATTGTTCAACTATCAACAGCCTTTAAATTATTTCATATGGCAACATGAAACAAGGTTTCAGTGAGCTGCATTTGTGGAGAATAAAGATCAGAGACATTTGTAAGCCAGATACACATATTATAACTTGTTTTCTACACATTAAGGATTAAGGTATAAGTCTTGGATCAACTAAGCATCAGACTCACTTAGGTCTTGCTACTTGTATCACGGATGAACTGTACCTGGTGTGGTCAAGCAAGAAAGGTAGATCACAATCCCGGATTTCAGAGGAAAGACTTAACTTTATAGAGTGACTATAACAACACATCTTCCTTTTGTGGCAATCTGATATATATTTTCTGTGTACCCACATTGCTATTCATGAGCTATTTCTCCCCATGAGTTCATTGGCCAGCCCAGACATATGAAGGAAGTCTTCATTGAGTTGTAACGACTAAGAAAAGGTTGCCTTGAGAATCAGGTGGGAGCATCAGAAGAAAACTTTAAACTTCTTTTAGGTTTTCCTAAATGTTGGCTCTAACATCTTATTTTGAAAACCAGTGTCCAGGGGTTGGGGATTTAGCTCAGTGGTATAGCGCTTGCCTAGCAAGTGCAAGGCCCTGGGTCCAGTCCCCAGCTCGAAAAAAAAAAAAAAAAAAAAAAGAAAAACCAGCATCCTTTCACTGACCTATACAGGAAAGACAGATGTATGGTGTTCATTCACATCATATTCAGCATTATGCATGTCATAATTGTGTGCATGCAGTGTAATGTAGGCTTTTGCTATGGTCTTTAAGATATGTTTCCTTTTCCAAAGAACTTACAAATATTCTGATTTGTAGGTCAAACTGTAAGTAAAATAATGTCTTGAATTAATGACTTGATATTTTCTCTTTCTTTTACTTATTTGATTTTTTAGTTTTAGTGAACAGTCTATTGCCCTGGCTTGTGGGACATTGGTCATGAGACCATAGGCACCTTGACTTGCAGTGTTGTGTTAGCTCTTCTAAATGCTGTGATTACATCTGCCCCTGGAAAAGGTGGCATTTTTAGCCAGCAGATCTGGCAGTTTTATATTCTTGTGCGTTTAGTTACTATGAATTGATATTAGATACAGGCATCTGTCGAGCTCACAAAAGTGGCAAACCCTTAGCAGTTATGAGGGGTCCATAAAAGAGGCAGAGTAAAAGAGAATGCCCATGGTTCTCTTTTAAGCAATGCCGCACAGCAGCTGCCTGGTAGTGTAATTCTAAATTGTGTGACACTAACATAGCAGGGATATTTGCCGTGTTCACACACACACACACACACACACACACACACACACACACACACTGAGAGAACAGAGACAGAGATGCTTGAAACTTAACATAAAGACTGCTTTTTGCATGATATATATATATATATATATACTTAATTTGTGTATGTGTTGGATATGAATCACCATTGTCACAGTATGTGGTGTGTGTAGATCAGAGGACAGCCTTTGGGAATCAGGTTTCTCCTTCTATCATCAATGCAAATGCCACGATGAAAATGTTTATTTTGCAAAATGTATGTGCATTCTTCATAAATGAACATAAAATTAATTTAACAAAACTCAGTTTTGTATAATCAAAATTCTGTTTTGAATACCTTTATTATAATTTATAAGTTCCATTGTATATGAAGATGTTATAATGACAATTTGATCTTAAAATAAGCTCAAAAATAAGACTGTTAATAAGAGTAAAAGTCTACTGTCTCCCCAAAACAACCCCAAGTTTTCTAACTGAATTTTAATTTAACCAGTGGTAGCTGCATTAAAATTTTCTTTTATTCTTCAATATAGATGTGATGAAACTCACACAGGAAAGAAGCCTCAGTTTAATGATGGACATTATTTCCTCAGCATGCCTCAATCAATCCCTCTTTTATTATGATGAAATTCTTGGGATTATGTGATCCCCAATGTTAATTCATTGAATAACAAAGGTGCACATTTCTTCCCAAGATGAGGAGGAAGAAGCAGTCTCCAAGGCAACTGCTGCAAAGGAAAAGTTAGAAAGGAGTAAGGAGTATACCTACCAGTGGCTGCATACACAAGTTGGCTTTCCTGAAGCAACTAGTTCCAGAAACGTGAAATGGTGAGGTCATTTCCTTTAAATTAGATTTCTGTATTGTAAACATATCTTGAAAAGTAAAACCTTGGTTAATTGTGCTAACACAAGCACAACTTCATAGCCAAAAGCCAATGCATCACATTGCCAAAGGCTTTTCTACAGAGTAGATTTAATTGTTCTTTAGAGTCTTCACCATAAAATGTTTAAGAAAAAAATCTATTCTGTAATGCTTAAAACCAACACATGAACCATACAGTCTCTTCTAGTTCATAAAGAAAAATGTAGTATCCAATAACTTTTGATGTTTCAATACATAAACTTTTTAAAAAATATTCTGTACATTGACAGCTGAAATTCTAGATGAGAATTTTATGACGATGTATGTGACTTAAACTTTCATAAGAAAGCACAATGAAAATGGAAACATTTTTATTTGATGAATCCATTGTAAACAAAGAAAAGTTATGAGTACTTCACATTTTATTTTAAAGTTTTCCAATTAATGCAAACTTAAATTTGTGTCATGTAAATAATCAGGTTGACTGAACTTATATTAATAGTATCCTTAGAATTATAACAAGTACAACAGGATCTATGACTTACCTATATTAACTTGACATGAGAGACTGTTCACAAGTCAAGGTACTGATGTAGATGTGATAGAGTAGAAAATATAAACAATATTTTTGAGGGTGACTTTTACTTGTTTGCACATTTACTATTACTACTTGCTAGAAAATAAATTCTCTAGTAGAAACAAACAATTGCTCAGAATCTCTTTTTTCTATTTATTATATAAAAACTTCTTGAGGGAATGGGGGCTTATGGACAGGGAACTGGGAAGGGGAATAACATTTGAAGTGTAAGTATAGAAATATATCTAATAAAAATTTAAAAAAGAAGCCAGTTGGCAGAAAAAATTGCTTTGTAATATATTGAAAGCTCACTTTTGGGTTGGGGATTTAGCTCAGGGGTAAAGCGCTTGCCTAAAAAGCCAAAGGCCCTGGGTTCGGTCCCCAGCCCAAAAAAAAAAAAAAAAAAAAAAAAAGAAAGCTCACTTTTAAAATGGAAAAGCCCCCCTTTCCTGTCCCTCTCTCTCTTCTCTCTTCTCTCTCTCTCTCTCTCTCTCTCTCTCTCTCTCTCCCTCTCTCTCTCTCTCTCTCTCTCTCTCTCTCTCTCTCTCTCTCTCTCTCCCTCTCTCTCTCTCTCTCTCTCTCTCTCTCTGTCTCTCTCTCTCTCTGTCTCTGTCTCTCTCTCTCACACACACACACACACATACACACAGAGAGAGAGAGAGAGTGAGAGAGAGAGAGAGAGAGAGAGAGAGAGAGAGAGAGACTGGTTTACCTCACTCAGGATATTTTCTAGTTCCATTCATTTGCCTATGAAATTCATGTAGTCATTTGTTTTTAATAGCTAAGTAGTAAGTACTCCATTTTGTAAGTGCACTACATTTTCTGTATCCATTCCTCTGTTGAAGAACACCAGGGTTCATCCCAGCTTCTGGCTATTATAAATAAGGCTGCTATGAACATAGTAGAGCATGTGTCTTTGTTGCATGTTGGAGCATCTTTTGGGTATATGCCCAGGAGTGGTATAGCTGGGTCCTCAGGTAGTACTATGTCCAATTTTCTGAAAAACTGCCAAACTGATTTCCAGAGTGGTTGTACAAGCTTTCAATCCCACCAACAATGGAGGAGTGTTCCTATTTCTTCACATCATTGACAGCATCTACTGTCACCTGAGTTTTTGATCTTAGTCATTCTGACTATGTGAAGTTGTATCTCAGGGTTGTTTTGATTTACATTTCCCTGATGACTAAGGATGTTGAACATTTCTTTATGTGTGTCTCAGTCACTCAGTATTCCTCAGGTAAGAATTCTTTGTGTAGCTCTGTACCCCATTTTTAATAGGAATATTTGATTCTCTGAAGTTTAACTTCTTGAATTCTTTGTATATATTGGATGTTAGCCCTCTACTGAATACAGGATTAGTAAAGATCTTTCCCCAATTTGCTTTTTTACCTTTTTGTCCTATTGACAGTGTCCTTTGCCCTCTAGAAGCTTTGCTATTTTATGAGGTCCCATTTGTTGATTCTTCAACTTAAAGCATAAGCCATTCAGGAAATTTTCCTCTGTGCTCATGTATTTTTCCCCACTTTCTTTTCTATTAGTTTGAGTGAATCTGGTTTTATGTGGAGGTCTTTGACCCACTTGGACTTGAACTTTGTAAGAAGAGATAAGAATGGGTCAATTTGCAATCTTAAATATGCTAACCTCCATTTGAACCAGCAACATTTGTTGAAAATGCTCTTTTTTTTTCTACTGAAAGTTTTAACTTCTTTATCAAAGATCAAGTGACCATAGGTGTGTGGGTTCATTAGTGGATCTTCAATTCTTTTCTATTGATCTACCTGTCTGTCTCTGTATCAATACTATACAGTTTTTATCAAGATTGAGGTCAGAGATGGTGATTCCCCCAGAAGTTCTTTTATTGTTGAGAATAGTTTTCACTATTCTGGGTTGTTTGCTTTTCCAAATGAATTTGCAAAATTGCTGTTTCTAATTCTATGAATAATTGAATTGGAATTTTGATGGGGATTGCACTGAATCTGTAGATTGCTTTTGGCATTTTTACTATATTAATCCTGCCAATCCATAAGCATGGAAGATATTTCCATCTTCTGAGTTATACTTCTATTTCTTTCTTCGGGGACTTGAAATTCTTGTCATAAAAATTTTCACTTGCTTGGTTATAGTCACACCAAGGTATTTTATAGTATTTGTGGCTATTGTGAAGGGTGTCACTTCCCTAATTTCTTTGTCATCCTGTTTATCCTTTGAGTAGAGGAAGACTACTGATTTATTTGAGTTAATTTTATATCCAGCCTCTGTGCTGAAGTTGTTTATCAGCTGTTAATGTTCTCTGGTGCAATTTTTGGGGACACTTAAATATACTATCAAATCATCTGCATATAGTGATATTGTGACTTCTTCCTTTCAAATCTGTGTCCTTTGACCTCCTTTTGTTGTCTAATTGCCCTGGCAAGGGCTTCAAGTACTATACTCATTTGGTAGGAAGAGAGTGAGCAGCCTTGGGTAGTCCCTGATTTTAGTGGAATTGCTTCTAGTTTCTCTCCATTGAGTTTGATGTTGGCTACTGGTTGAAGTATATTGCTTTTATTATGTTTAGATATGGGCCTTGAATTCCAGATCTTTCCAAGACTTTTATCATGAAACTTTTGAATTTTGTCAAATGCTTTCTCAACATCTAATGAAATGATCATGTGGTTGTTTTCCTTGAGTTTGTTTATACAGTGGATTATTTTTAACTGATTTCCATATACTGAACCATACAGGGATGAAACCTACTTGATCATGGTGAATGATTGTTTCGAGAATTTTATTGAGTATTTTGCATCGATTTTCATGAGAGAAATTGGTCTGAAGTTCTCTTTCTTTGTTGGTCTTTGTACGGTTTAGGTATAAGTGTAACTGTGACTTCAAAAATGAAGTGGGAAGTATTCCTTCTTTTTTATTTTATGGAATAATTTGAAAAGTATTGGTATTCGGTCTTCCTTAAAGGTCTGATAGAATTCTGCACAAAACTCATCTGGTCCTGGGCATTTTTGGTTGAGAGACTTTCAATGACTGCATGTTTTCTGTTTCTTTAGGGTGTATGGAACTGTTTGGATGGTTTATCTAATTCTGATTTAACTTTGGTACCTGGAATCTGTCTAGAATATTATCCATTTCATCCAGATTTTCCAGTTTTGTTGAGTAGAGGATTTGTAGTAGAATCTGATGATTTTTTGAGTTCCCTCAAATTTTTTATGTCTCCCTATTCATTTCTGATTTTGTTAATTTGAATGTTCTCTCTCTGTTCTCTAGTTAGTCTGGTTAAGGGTTTATCTATCTTATTGGTTTTCTCAAAGAACCAGATTCTGGTTTTGTTAATGGTTTGTATAGTTCTTTTCATTCCTACTTGGTTGATTTCAGCTCTGAGCTTGATTATTTTCTGCATTCTACTACTATTCTTTTGTGAATCTGCTTCTCTTTGTCCTAGAGCTTTCAGTGTTGTGCAGTCAAACCGTTAGAGTATGCTTATTTTTTTCTTTTTGGTGGTGTATATCTTTTTTTTCTTTTATTGGATTTTTTTATTTACATTTCAAATATTATTCCCTTTCTCAGTTTCTTGGATATAAGCCCCCTATCCCATCCCCATCCCCTTTTTCTATAAAGGTATTCCCCTCCCCATCAATCCCCCTCTTACACATCCCCAAGCATTCCCCTACACTAGGGGATCCAGCATTGGCAGGACCAAGAAAAGTGGAAAGAGAAGACCTCTTTCCACTGGTGCCCAACAACGTCATCTTCTGCTACATATACAGCTGGATCCGTGGGTCAGTCCATGTATAGTCTTTGGGTAGTGTTTTAGTCCCTGGGAGCTCTGATTGTTTGACATTGTTGTTCTTAAGGGGTTTCAAACCACCTTCAGCTCTTTCAATTCTTTCTCTAATTCCTCCAACTAGGATCCTGTTCTCAGTTCAATGGTTTGCTGCTGGCATTCGCCTCTGTATTTGTCATGCTCTGAATGTGCCTCTCAGGACACAGCTATATCTGGCTCCTGTCAGCATGTACTTCTTAGCTTCATCAATCTTGTCTAATTCTGATGGGGCAGGTATAAAAAACAATGACATCATGAAGTTCATAGGCAAATGGATTGAACTAGAAAATATCATCCTGAGTGAGGTAACCTAATCACAGAAAAACACACATGTTATGCACTCACTGATAAGTGGATATTAGTCCAAAAGCTCAAATTACCCAAGATGCAATCCACAGACCACATGAAGGTCAAGAAGGACAACCAGAGTATGCTTTCTTCAGTTAGTTTTTGCAGGCACTCAGAGCTGTGAGTTTTCCTCCTAGCTCTGCTTTCATTTTATCCCAAATATTTGGGTATGTTATGCCTTCATTTTCATTAAATTCTGAAAAGTCTTTAATTTCTTTATTTCTTCCTTGACCAAGTTGTCATTGAGAAGAGCATTGTTCAGCTTCCGTGTATAGGTGGGCTTTCTGACATTTTTGTTATGAAGAACAGCCTTAGTCTGTAGTGATCTGATAGAATGCATGGGATTATCTCATTCTGCTTGCATCCATTGAGGCCTGTTTTGTGACCAATTATATGGTTGGTTTTGGAGAAGGTACCTTGAGCTGCTGAGAAGAAAGTTATATTCTTTTGTTTCAGAATGATATGTTCTATGGGTTCAAATGTCCATTTGGTTCATAACTTATGTTAGTTTCACTGTGTCTGTGCTTAGTTTCTGTTTCCATGATCTGTCCATTGAAGAGAGTGGGTGTTGAAGTATCCTATTATTATTGTTTGTGGTGCAATATATACACTGAGCTTTAGTAAAGTTTCTTTTATGAATGTGGGTACACTTGCTTTTGGAGCATAGATATTCAGAATTTAGAGTTCATATTGGTAGATGTTTTTTGAGTATAAAGTGTCCTTCCTCATCTTTTTTTGATAACTTTTGGTTGAAAGTCAATTTTATTTTATATTAGAATTGGTACTCCAATTTGTTTCTTGGGGCCATTTTCTTGGAAGGTTTTTTCCCAGCCTTTTACTCTTAAGTAGTGTCTGTCTTTGTCACTGAGGTGTGTTTCTTTTATGCAGTCAAATGTTGGGTCCTATTTTCTTATCCAGTCTGTTAGTCTATGTCTTTTTATTGGGGAATCAAATCCATTGATGTTAAGAGATATTAAGGGATAATGACTGTTGTTTCCTGTTATTTTTGTTGCTAGAGGTGTAATTTTATTTGTTTGTCTCTCTTCTTTTGGTTTTGTCACAGGGAGATTACTTTCTTGCTTTTTCTAGGGTGTAGTTTCCCTCCCTGTGTTGGAGTTTTCCATCTATTATCTTTTGTAGAGCTGGATTTGTGGAAAGATATTGTGTAAATTTGGTTTTGTCATGGAATATCTTGGTTTCTCCATCTATGTTTATTGAGAGTTTTGCTGGATATGGTTTCCTGGGCTGGTATTTGTGTTCTTTTAGGGTCTTTATGACATCTGCCCAGCATCTTCTGGCACTTTCCTAGTCTCTGTTGAGACATCTGGTATAATTCTGATAGGTCTGCCTTTAAATGTTACTTGACCTTTTTCCCTTACTGCTTTTAATGATCTTACTTTGTGTTGTGCATTTGGTGTTTTGACTATTATGTGATGGGAGGAATTTCTTTTGTGGTCTAATCTATTTGGAGTTCTGTAGGCTTCTTTTATGTTTCTGGGCACCTCTTTCTTTAGGTTAAGGAAGCTTTCTTCTAGAATTTTGTCAAAGATATTTACTGGCCCTTTACGTTGGGAATCTTTGCTCTCTTCTACACCTATTATCCTTAGGTTTGGTCATCTCATTGTGTCCTAGATTCCTGAATGTTTTGGGTTAGGACCTTCTGGTTTTTTGGTTTTTTGTTTGTTTGTTTGTTTTGTTTTGTTTTGTTTTTTTGCATTTTCTTTGACTATTTTTGTGAATATTTTTATGGTATCTTCTGCCCCTGAGATTCTCTCTTCAATCTCTTGTATTCTGTTGGTGATACTTACATCTATGACTCCTGACCTCTTTCTATCTCCAGGGTTATCTGCCTTTGTGATTTCTTTATTCTTTCAGTTTCTATTTTTAGATCCTGGATGGTTTTGTTCAATTCCTTCACCTGTTTGGTTGTATTTTCCTGTAATTCTTTAAGTGATTTATGTATTTCCTCTTTAAGTTTCTACTTGTTTACCTGTGTTGTTCTGTATTTCTTTATGGAAGTTTTTAATGTCCTCGTAAAGTCCTCTATCATCACCATGAGGTGTGATTTTAAATCGTAATCTTGCTTTTCTGGTGTGTTGGGATATTTGCTCTGGTGGGAGAACTGGGTTCTGATGATGCCAAGTAGTCTCAGTTTCTGTTGCTTAGGTTCTTGAGCTTGCCTCTTACCATCTGGTCATCTCTGATTTTAGTTGGTCTTGCTGTCTCTGAATGGAGCTTTTCCTTCCTGTGATCCTGTGAGCCTGTAATCTTTGAAATGAGAATGCTCCTGACAGACCAGCTCTCTGACAGCACGTTTTGGGTCCAAGAGCTATGGAACAGCCCAAGCTGTGGTTGCAGGTGGAAATGAGAAGGGTCCTGTCCCAGGCTACCCTATGACTCCAGAGCCCTGTGCACTCTGGCTGGCCTCTCTTTAGGCCTTCAGTGGAGAGAAAATGGGGTCCTACCTGTGGGCTGTGGGCTGAAGTGGGAGAATACTTCTGGCAGACCAGCTTACTGCGGGCATGTTTTGTGTCCCAGGGCTGTGGTACAGCCCCACTGCTGAGTGCAAATGGAGATTAGAAGGTTCTGTGAAAAGGCAGTTTTAGTGTCACATCTGTATTTTTTTTATTAGTTCTTTTGGGTCATTTTCACTTCCTTCCCTAAATCTTCACAGATCCAAAAACCCTTCTCTAACTACATGATTTGTGTCTTTTTCTTTAACACCACAACAGTTTTTTAAGACACAGTCTCTGGTTAGACTGGGAATAACTGACTTAGAATCGGTTGTCTGTTCCACAAAGCCTGGGAGTCTGTCTATAACTCTGCCTCTCTTCTCCACAGCGCTGTGATTCCAAACATTGACCACCATGCCTGAAGTTCTCATGCTTACACACCAAGCCTTTAATTATTTATCCATCTGTACAGCTTCCAAAGACAAAGTTTATTGAAAATAAAATATCAATATTCCAATCAAAATAAGCTTCACTGTATATATTAAGGGTGTGCCTTAAACATGGTAAAGTGTTAAAGGTAGGAAACTTTGCCTGCCTCAACTGAAATTTTACAATTGTAAAAATTAAGACTGGTAATGTGGGATTGGGATCACAGATAATTGGACCAGGAGTTTAACCTTATCTTTGACTATGTGATAACTTGATATCCAGCCAGGGCTGTATCACACCCTCTTTAAAAGAGCCAAAGAAAAAGGGAGGAAAGGAAGGAAATATCATTTAAATACACTTAGTTTTCCTATAACTTAATAATTCTTACTGGTAATACCTTCAGATTTCTGTTCATTGATGTTTATATTTTAAAGGAGAGTCTTGAAGTATTATTCAGAAATTGTAAAAATTTATTTACATATAATGGAGGAAGAGTATGTGTCTGTGTGTGTGTACGTAATGGGTGTATTTATTTCATGTAACATAGTTTGAAGCTGTTTTATCTATTTTATAGAAAGATATTTGAGCATTATAAAACATTCCTGTTCAATATTTATACCACAACTTGTTTTTCTTTTTTTCTGTGTCACCATGTAGCAATCACTTCTTGCCTGAGTTAGATCCAGATGTACTTAATGGTGGAAGAGTTCAACTTGTGGTAAGAAATATGTTTAAGGTTAGAGAAAAATGAAAAATGTTATAGACACAAGTGCTCAATAAAATCACTTCAGAGTATTCTCATAATATGTTTAAACTATGAAAAGATGACAACTGTATCTATTTTGGGGCAACCTCAAATACCATGTGTTAAAATAATAATGTATGCTCTTGACTTCTAATATAATGTTATAATATGACAGTGTTTAAAATAATAATTTTATTTGACATATGTAAAAATATTAACTTATTACCATTTTTAAACAAAATTACTCTGGATGGGAAATTGCTTAATGAGATTATAGCCTCGAAAATTGTAAGAGTTGAAATTGTAGATTACATAAGGAAAAAGCAGCATCTTGGAGAGTTCCTATCTTGGAGAATCAAGTCATATTTCAAGTTACAAGTGATTATCATCAGCTTAACTTAGAAAAGTTCTATGGAGTGAAGTGAAACTTTGATAACTATTGTTAGAACTTTAAGGACAAACTAAGGACATGGTAACAAGAGTGCGATCTTGAAAATTGAATGAATTTGCATGGTAAATTCATTTGTCTGTAAACTACTTCAAGAAAGACTTCATAAATACAGAAAGGAGCCACAGTAGAACCTTGAAAAGTGGGTCTCATCAAATGGAAAATTTTTAATACCATTTCAGAAATTTTTAAGAGTAGATGAGTATGTCGTACTTCTGTAATTGATAAAAGTGGGTGACACATCCAATATATAAAAACCAACAGATATTCATTATTACTGGTCAAGAAAATAAATTACCTTTTTGTTTTGCGTGGAGTATTTTATGTCAAAATATACTTGTCTTTATGATAAAAATAATAAAATGGCTTTCAGAGAACTCACATGCTATTTCTTGAACAATTTTTTGAAAACTTTACTGATTTCTTGTATAAACACACACATACACACACACACACACACAGAGAGAGAGAGAGAGAGAGAGAGAGAGAGAGAGAGAGAGAGCGCAAGCGCCAGCCTTGGAATCTATGTTCATATTCAAAATTATCATGCATTAAATATTTGCTTGTATTTTTAGTAGTTATCTGTGATAGTTTCATGCATGTAGCCCTAGTAATATTTGTCAGTCTGTTAGTATTATACATATTATTAACAATATTTTTGCACATATTTATCAGTGGCTATTTTTGAGAAACACAAGAGGGAAAGGCATTAAAGGCAGAAAATAATTATTAATGTAGATAAATATTATATTATAACATAAGACATAATCAGTGTCGATTTCTGTGTGTTGGTGAGCTAGAAGATAATGCCTAAGTAAGGCTAAAACATGTAACCCAAAGGAATTCAAAAGTAAAAGGAAATACTACTTCAAAGTGTATTAGGAGCTCTGTACCCAAATCCCATGGGGGAGAGAGCTGGCTTTCAGAAGTGTGAACAATCCTGAGAGCTCGGAGGTCACCACTTTGGCTCACATTTCTGGCCCAAGAGGAACCTGTGTGGAGACCTCTGGACAGGGGAACCAAGGAACAATCTGGGACAGGACCCCTTCAGTCTCTACCTGTGCTAGGAGCTGAAAGCCAGTCTCCAGGAGAGCTGACACACCTGAGAGCGAAGAACCCATCTAAAGACCTCTGGACACAGGAACGAGGAACAGTCTGGGACAGGATACTTCTGGTTTACTCATGCTCCCAGAGCTAACCCTGTGACACAGATCTCTATACCCAGAACCTGCTGGAAGAAAGACAGTTGTTTGGAGTGCTTACATACACCAAATGCACAAAACAAAGTGAGATTATTAAAAGCAGTAACGGAAAAAGGTCAAGTAACATACAAAGGCAGACCTATCAGAATTATGCCAGACTTCTCACCAGAGACTGTGAAAGCCAGAAGATCCTGGGCAGATGTTACACAAATGCCAGCCCAGACTATTATATCTAGCAAAACTCTCAATAAACATAGATGGAGAACCCAAGATATTCCATGACAAAGCCAAATTTATACACTGTCTTTCCACAGATCCAACCCTACAAAGAATAGTACATGGAAAACTCCAACACAAGGAGGGAAACTATACTCTAGAAATAGCAAGAAAGTAATCTTCTTGCAACAAACCCAAAAGAAGATTGCCATACAAACATAATTCCAACTTTAAGAACAAAAGAAATAGGAAACAACAATCACTATTCCTTAATATTTCTGAATATCAATAGACTCAATTTCCCAATAAAAAGACATAAACTAACAGACTGGAAACTTAAAGAGGACCAACACACCTTAGTGACAGACTCTACCTCAGAGTAAAAAGCTGGAAAAAAAATTTCCAAGCAAATGGTCCCAAGCAAAAGCTTGAGTATCCATAATAATATCGAATAAAATCAACTTGCAACAAAAAGTTATCAGAAAAGATAAGGAAGGACACTTCATATTCATCAAAAGAAAAATCCACCAAGATGAACTCTCAGTCCTGAATATCTATGCTCCAAATGCAAGGACACCTACATTCATAAAAGAAATCTTAATGAAGCTCAAAGCATTTTACCTCACACAATAATAGTGGGAGACTTAAACCCCCAACTCTCACCAAGGTACAGATCATGAAAACAGAAACTAAACAGACACAGAGAAACTAAATAAGTTAAGAACCAAATGGATTTAACAGATACCTATAGAACATTTAATCCTAAAACAAAAGAATATATCTTCTTCTCAGCACCTCATGGTACCTTCTCAAAAACTGACAATATAATAGGTCATAAAACAGGCCTCAAAAGATACAAGAAGATTTAAATAATCCCATGCATCCTATCACATCCCCACGGACTAAGGCTGTTGAATAACAGCAATGACCAAAAGCCCACATACACATGGAAGTGGAAAAACGCTCAACTCAATGATAACTTGGTCAAGGAAGAAATAAAGAAAAAAATTTTAAAAAATTTAGAATTTAATGACAATAAAGGCACAATATACCCAAACTTAGAGGACACAATGAAAACTAAGTGCTAAGAGGACATCTAATAGCTCTGAGTTCCTCCAAAATGAAACTGGAGAGAGCCTACACTAGAAGCATGACAGCACACCTAAAAGCTCTAGAATAAAAAGAAGCAAATATACCCAAGAAAAGTGGATGGCAGGAAATAATGAAACTTGGGGCTGAAATCAACCAAGTAGAAACAAAAAGAACTATACAAAGAATCAACAAAACCAGGAGCTGGCCCTTTGAGAAAATCAACAAGATAGATAAACCCTTAGCCAGAATAACCAGAGGTCACATAGAGACTATCCAAATTAACAAAACCAGAAATGAAAATTGAGACATAACAACAAAAAACAAGGAAATTCAAAAAAACATCAGATCCTGCTACAAAAACCTATATTCAACAAAATTGGAATATCTGGATGAAATGGACAATTTTCTAGAAAGAAAACAGGTGCAAAAGTTAAATCAGGATCAGATAAACCATCTAAACAGTCCCATAACTCCTAAAGAAATAAAAGCAGTTATTAAAACTCTGCCAAACAACAAAAGCCCAAGAATAGATGGGATTACAACACAATTCTATCAGACCTTCATAGAAGACCTAATTCCAATACTGTTCAAGTTATTCCACAAAATGGAAACAGAAGGAACACTACTGAATTCCTTCTATGAAGCCACAATTACACTTATTCATAAACCACGCAAAGATGCAACAAAGAAAGAGAATTTCAGATCACTTTTCCCTAAGAATATTGATGCAAAAATACACAATAAAATTATGACAAACCAAATCCAAGAACACATCAAAATGACATCCATCACGTTCAAGTAGGCTTCATCCCAGGGATGCAGGGATGGTTCAATATATAGAAATCCATCAACGTAATCCACTCTATAAACAAACTCAAAGGAAAAAACAACATGATCATCTCATTAAATGCTGAGAAAATATTTGGTAAAATTCAACACCCCTTCATATTAAAAGCCTTGGAAAGATCAGGATTACAAAGCCCATGCATAAACTTAGTAAAAGCAATATACAGTAAACTAGTAGCCAACATCAAACTAAATGGAGAGAAACTTGAAGCAATCCCATTAAAATCAGGGACTAGGCAAGGCTGTCCACTCTCTCCCTGCTTATTCACTATAGTACTCAAAGTCCTCTCCAGAGCAATCAGACAACAAAAGGAGGACAAAGGGATACAAATTGGAAGGGAAGAAATCAAAATATCACTATTTGCAGATAATAGTATACTTCAGTGACCCCAAATGTTCCACGAGACAACTCCTAAGCCTGAAAAACAACTTCAGCAAAGTGACTGGATATAAAATTAACTCAAGCAAATTAGTATTCTTCCTCTATTCAAATGATAAACAGGCTGAGAAAGAAATTAGGGCAAGAACACCCTTCGCAATAGTCACGAATAATGTAAAATACTCTAACTAAGCAAGTGAACAATCTGTATGACAAGACCTCAAGTCTCTAAAGAAAGAAATTGAAGAAGATCTCAAAAGACACAAAGATCTCCCATGCTCATGGATTGGCAAGATTAATATTGTAAAAATGGCCATCTTTCCAAAAGCAATATTCAGATTCAATGTAATCCCCATCAAAATTCCAACTGAAGTCTTCATAGTGTTTGAAAAAGCAATTTGTGAATTCATTTGAAATAACAAAAATCCCAGGATAGCAAAAACTATCCTCAACAATAAAAGAATTTCTGGGGGAATCACCATCCCTGATCTCATACTGGATTACAGAGCAATAGTGATTAAAAAACAAACAAACAAACAAACAAAAAAAAAACCAAAACTGTATGGTATTGGTACAGAGACAGGCAGATAGATCATTGGAATAGAATTGAAGACCCAGAAATGAACCCACACATCTATGGTCACTTGATCTTTGACAAAGGAACTAAAACCATCCAGGAGAAAAAAGTCAGCATTTTCAACAAATGTTGCTGGTTCAACTGGAGGTCAGCATGTAGAAGAATGCAAATTGATCCATTCTTATCACCCTGTACAAAGCTCAAGTCCAAGTGGATCAAGGACCTCCACATCAAACCAGATACACGCAAACTAATAAAAGAGAAGGTAGGGAAGAGTCTGGATCACATGGGTACTGGGGAAATTTTCCTGAACAGAACACTAATGGCCTATGCTCTAAGATCAAGAATCAACAAATGGGACCTCATAAAATTGCAAAACTTCTGTAAGGAAAAGAACACTGTCAATAGGACAAAATGGCAACCAACAGATTGGGAAAAGATCTTTACCAATCGTACAACTGATAGAGGGCTAATATGTGATATATACATAGAACTCAAGTAGTTAGACTCCAGATCATCAAATAACCCTATTAAAAATGGGGTAGACCATTCAGAGCCTACCCCAAATGTGACCCATATATATACAGCCACCAAACTAGATAAGATGGATGAAGCAAAGAAGTGCCGGCTGACAGGAACCAGATGTAGATCTCTCCTGAGAGACACAGCCAGAATATGGCAAATACATAGGCGAATGCCAGCAGCAAACCACTGAACTGAGAACGGGACCTCCGTTGAAGGAATCAGAGAAAGGACTGAAAGAGCTTGAAGGGGTTTGAGACCCTATATGAACAACAATGCTAAGCAACCAGAGCTTCCAGGGACTAAGCCACTACCTAAAGACTATACATGGACTGACCCTGGGCTCCAACCTCATAGGTAGCAATGAATATCCTAGTAAGATCACCAGTGGAAGGGGAATCCCTTGGTCCTGCCAAGACTGAACCCTCAGTGAACGTGATTGTTGGGGGGAGGGCGGTAAGGGGGGGAGGATGGGGAGGGGAACACCCATACAGAAGGGGAGGGGAGGGATTAGGGATGTTGGCCTGAAACAAACCGGGAAAGGGAATAACAATCGAAATGTAAATAAGGAACACCAAAGTTAATAAAGATGAAAAAAATGGGGTAGAGAGCCACACAAAGAATTCTCAGCTGAGGAATATCAAATGGCTGAGAAGCACCTAAAAAAATGTTCAACATCCTTAGTCATCAGGGAAATGCAAATCAAAACAACCCTGAGATTCAATCTTTCACCAGTCAGAAAGGCTAAGATAAAAAAAACTCAGGTGACAACAGATGCTGGCCAAGATGTGGAGAAAGAGGAACTCTCCTCCATTGTTGGTGGGATTGAAAGCTGGTACAACCCATCTGGAAATCAGTCTGGAGCCTCCTCAGAACACTGGACATAGTATACCTGAGGACACAGCTATACCACTCCTGGGCATATATCCAAAAATGCTCCAACATATAACAAGGACACATTCTCCACTATGTTCATAGCAGTCTTATTTGTAATAGCCAGAAGCTGGAAAGAACCCAGATGGCCTTCAACAGAGGAATGGATACAGAAAATGTGGTACATCTACACAGTGGAATATTACTCAGCTATCAAAAACTATGACTTTATGAAATTCATAGACAAATGGAGGGAACTGGAAGTAACCCAATCACAGAAAAACACACATGGTATGCACTCATTGATAAGTGGCTATTAACCCCAATGCTTAAATTGCCCTAGATGCACATGAAACTCAAGACGGATGATCAAAATGTGAATGCTTCACTCCTTCTTTAAAAGGGGAACAAGAATATCCTTGGCAGGGAATAGGGAGGCAAAGATTAAAACAGAGGCAGAAGGAACACCCATTCAGAGTCTGCCCCACATGTGGCCCATACATATACAGCCACCCAATTAGACAAGATGGATGAAGCAAAGAAGTGCAGGCCGACAGGAACCAGATGTAGATCTCTCCTGAGAGACACAGCCAGAATACAGCAAATACAGAGGCGAATGCCAGCAGCAAACCACTGAACTGAGAGTGGGACCCCCGTTGAAGGAATCCGAGAAAGGACTGGAAGAGCTTGAAGGGGCTTGAGACCCTATATGAACAACAATGCCAACCAACCAGAGCTTCCAGGGACTAAGCCACTACCCAAAGACTATACATGGACTGACCCTGGACTCCAACCTCATAGGTAGCAATGAATAGCCTAGTAAGAACACCAGTGGAAGGGGAAGCCCTTGGTCCTGCTAAGACTGAACCCCCAGTGAATGTGATTGTTGGGGGGAGGGTGGTAATGGGGGGAGGATGGGGAGGGGAACACACACACACACACAAAACCAATGACTTCATGAAATCCATAGGCAAGTGATGGAACTAGAAAATATCATCCTGAATGAGATAACCTAATCACAAAAAAATATCACATGGTTTGCACTCACTGATAAGCCCAAAAGCTCGGATTACCCAAGATACAATCCACAGACCACATGAAGCTCAAAAAGATAGACAACTACAGTGCGAATGCTTTAGTCCTTCTTAGAAGAGGGAATAAAAATGTTCATAGGAGATATGTAGACAAAGTTTGGAGCAGAGATTGAAGAATGGACATTCAGTCCCTGCCCCAATTGGGGATCCAGCCCATATACATACAGCCACCAAACACAGACAATATTGCTGATGTCAAGAAGTACATGCTGACAGGAGCCTGATATAGCTGTCTCCTGAGAGGCTCTGCCAGAGCATGACAAATACAGAGGTGGATGCTAGCAGCAAACCATTGAACTGAGAATGGTGTCCCCAATGGAGGAGTTAGGGAAAGGATTGTAGAAGTTGAAGGGGTTTGCAACCCCATTAGAACAACAATACCAACCAACCAGAGCTCCCAGGGACTAAACCACCATCCAAGAGTACACACGGACAGACTTATTGCTACAGTTGCATATGTAGCAGAGGATAGCCTTCTTGGGCACCAATGGGAGGAGAAGCCCTTGGTCCTGCCAAGGCTGAACTCCCAAATGTAGGAAAATGTCAGGGCAAGGAGGCAGGAAGGAGTAGATGGGTGGGTGAGGGAAAGGGGTTAACATTTGATATGTAAAAACTAAAAATAAAAAGGAAAAAGTGTATTAGGAAATATGTCAACAATAGAGAAAATTATATTGATAATTGAATAGAATTGATAAACGGATCAAGTTCTTGGATTTTCCAGGTAATATCCATAGTTTGCATTATTCTGGAATTAGATTCAGGTTTGAAATTAGAGAATATGGTTGTTATTTAATTCTCCATTTCATTTTAGCATATCTATTAATGCTGTAATTCCTCAGAAATATTTTTGGTAACCATATTGTTAAGGTGCCGTGGGTATAAGTTCCATGTTTCTAGATTACATGGTGGTACAGAGAACGGCTGACCCTCTGTTGTTATATAATGTTTCTTCACCCTCTTCCACAATGTTCCCTGACTTAGGTGTCAGTCTTGGCTGTAGGTGCACCTCTATTAGGGTTGAAGACACCAGTATCACTTAATCCCTGTGGATTAAGTTTTGGTTTTCTGTAATAGTTTGATTGCTGCAAAGAGAGATTATTTTGTTTTGTGTTGTCTTGACCCAAGGTGAGAGCTACACCTATCTGTGGGTGTAACAGTAAGTTTGAGAATACAGTCAGGAATTATTCTTTCTAGTAAATAGTGGCAGTAAGTTCTCCTTTACAATCCATGATCTCACTAGTTCCGGGTAGTTGGCCAGGTATCCAGTACCAGGTATGACTTCCTTCCTGCTGAGTGTCCTCTAAGTCTAGTTAGAGAGTTTATGGTTACTTCCATGGTATAAATGCCACTCTTGAACCTTTAGGGGCATCTTTGATGCTGGTCAGTGTTGTGGTTCATGCTGATATAGAAGGGGAAAATCTTAAGATGACCCACACTTACACCTATAAAAGCAGCTAATGATAGAGAGAGAATCTTTCTTAAGAACGATCCCTCTAATTTGTTATAAAATATTATTTGTTCTGCTCTGAGATCATATATATAAGCAACATTAAACAAACTTAACAGACTATATTTATATACTTACATTATATGTATCCAACAAGATAATAATATACATGTCACAATAGTAAAGAGAAAGAGGCCATACATTTGAAGAGGGAATTAATAGGTTACATAGCTAGACTTGAAAAAAAAAATTGACAGATTCTTTTGAAGGTAAACAAACATGTCACAGATGAGCTAACAGTATTCATACTGAACATTTTCTAAAAGAACTAAACATATTGTGAATGCTAAGAAGTGCTTGCTGACAGGAGTCTGATATAGCTATCTTCTGAGAGGCTCTGCCAGAGCATGACAAATACAGAGGAAGATCCTTGCAGCCAACCATTAGACCGAGCACAAGGACCCCAGTGGAAGAGTTAGGGAAAGGACTGAAGGAACTGAAGGGGTTTGCAGCCCCATAGGTAGAACAACGATGTCAACCAACCAGACACTCCAGAGCTACCAGGGTCTAAACCACCAACCATGGCTCCAGCTGCTTGTGTAGCAGAGGATGGCCTTGTCAAACATCAATGGGAAGAGAGGCCCTTGGTCCTGGGAAGGCTCGATGCCCCAGTGTAAAGGAAGGCCAGGGCAGTGAGGTGGGAATTGGTGTGTAGGTGAGTGAGAGAGCACCCTCATAAAAGCAGGGGGAGGAGTGATGGGATAGGGGGATTGAAGAAAGGAAACCGGGAAAGGGAATAACATCTGAAATGTAAATTAATAAAATAACCAATTAAAAATTAAATAAATAGTACTACAGGGGATGAATATGACCAAAATGGTTTGTATAAAATTCTCAAAGAATTTTTAAAAGTATTTAAAATGTAGCGCAACTATTTATAGTAGTTTTGTTTTTGACAGCTCCAAAATGTAACCAAAATCCACTCAGTGGGGAAAAATATAGCAATGGAACACTGGTAAATGAATTTACAATGAAAGGATTGTACAGCAATAAGCAAGATAACTATTAGCATGGAGAAAGAACATGTCACTGGCTATGAGGAGTTTGCCTCAGATTCCTATGTAGTAAATCCTGTACAACTTCTCTTATGTAACATTCTGAAAACCGTGTTAACAGTAGCAAATCAGTAGTTACTAGTTAGCCTCAGTATGATGGAAATGGTTTTCTTTTAGAATGAAACTTTTTTGACTTGGTTATAATGGAAGGTATATCAAGGTATACATGCAATAGAACTACAAGCAAAAGAAATATTACAGGTAAAACCTGCTCAATGCGAATCATTGTCTGTACTTTAGTAGTTTCACATCCCAAATATTAATTTGTTGACTTGTTAGAAGCAAGGGTAATTGTTGTTACATAATAATTACTGAGAAAGCAAGACTTAGAATGGAAAGGAAATGGTTGACATGGTTTTCTGAAACTTCCCTGCAAGTTTTAATTCAAAACTTTCAAAATATGAAATTTTAGTAATAACAATTCAACATTATTAAACTTTATTCAAAGTCTATGTGTTTCATTGCATATAAATTACCTAGCTAGATAGATTATAGATAGATAGATAGATAGATAGATAGATAGATAGATAGATAGATAGACAGACAGACAGACAGACAAACAGATATTTAAAGCATGGGAATTATCTTTCCCACACTCATCAAACATAGTTTCCACTCACTCTACGTTATTAATAAGAAAGTGAATATGTACAATGATAATTGCCTACTGTGAAGAAAAGCATCTTTGTCATTCAGCTCTACATAAGTAAAAGTGAGATTTTAAGACCTACAAAGAGTCAGTACTGTAAATTATTGAAATATTTAAAATAAGTAGACTACATTTAGATCGTACAGACACAATATACAGTGAAAAAGCATCTCACAGGAAATCATTAAAGTTCATCTTAGTTATGAAAAGAGTCATGTTTAGCAAAAGAGACACTTACTGAAAAATATTTATCATCTTGGCTGGTTTTATATTGTGATGTTTATGATGTTGATAGGCAATAAGAATTTTCACCTCTAGGTGAAAAATACTGAGGACTAGTATTTAATGGGAAACACACTGATGACTGAAACATCCTCCTGTGAGGATGTTAGTGTGCTCCCAAAAGAGTATAAGTAGATACGTAAAAACAAACAAGCCACCACCAACAACAACAATAATAACAGCGATTAAAAAACAAAAAACAAACAACAAAAAACCTTTACAAGGGAACTTACAAGAGAATTTCATCTTTAAAACCCTTGATTTTCTCTTCCTTAAAACAAGGTCTGTGTAATAAAAAACTTCGATAATTGTTTTTAAGATATGATATTAGGGAGCTAGAGACATGGCTTGGGGTTTGAAATGACTGCTTGTTCCTGTAGAGGACCTGGCTTCTATTCCCAGCACCCACATAAAGTTTTGCCCAATCTGTATCTTCAGTTCCAGGGGAATCAACACCCTTTTCTGGCTCCTTTGATGTCAGGATGCAAGTAATTCACATATGACCAAGCAGATAAAACACCATACATATAAAAAAGTAAATAAACAAATAATTTAAAGTATGATGTTGTTATGTCTTGACTTTAAATATTTCTTACAATCATATAGATTAAACAGCTGTTCCTGTTCTTTAATAAATAATATAAAATGTTACTGTTGGTTAAAATGTGGCAATTGTAGGCAGATCAGACCCTAAATATTTGGAGAGTCTGTTCAAAATTCATGTCCTTTCCATGAGATAGAAGTAAGCTTTAGAATTGCATAGATGAACTAGGAAAGGACACTTGTCCAGAAAAAGAAATGTTAAAAAATTCTTTTCAAAATTACTGTTTAGTAAATAATTGGTACAGAATTCCATTTAGAATATTATATAAATTATGTTGTTTGTTTATACGATTATTTAACATTATGACATTTAACATATACTTTTGCAACATAAATATTTAATGTGTGGTTAGTTATATTGTTTTAAGAACAATTCTCCTTTTATATTCATTGAACTCATATTGTTTAACTTAAAATACAAAAAAAGATATTTGGGAAAATACTTGTGTACTGAACTTGTAAATATTTCTTTTGTGTTGCCTCTACACAATATGCTATGACATCTACCTACATGGCATTTATATTGTATTAGTTGTTACTAGTAATGTATACATGTTTAAGCTATAGGAATGGATTCTGTGAGTTACATGTAAGCGTTGCATCATTTGACATATGTGACTTGTCATCTACAGTACTTACCAGGTCCTGGAAACTGTGGAAATGCTAAATAAGTATTTTTGTGTGTTCTGTCTATGTTTAGGTTACTTTGGCAAATACATGAAAGAAAAACTTAATGAAGGAAAGCTCACTGTTACAGGAACTGCAGTCCATAGTCACTAGTGTCTGTGTTTCTGGAATTATGGTAATAGCAGCTAAGAGATAGAAACAGGAAGGCACCCCCAGGACAAGACATAGCCCCTAGTAACCTACTTCTACTTCTAAATTACCCACCCTTCAATTTTTTCCATCTCCCAATTATTCCAACAGATTTTCAGTTAATCAGTGGATTAAGCCAAAGATTCTGTGAGGCCTCATGATTCAATCACTGACCATTAGGTCTACTAGCTCAGACCAAGCCATCAGAACATAAGCCTTTTTGAGAAATGCATTCTATCCCAATAACAGAAATCATACAGTAGAAAAGAGATAGATAGATAGATAGATAGATAGATAGATAGATAGATAGATAGACAGACAGACAGATAGATTTAGTTGATATAACAGGAATAAAGTCAACATTTCAGATATAGTATTTAAATATTAATAATCTATGGGACATACCATATTCACTGACAGACATGGATTGAGTCTGTGTATAAGAATTCTAGGCTTTGTAGGAGAAAGTGGTCGAGATCCCACCTGTCAGGATCAGTCTGTCCATGAAATAAAACAAAACTTTCTGCAAGTTTAATTTGAAGCTGTTAGATGCCACTTTTGTGAAGGCATGTGTTACTGTTAAATTTAACTTTAAAATGTGATTTTCTATGTTTTATGGTTTGAATTTAAGAGTTGGCCTGAAGGTTTGTTTATGAAGGGCTTGATAAGTTTGCTCATGAATTCATATGTCAATAGCTGTTTGGGACTACTCCATAGTGTATACAAATTTAAAATGTGTTATACAAAATAAATATGCACAAATGGAACATTAAAAGAAAGTTTATTTGGGAAAAATGCAATAATTTTAATCATTCGTGAGTGAGAGTGAGAAGGTGGGAAAAGAATGGGGAGGACAATGGCAAACAAGACGTTGTGTCCGCTTGTGGTCTTATCACTAGATAGTGCCAGGACAGGCAGGAGGAGGCTTTCCAAAGAAGACAGGGGAGGGGAAGAATGGTGACAGAAGAGGAGGAGGAGGAAGAAGAAGGTGCAGGAGAGGGTAGGAATGAAGGAGAGAAGGGGGAACAGAGGGAGGAAAGGAAGAGAAGAAGGATCTGGGGTAAGAACAATAAAGGGTCTGAGGTTAAAATTAAAGCACTGAGAAGATGGAGGAGGAGTGGAGGAGGTGAAATCTAAAAGTGAAAGAGGATATTTAGATTCTGGTTCCTCAAGTCTGTATAATTCATTACGCAGATAACTTTTTAACCACAGTGGTGGGTTCTTGTCTTCGTTTCACTGTGTTTAAGTTTTCCTCCCATCAAACATTTAGAACAATACTCTCTCACAGGGATCCAATTATGCAGTGGTTTGGGGTAGATCCCATCCACTTAGAGGCTATTTTCTTTTCCATATGAGTATATTCCCCAGTTCACAGCTCACTCTTGATAAATTCCTATGATGCCAGGCATTCCGTAAGAGAAGATCCTATAGGTAAGAAGCAACTCTCTATATTGGTGCTGAACATCAGTGTAACGTAGTAATAAAAGTACAAAATTAATTTTAGATGAAACAAACGATGCACTGGGTGTATGAAATATGTCTTGAAATTACTATATATTTAACATGACCTCAAAATTAGACCATTTAAAGTGTAATATTTACACGGATATTGGTTATAATGAAAGGATGTATATAGTCTCTGATGCAATGGTACACAAATATGGAAAACTCATTTAGAGGACTGTTGACAGAAAATGCTCCTATATCCAGTGTAAGTACAAATACTGGGAAAAAAATCTAAAATGACGTTTCTAACATTTAATTAGTATTAAATAATATACTTGATCAGTAAGTGATCAGTAAGCTGTTTAAAGTTTCACCCACTGCTTTTAAGATTGATTTTCATCAAAATTACTGTAGTAAAATGTTTTCTTTTGTTGTGCAGACTCAAATGGCAAACCTCAATTTTAAAATCGCCTCTTATTTGCAAGAAAATACTTTGACATAGTGCATTTGTTCTGCCTGGGCAGCAATAAAGGATTGTGGGATCATTTTGAAGAAGGTTGTTTGACAGAGCCTGTTTGTTTATTTGGGGTAATGTGAGCTGCATTCAGAAAAATGCCATATTTTGTTTCATGATTGTATACATTCTCCCCCATTGCTCCCAGGCAAGACTTGTAAGCAGAGAAGACACGGATTTAGACCTTTTTTCCACGACCAGTGCAAGTACTTTGTCTGTGAACAAAGAAAAAAAAAGCCAGACACACAGATACTCGACGGGATCCTCAAGTAAGCTATGGTTTCCTTCAGAATTAATTTAGAAATCAAAAATGAATCGACAGAGGTTATTGCCAGCAAGCTTTCTTTGACAGATAGGGGGTAGGGACAGCCACCTGTGCTGCCCACAAACAAGCCTTTGGCCTCTTTTCTTCCCTTGCATTTCTCCTTTGATATAGACCAAATTAAATTATTTCTGAAATTAACAGCATTGGTATTTCTTTAATTATATTATGGAAATCAAGCTTCTCCACTGCTCTAGGCTCTTGAGCCTGTTGAATTCCTTGATCTGCTTTCTAAGAATATTTAGGGTAACTTTTAAAGGTTAAATGTGCATGTTCGATAGTGCATTTGGGCCTTTATTGCTTATAAATATTATAAAGAAAGTTATTTTTTTAAAAATTCAAATATAGCAGAATTTTGTATGGTAAAGTATCAAATGAAGATGTTTTTAAAAAGTAGTTTAATTTGGAAAATGCCATGATGTTACTGGTGAACTTAAACTCATGCCTATATCATATGTCTATTATCTGTTACACTTAATTTAGGAACAAAACAGCTTGATATACTAATGTATAAATTATATCAACAAAAATGTATAATAGCTAGAAACATTGAGAACAGTAAATATTTCTTTGAAAATAATTGAAAATTTTGAAAAATATTGGTATTTTATGGAAATAATCCCTAAGTTTTGCTGTCTTCATTTAATTTACATCCTAGACAATTTGAAATATACTATAATATGATAGACTAATATAAAAACTTTTATTTCATACCATATGGATTAATTTCCCAAAACACAATGAGATTCAAATCTACCCATAGGGTCATACAACATTGTAATTATTCATTTTGAAAGCTTGAATACTCCTTGATCCGATATTTATATAAATCAATATTCTATTAAATGTGAAAATTCCATAGTTGGAACTTTCCAGATAAAACCTAAATATCATTCTTAGGCTCTCATTTTTCATCCAAATTCTAGAACTTTGGTGGGTTATAAGAATTTAAATCCCTTTATGCATGTAAATTAACTGGGTGGTTCACCTTTATAAAATTATTTCAATATATCTAATTTTCATATTTTCCTGATTTTTTTAAGGATCTTACAATACTTGCATTTCTATTATGTGACTATAGTACCTGGTTAGTTTCTCTGCATAGTTTAAAAATATTTTCTTATTATTGACGTAAACAAAATTACTTATGAAAGATAAATTACTGTGTTCTTGTTAGAATATCCTGATCACATTGATTTCAACTGTGACACACATCCATGAATAATATTGTCCATCTTATACAATGAATAGCAGTTTTAATCACTGTGAATAAAAATAGACAACCTAGAATGCTAAAGAAAAACAAACTACTGTTTTCTCCCCACACAGAGGATAAAAACCTTTCATCAGGACTTGAATGTAGTTTATTGGCAGAGAGTTTGTTTAGCAAGGACAAACCCTAATTTTGATATCCAGCACTGACAAAATACAATAAAAGAAAAAAAAGGAACAACACTAACAAGAAACTATTGTTCATTATATGCCATCACAAACTTACATGGTTCAATAAACCAACAACTATACTATAGCACAGAGCTCTATGCTTTATATGACATTGATCCTAGGGTTATAGAGCATACATAAACATTAAATAAAATTCGTGAGTTCCATTCTTTTAATTAGCTTATTGTGCTTAACTTTGTATTATTTTTACATTTCTAACAATGTCATATAAATGTGTTGTGAACATATTAGAATAACTTTTACGTTCTTTTATCCTACCCCATCACCTACAGATTCCCATCTCCACCAAATACAATCCGTAATACACTAAAATAATACTATTTCAACTGCTTGAAGTAATTATTAGTTGACGATAGATGGCTAGTATTGCAAACACTAACAATCTTTTAATATACTAAGCAAGTGAAATTCTCTAATAAGCCACTTTAGAAAAAGATTATATTAAATGACAAAATAACTGGATAAGTACTTAGTCATTGTAATTATTCATCTACTCTGCCAGCAGCAGAATACAATTGTAAAGACTGTGAGTTCTCACATCAAACATTACCTAGTCATCCCTAAAGGGTTGCTGTTAGAATCAAATAGAAAGCGTTCAGAATAACATCGGGTCAAATAAGCGATAATAACTGTTTTTATAGTCATCGCCAAGGAATGAAAGCTGACTTATTATACAGAGATCTCAAGGGTGCAGATAAATAGGCTAATTTGTTATATTTATATGAATATGAACTTTACTCTTAGTCACATGACCAAAAATAGTTGGTTTAGCCTTTTAGTCTATAGAGATCCTTTAACCTTCAAAGATTTTACAAACTGCACTTTCATGGCCCTGGGCCAACCACTTACAGCTTTGAAAGCTCTTTCTCCTTGAGCTTTCCCTCTCTCTTTCTCTCTCTCAAAGCTTGTCACCTTGTTAAAAACTAAAGCATTTCTTTGTTACTTTGAAGGCCACATCTAGAAAGTGGTTTATGGGTCACAGCTGTGAAACCCTCTTTGAGCCTTTGGACTCCTACAGACATTTCCCTTCCCTGTTGCAGTAATAGTGCAATGTGTATTCTTTGTGATCAGATGAACTCTGGTCCTAATATCCTACATCTACTATCAGACACAAGTCGGAGGACTGTGGGTAAGTTAAATTCTAAGCAGTTTCCTCTGAAAAGCAGAGGTTATAATGTTTCTCTCACAGGCTATTATGAAGAAATGAGCAAAACTATGTAAAACAGGTGACATTGTTTAACATATTGAAAAGGCTGAAACAATTGGACCCACTGTTTTCTCCTTCTGTTGTAGCTTTTTTGTCTTATTGCATTGTTTTAAACAAAGGCTCAGCAGAATTTTCTGTCTTTTGTATGTTCTTTTACTTTGCCAGCCATCAGAAGCAATTATGTTTTGGCCTAGAAAATTCCTAATTTTTGTGCCCTTTCATTTTAACTTTTCCTTAAAAGAAGCCCAGATTACCATCACTGTTTAAATTTCCAAACCATCTTAAGGTTTGCAAAGAAATAATGGAGGTTGACTTGCTATCCATCACTTGAATGTCAAGAAAGTGTCTTATTTAAGGAAGAGTTAGGCGAAGTGTTTTTATTTTTCTAATTGCCTTGGTTTATTCTGTTTTTCTCATTTAATATCTATTATCTAATATATATCACAGTAACAGTTTTACTGTAAATGTAAATCTTTCTGGGTCAGAGGTTCCACATTCTAAAGAAATAAAAGAATAAACATTAAATAACAGAGTGTTTATCGCAAATTTGTTCAAATACCGAAGCAATGTAAAATGAGATTTGAAAGGAAACTTAGTTTTCAATATGTCTTAACTTGGCCTTCTTCCTAATAATGAATACCTAAGGAAGACTACAGAAATTTGCTTAGGGTTTTGAAAACTTAATACTAGTAGAAAAGGTATTCTGACTACTTACTGACTCAAATATATTGATATTATTTTTTCAGTTCTTATCCTAAAATGATAAATTTTGTGATCAAAAGCATGAATGGCAGTTTTTGACCTTCATGTCCAATAACTAATGTAGACTGAGAGTTAGTAATAGAATCTAAATTATAAGTAAATTCTAAAAATAACTGCTACTTTTATTTCAAGTGGAATGAGCACATTTAATAATATAATTTAATGTTTTCAAATCAAGAATCATTGGCATGTTGCATATTGATGCATGTCTCTTTATACAAATGTATACATATGAGTAATTTGGGCTAAACTATACTTATGATCATATGCTGAATGAATTTAATTCTTAAGTATTATGACACATATATTTGAAATGTTATATAAAACACATAACCACAGCAGTTTAGAGATCTACAATGTATGAAACACTCCTACAAGCCTATAACAAAAGGTTGTCCTATAAACAAATGTTGTCTTTTATACAATGTATACACAGAAGACACACTGAGAATAGAGATTTACTGCTATACTCATATATTTTTATTACTTTATCTTTCAGTGAATATTTTCTGTTTCTAAACTAAATAAACTATATACAACTCTTCAAACTCTATGTGTGATTTAGAGTGATAATAAAAGATTTTCATGTACCAGAACTGCATTTATGATGGAATTCAACCAACATGAATGTGAGCTTTTTAAGAACTTGGCCTCTATAGTTGGGAAAATTTTCTCCCAGAATCACAAAACAGATTCTACTGACCATAGTCATGTCATGCTAATTTTATAAGTTTATGGATCTTGGTCTCTATTCCTAGAAGTTCATGTTCTGCATAAGGGAATTAAATAAAATATTCTCAGTTTCACAGAAAGCTCCTGATATATAGTAGGTCCTTAATGTATATTGACTATGTGAATGTATGTATGAATGAGTGAATGCATGGGCAAATGAGAATTCCCTGAATACCTAACAGCAAAAAAGGATAGCATCCTTCACTGGAGGCAAGGTATACCAATGTAGGAAGCAAAAAGCTTTGGTAGAAATTCAACAGTCGATTCTCTAGTGTCTAAAAATATCTGTCCTGCCCCAAGTCCTCACATTTATAAACATTTATGATGACAATCTGTCAATATGTGAAGGACTTCATTTCTGGTAAATTTTTCAAATAAGTCCGTCATGAGGCACAAACCTCTGGAGTTCCTATTTTTATGAAGTCAAGTCATCATTTGTTCATTCAAAAGGGAATGTGGCTTATGCTTTGTTGATTCAGTATATCACACAAAGAAGAATACAGAGCAAGATCACCCTGTCTACCCATCACAGAGTTATTGATCTATATAAATATTTGCTGAGAATTTGGGCTCATGATTTGGTCTTAAACATCAGGGAAAGCTTATCAGAGGGCACACTGTACTCACACTCCAGTAAAATATTCAAAATGTTCATCTTCTTGCAACACTTTTCTAAAAATATTTTCACGAGCAACGTGAGCATGAATTTTATTATAAAAGAGAGATTTTAAAGAAATCCCTTTATTGCAAATCATATTGTGAAGCTGCATTTTTTGGTAACTGGTAATAACTTGATAATGAATATAAATTTATAAGTTCAGGTGCTAATTATTGTTTTCTGACTAGAATAGTATGTAAATGTATAGATATTGAGAGTAAATACAAAGAACATTTGTATAGAAAGTAAATTGGATCCAGTCTTCAATTCACAGCTTGGACTATATTAAGTGGTATTTTATTCACAGTATTTTAGGCATGAAATTGAGAAAAAATGTCACTAAATAAATGTGTATTGATAATCATGTATAAATCAGTGACTAGCACATAACATAAATATAATTCTCCATTAAATTAAATTTCTAAATTCTAATATTTTTTAAAACATTAGTCTCTATCTATATCTCAATATTATGTCTCAATATTATGTCCACAGCAAATATTATGATTTTGCAATAGAGGAGAGTTTTCCATTTTGCTTTCAAAAATATGAAAATCCAACTAGCACTGGGCCATCTAGACATTTATGCTACTTTCAAAAACATCAGTATCTTTTATATGAAATACCTTTTTTTTCTCTCTGGAAGCATTGATAAAAAAAACTCCTTCCACTACAAATGTGCTAATATTTCAAAGTAGTAATTTTTACAATTTAAGAACCAATGCTCGTAGCTTCCTGTCAGCTCTTTCAACTGTGAAGATGCTTGATTAAATGAGGTTGTATGTGTTTCAGAGAAACTCCATCAAACATAACACTTGTTACCCTTGAGCAAAACTCTGTAATATGTTATTTTTATGAGTTATCATCTGAGTAGATCTAGTTATTACCACAAGGAGTATTCTTCATAGACTACTGATATGAGAGCCTCCTTAGAGGGACCTTGACACCTTAATATGGCTGTCATTATGGAATAGCACCTGTTTGAGGTCAACAGAGAAACCATTTTGAATACAAAAAATATATATCAGGTCATACTTGATTGTATCTCACCAGCCAAAATAATAGACCCCCCCATCAGAACATCTTGCTATTAAAGATGAGAAAAGCACAATCATGTTTATTTAATATTACCACATTTGTTAATTAAATGAAACTATAATATCAACTGATACATGATAAATAATAGATAAATGATGACAGTTCTCCATACATAAACATATAAATACCTACATGTATACATACATACATTGATACATTGATACATTCATACACACATACATACATACATACATACATACATAGGATAAAATAGGTGATAACTCTCAAAAATGTAGGGAGCATTACCTCCTAATTCTTGCTACATGACTATAACTATACATTGATTTTTAAAGTTTTCAAATACTATCGTTTCTTTGATGCGTTTACCTGCCCATTTTGTCATCAGACTTTACAAGCATTTTGCCTATTCCTAACATATATCCCTTTTAAAAATCAAAGCTTCAATAACTACAACCAGCTCTTGACTACCTAGACATTTATACTACTTTTTATAGGTCCCTCACATTCCAAAAGTTGAATTCATACCCATTATTTTTTCACTAAATATTAGAAACTTCTTACACTTATGTTAATTATCTGTTAGTTTTATGCTCGAACATGTTCTAGTTATATTTAATTATGTCTAGCTTGCATACGTTCATATAAACTGAAACTATATATTTAAAATAATAAATTAAATTTCCTTCCTACTCACTAAATGACTAGAATCTTACTTATACTTAGATTTTTAAAGAGTAAACATAAAAGAATTAAGTGAATAATTAAAAAGAAAACTCTTATAGTTATATAATTCTAGAATAATTTCTACAAACATTATCTATCTTAAGGAATACGATATGAAGAAGTCTCTTATTTTTTGTCTATTTTTACAAGGTTCGTAGTACACACTATTCTTAATGTTATGAAAGTATATGTTTATGCTTTTATGACCATAACTGAAAATCTGTGCTAGTATTCTTTGAACACATTAAACAATTTGGTAACAGAAATTTTCCAAAGCTTTGAATAGTAGACAGGAAATTGGTTCAAAAATATAAAGGATATAGAAATCTAAAACTATCTTTTAATTAAATGTTTATGAAGCTTAAATTATTTTGTTGAAGGTATAAGATCATTAAACAACAGAGATATGTGAGCAATAGATAGATAGATAGATAGATAGATAGATAGATAGATAGATAGATAGATAGACCGAGATTTTACTGCATTCACACACTGATAACTTTTCTTCATTTTTACTTTTATATGCCTGATTCCTAGATAAGCTATAAGCCCTAGCCAATGCTTGTACAAGCAAATATCTATCTTACATTTTTTCTTTTCCAATTATTTTGTCTATATTCTTATTGTATTAAATCCATGCTTTGTTACTAAATATAAATCAAAATTTCTTCTTTAAGATAAATTCTAGTCAGGTGGGCCCTAGTGACATACACCTTTATTTCCAGTACTGAGGAGGGAGAGGAAGGCAGAATTTTGAGTTGGAAAACAACATGTTCTTCTACAGAACAAGTTCTAGAACAACCAGAGCTACACTGAGAAACTGTGTTACTAAAAAAGTAGAGAAAAAGGAAGAAAGGAAGGAAGGAAGGAAGGAAGGAAGGAAGGAAGGAAGGAAGGAAGGAAGGAAGGGAGACAGAAAGAAGAAAGAAAAAAGACTCCAGTTATACAAAACTAAATTTAAATTACTATCATCGCACCTCGAGCAATAACTTACCTCATTGCCTGTGTCTTCCCATTTGCAACTGAAAGTGATAGTCTATATTTTACAAAGACGTCATAGTGGGGGCCTCAAGGAATAATAGCTTGAGACATAGATTCCCACCCTCTTTTTCTTCCTTCAGTATGGTGTTTTCAGTACCAGAATGAGGGAATTCATTGTGATAAAGGGTTTAATGGGTGGTGAAGTATATGGAAAAACATAAAGTAGTCTTTAAGCAGGTTGAATAATAAAATGTGATTTTAATTTTAAAAGCCCAGTGATGTATAAATGTATATATATATATATGTGTGTGTGTGTGTGTGTGTGTGTGTGTGTTGTACATATATATGTACATATACATATATACATATATACAACTCCAATATAGAACATGTTCAACTGATTTTCATACTGTCTGTGAAAACCATTAGAATTATAATTCCTCCTAGAAATTATATTTGCCCCGGATTTAAACATAAGCTTAGATATTACAAATATTTGTGACCACTGCCAGTGAGATGGTTCAGTAGCTGAAGACATCTGCCACCAAGGCCAAGCACCTGAGTTGGAGCCTCAGAACTACCAGGTAGAAGGTGAGAGGCACCTCCTACCTGCTGTCCTCGGACTTCCCGATGAGGGCTCTCGCGTGTGCGTGCTCCCACTCTCCACACGCAAATGAAGAAATAAGTGTAAGTCATAAATTTAAAAATGTTAAACTTTTTTCAGTTAACCTTTTTCTCTGTAGCGTAAAATCTGAGATTTTTCTTCTCATTTTTATTTTATAGTAATATAAATTTCAGGAAGGTGCTCTACCAACATCACAAAGAACCACTACTATTATGCTTTGGTCTCTGGCAATGTAACATTTTAAACTGTAAGGCTCCTTCTTACTACATGTGTGTGTGTGAGCGTATGCGTGTGTCCATTCATGGATGTGAACAGGCATGTGCACTTGCACCCAGTACACTCTGCTTTTGTAGAAATCAGAAAATCTCCTGTGAGAATGGACTCTCTCCTTCAACCAGGAAAGGATTGAACTCAGATCACTAGGCTCACAAGCACAAACTTGTACTACTATTCCAAGGCTCTTATTGGGGTGGGGAGTGGGTGTGTCTGGATTTTTTTGTTGTGGATTTTTTTCTTTTTTTTTTTTTACATATATTTTATTTAACTTTTTATTTACATTTCAAATGTTATCCCCCTTCCTGGTTTTCCCATCCATAAACCCATATCCCCTCCCCTTCTTCTATGAGGGTGTCTTTTGGTTTTCGATTTTTGATTTTTTTTTCTTTTGTATAAAGGTACTGGGCAAGGACTCTAAAATATATAGACTAGTTAAATCTTCATATTATATCTCTGAAGTATTTGACAATTAACAAACAAACATTGAAATAACTTAGAATATTGTAACTTAAACTAGATAATTAAATTGTTAGGACACCAAGCTTGTGCTGATACAGTTAGTGCACTCCTCTAATAGAAATCATATTTAAAGTTCTCTTAATAAGAAAGGATACACAAAAGAAATTACTATTGCCTTCCAATCTTGGACACAATTGGTACCATCCAAGGTCTGAGATAGCTTTTGGAAACAGTGAGCAATGCCTTCAATGTATTGTTAAATATAACAGTTATTAGTAACCCCCGGATAGCATTTGCAGATCTAAAACAGTAGCTAGTTTAAATATAGAGTGGCATAGTCCAAAGAAAGACAAAGTTCGTCTGCCCTTATGTGGGAAAATAGCCCAGCATGTCAGCTACATTTATTCATTGCAAATAAAAAAAAGTACCATTTTTGAGGACAATATCCATTCATGCTCTACTGATAATAGATTAAAGCATAATGTTTCTAGCTATAACATTTTAATTCTTATTGTTTTCCTTCATGACAATTTCCTTTCTGAAATAAATAATTTTACCCTACTTTTTCCTTTATATTATTATTGTTGCTTTCAAACCAATTTCTTACACCAGTTAATGTGGTACAAAAATAAATGGGCATGGTCAAATGTGAAATGCATTTGTCAAATGAATGAAACTGAAGAGCAGTAATATAATAAATCCTCAGGCTAGTCATGTTTATTGCTGCCAAATGTCTCTCGGCTAAGAACTAATAAGCATGAATGGGGATAATGAAAGTTTCCATGAAAAACTTTTGGGAAACCTATCCACAAGTCTTCACTATCTGGGGATTTGGAAATAAGCATTTGTCTCACAAGTTCCATATGAGGACAATAGAGATGAAATTCAGAGAATAGTGTCACATGGGAAACCACTACAGTCTGAAAGTTCCTGATAGTATTTGGTTCACAGGAGAAAAGTGACGAAATTCTCCTTGAACGACAGGAAAAGGACAGAGTCTAGAGAAGAGTCATAGGCACGCACATGATGAGTGGGTGGGTGAACTAAAGCGGTGTTTTCAGTTGAAGCTTGCGAAGATAGCAAGTGAGCTTGAAAATGCAATCGAGCTTTAAAGGTTGACATTTTAAGGGTATAGCAGGCATTTTAGAGGTTACTCAAAACACATGATTTTGCTACATACTTTGGCAAAATGTAATGTGAAGCAAAGAAAACAAAAGATAATGAAAAATTTAAATGCAGTGTTACATCTGAGCTAGAGGGCATCAGATGAATACATATGTCAAGCTGAAGTAAAAATATACATTCAGTCATTTACCTTATCTATGGCAAGGTTCCTCGGGTACAGATACTTGTGAACTCATGGGTGTCAATATGTAGAAACAGAATATAGTTCTGAAAAGAAAGTTTTAAAAAAGGGATGGGAGAGTTTTACAAATAGACTTCACGCAAATCAGCATGACACATGTACCTATGTGGTTTGACTTTTAAAATTCCATGTAAGAACATAGGAGAAAGTGAGTGTTAGAAATATTGGTTATTTAGTTTCACTCTGTGCATAATGAGATGCACTTTTGATTGCATGGTAATGTGTTTAAAAGTCCAATAACTATCTAATATGAAGTCGAGAAATGAGAAAAAGCACAACAATTAGGAGAATGAAAACCAATTTACCAATAGAAAGTAGGGTTCTGGGTAACTTGGAGCTGTATAGGAGGGTAGCAGTCTACATCTGAACCAAACCACACAGAGGTCAGGTTTTATTACCCAAATCAAAACACCAAAGTTAAAATCCTCCTGGAGGAAAAAGATCAATAAGAACAGTAATGAGGAGAGGATATATCAGAGCAGAACAGGTCTTCAGTGCTGCTTGTTTGCCGTGTGTGTGTGTGTGTGTGTGTGTGTGTGTGTGTGTGTGTGTTGTGTGTGTGTGTGTGTGTGTGTGTCCAGAAAAACAGACACTAAGTATGCATGGTAATTATTATAGGAGGTGTAAAGACGCAAGATATTCTATATGATAAATTTCTCTATGTGATACACTTTAATTTTGTGTGGTTTTACTTCAAAATAAACGTACTTTTCAATGCTAAATATTTGTGTCATACATGTTGACATTTTACATTTTCAACCCCTCCCCAAAAAGAAAAAGGCAAGCATAGGCATTTATCTTAACACTGATAACAAACTCTGTCAGATGTCTTTGTGGCTATTAAGAGTATTCAACCTACTGTTTTTATTATTTGTCTCTTAAATAATAAAAAGAATTAAAAACAGGCCAGATTTGATGGTACGCTGTTTTAAGGCCAGCCCTCAGGACACAGAGGCAGACATGTCTCTATGAGATCCGGCTTTTCCTGTCTACATAGTGAGCATCCCAGGCCAACCAAGGCTGCACAGTTTTACACTCTTTCAACATCCAAACATGAAAAAAAGAAGTATAATTTTCACTGCTCAGTTGTAATTTGGGGAATCAGAAAGATTCTTTTCATAATGTGCAATCTATAGGAATAAAATTTAAGATCTCAAGAGCAAGCAGGTTGACATTGAGGAGATCTGCACTGGGCATAGTAACCCGTTCCTCCTTACTTGGATTCTTGGTGTTGAATTTTAAATGTATGCCCCTGAATGTCATTCAGACACAACATTGAACACAGCAGTCATCTTTAAGAATGTTGGCACTTGAGGTCTGTCCTATCTACTCTGCTATGAACCTGACCAGTAAACTAACTCATAGCACTTAAATTGCCGTGAATGCTTTGCTGCTAAGAATTTGTTCTGGTCACCACCTTCATTAAAATGTTGATTTTTCCCCCCTCCATGCTTTACGTATGCTGTATCTGCCGTTAAGTATTACAATATGGGAAGGCCTTTCCAAAGGTTTTTATAACCAGACACATAGTGTTGGGTATATTGATGAAAATCCAATGACGTATGACTATACATCATGAGATCTCTATTTTGACCTGTTTAACAGTTATTTTTATACATACCGGGAGAGTCATTCAGAGCATCTTACATATTAAATTACTTATCAAAACACAGTATATATAGACCTTGACATTGGCTAAGGAACCAAGGATTAAATCTAAAAAAATAAAAAAAAAATGTTTTATTTTTTCTTAAGACCAGAACAAATCTTGAGCAAAACATAGATCATGTGGCAAAGAGGTGGTTTCTTGGGGAGTAGTGCCCACTCCTGAGGAAACATTTCCCACACAAATTTGAGAGAACAACTGGCTGGCTTCTGCGATCACCTGCAAATTTTCTGCAGATTGCCGATAAAAAGTAAAATTCAGAACAATTACACTGCAGGAAAATACTTCTAAAATCCCCTTGGCCATGTTTTTCTGTTCCTGGAGATCTCTTCAGTGTGGTATGTCTAACTCCACTATCAATTTCTTGAAGCAAGAACCTTTTGCTATTTTACTTCCATGCGGGTAAGTAATTTTAGAACGATTATACATTGACCGCATTAAATTGCCTTTTACTTCTGTGTTTCATTCTTGGAGTAATCATAAGATGAAGTAATGACATTGTTACGAGCGCCAATACATGATTCCTTCACAGTCGTGCTTTTAATGCTTCATTTTTTTCAATATATCTAGCGATTTAAGAGTTTATATGATAACAAAGACACGCGCTAATGCAATGAGAAGATAACATATGAATTACTGCTTAAATTGTTTATTTACACATAGCATGACAATAAACTCTAGCACTCAATCACACCTAAACCATTGTCTTAGAAAATGCTGTGTTCACTGCGGCGTTGGCTTATTTTAAAGCCTAATTCCCGAGTCGTCAATTCACTGACAGCATACCTCACAATTGCCGCGAATTCATCCCATAATGTTTTTAAATTGTAGCCATTATTTCCCGAATGAGCTACACTAGAAAAAATCGTATAAATAGCCTTTGTAAATATAGGAGCAGTGTGAGAATAAGTACAAGAAGATTTAAAGGCTCATCAGTAAATCCAAAATAACTATGGCCAGAGAGTAGTATTAGGAAAACAAATAGGCCACCTGGTACATTTTTAGTAAGAGAATTCAGGATGCAGAAACACTGTTCTAATTAATGGTTGCTTGCTTTCTTTCATAACAAGATATTTTAATCTAATTTAAAAATAATTGTTTTGGAAGCACATAAAATTATCTCTAAGTATTTAAATAATGTGGACATATTTTTTTAGATGCTCCATGGCATTTTGGTTGCAAACTGTTATTAAGGCCAAGGTATTTGAACGGTGCATGTTGTGATAAGATAGCTTCATGAAGAATACTATTAGCCAATGATAAGCTATGTTGTTGACCTCAGTTTTAAAGCTCACTTATTTCTACCTATGATTTTGAATAACGCGTGCAACAACCTAACTTATCTCTCTCTATCTGAGCAGTACATTTCTCTAGATATTGGTGAAATTAGTGCTCACTTTCTAGTGATGTCATTTTAATATATTATTTTCAGATGACTTACAGTCTCACACCCTATATATAGTCTGAGCTATATATATTCTATATATATTCTCACTCATATGTACACACGAACATATACTTTTCTAATAAAAACCTGCGTAGTTTGTTCTGAGAGTTTTAGCTGCTGGAGTGTAAAGTCGATTCCCCTCGCTGCTTTAAGAAAGGTCTACAGTAGACTTTCCAATCTTGTATTTGGAGAAAAAATAAATTATATTGATTTTGATATAGTTAATATTATAAATATTTCCAATCAATAACATTGAGAATGGGGCTGTGTCGTCAGCTAAAGGCTCCACTGGCAGCCTTTAGGTCGCTGGTTTAGCATCCGGAAAATCACTGGTGCAAGTCCAGATCATCCCTGGTACTTGGATTGCACCCCTCCTCTCCTGTTGTTACTTGAATGCACCCCTCCTCTCCTGTTCTGCCATCACCGACAGGGATAGATTAACACAGGATAAATGTGTCCACATGTGGAAGCCGACTTCAGTGGTCATTTCTCTCCCTTACTAGTTTCTCTGCTGCGATTCATATCCATCAAGTGCCAGCTGAGAAGTCTCTCAGCTCCTAAACTGTAACCTCTTTATGCCCCAAACACCCTTTGTTGAAACAATAGGTTTTAGTCCCCAAACACACACTTGCCAGAAATACTCTTTTTGGAGACTATCAGTAAAATAAGCTCCTTTGCAGACACTCAGTAACTTCTTGGAATTTTTTTTTTTTTTGTTAGTCACGGTATTAACACTAGAAACTAAAAGGCGGTATTCTACTTATGAGACTGTTTTTTCAATATGAAATGGTTTTGAAGTTCACACTCACATTATCTTATATCAAATTTAAAATCACAAAGCACTTCCCACCAAGGACTATCCTTGTGCTAATTCTTTTAGAATGTTTTAAAATATATTGAAATTTTTATTAGAATATATTAGCCTAAACAGAAAAGGGCTTGGGGGAGTTTGCCTGGTTTTGTCTTAAGTTATTTCACCATGATGGCATCACAATGGTGAGTCCTGCGGTTTGGACCTTTGCCTCAAGCCAGTATTGAGGAAGCCCTGGAATGTGTCTTTTTGCTGCTTTTACAGTGGTTTCCCCACAAACACAGCCCAGTTGCTTAATCCCCAGGAGATTTGAAGCAGATGAGCTCGAGTCTTTAATAGTATTCTTGGTATGGTCCCTTTTGGATCTTGCAGAACAAAACATGCTTTGTCCACTTGCCCATTTCTGCCACTACCATTTGTTTTAACCTCTAACAGTTGCTGTTACTTCTCCACAAGTAATCTATAACTGGATCCAGATAAACAAGTCTTAACCCCACCCCACCCCACCCACACCCACACACTGCTGACACCACTTTATATCACCTGAGCACAAAATGGACTGCCACTTTGCTGTCATTACAGTACAGCTGAAAAGACACTCCCACTCCAACCTGTAATGCATGTGTAGCCTCCTCCATTTCCACAGCAGCAGTGGGGTGTGTGTGTGTGTGTGTGTATGTGTGTGTGTGTGTGTGTGTGTGTGTGTGTGTGTGTGCGCCTGTGTGTTTTGTTAGACTGCATTCTAAGGATACTCTCAATTTCTATGTTTAATGCACTGTATATTCTATCACAAAATATTTGTTATTAAGGAATAATTCAATGGTTCAACTTCTTAGGGCAATTTTAGTATATTTTTTGTTTTATAAAATATAAGCCATTCAATAGTAACCTTTTAACCATAGAAATGCATAGATTGATTAAAATGTTTCATCTCTGCATAGTCTTGGAGCACTGAACCAACAGCTAGAAAAATAAAACTACCTAAATAAAAAGAAGGAAACAATGACATCTCTTCTGTCTTGTAGAATTTGCATTTATTTAACCTAAAAGCAATTCATGCCAAATTTTTTATTATATCACTTTGGAGACAATAACAAAGATTTTTTTAAATTTCTTTTAATAAGCTTAGAGCATATAAAGTTTTGAATGACACGTGGTTGATTTAGGACTACTTCTTACTCTAGAGTATAATTTTACTGGATCATGATAAGTAAAAGCATATTTAATATCACTGTCTAGGTGGCTCAAACAAGGGAATAATTGCACCAATGGTAACACACACCAGACCTTCTATTAAGGAGCGCATATCATTCCGTGACAATCCTGTTCAACTCAGCGGTGGCTGGGGAAGTGGCAAAAAGAAGGTGAAATCGTCCACCTAATAGTCCCAGCTCCAGCACTCCAAACACCACGCACATGACTTAGTTAACTCTGCAGATAAACGGTCCTGTTATCAGACGGAAACAAGGTTTCCGAAACATTGCACTTACTGTTTCATTATGATATTTCCTGTTGTCTTCTAGGCACAGCCACTTTCTCGTTTATTGCTAGAGTTAACAGATCCTCTTGCGTTCTTGTGGAGACACTGCAGGGCAATTTGTACGAACATTTTCTCCTTTGGTTTATATGTAATGATGCATGTATTCAAAGTTATTCTTTTAACTCCTTTAATATAATACATAAATAAATACATTAGAGAAATATTAGTGAATAGTTATTGCATTAATAAGATTGAATGTCCCCAATTTCTTAGCATCTTAGAATTCATTATATGTGTGTGTGTGTGTGCGTGCGCGCCTTTTAAGTTAAAGTGAAATATAAATTTAAACATTTATCAACCCAGTAATTTGAAAATATATCTGTAATGTTTTACTCAAGTGTGTTTTATCCTTGTCTATAAGAGATATATGTGAATTCTGATTCTTTAAAACAATCCAACTCACACATACTCAATCACTTTTAATTTTGTTAAAACACCTTTAAAATGCCATTTGATTTTTTTTTCAGAGCTGAAAATGATCATTTGCAAGTATTAGTATATTTTCTTTAATTGCAGACAAGTTTTAGTAAAGTCTTACTAGTGTGGGGGTAATTCTCCCCATGTTATCTCAGCAAGTACAGTATGCAAAATGCTGTTGGGCTCTGGGCTTAGAGGCTCTATCGCTCTCCATCTGGAATGCCTTTTAGGAAACTAAACCATGCACTCCAGTGACTCTTCCTAGTTTCTCTGTGTAATAGGATCCAGTGAACTTCAGGTTTCTCTTTTGTTTCTCCTGCTCTCCAGTGAAATTCTTTACCCAGAGATGACTAAACAGATTTCAAGATACATTTGTTTACTTTTTTAAAATTTAATCCCCGCCCCCCCCTCCACACACACACACACGCATACTTTTTGGACTCCTGTTGCATTTCAAACCTGTAAATCTCTTTTAACCTGATTGAGATAGAAATGTTAATGAGCCTTGAGCTGTCAATCTATAAAGAAAACATTGATTCATATGTTTCAACCTAAAAATTGAGCTCTACATGTATTTGTTTTGTGAACAGTTAGGTCATCCCTTTGCTGACAACATCCACAAATCAGCATAAAGTAATGATGGAAAATATTTTATCTCAGCTTATTTTCAACTCTGAAGGAAAAAACCACATTAAAAGTGACATTGATAGGGTTTTATGGTTCATAAACCTACCCAATGAAGTGGAAAGGCTAGTATGAGAAATGAGATGTTTATTATTAAACTGTTTTCATATGTGAAATAAACTTTGTAGTTTTTTTCTTCTGTAACTTTTGTGATTTTTTTCATAGTAGTAATTGTGAAGATCATTGGTATTGATGCCTTTAAATCTGTAGGCAATGATTAATAAATGTCAATAAAACTGTTTCCAAGAATTATGGTGTTTACATCAGAAATTCTTTTTAATGTAGTTTGTTGCATTTAACCTAAAAGTGATCATCCAAATAAACTTATAATCCCAAATTTGCCACTTTGTATTCTAGTAGTATATTTGTGTTCATGAAACTGGTATTTTTAAAATTTAATAAAACATTAAGTGGTTGAACAAAGAGTTGTTTCCTTCTGTTTTCTTTAGGAGACATTCCTAAAAGTTTGTCTATCTATCTATGTAGTGTGTCTCTGTTTCTTTCTCTGTTTCTGGCTCTGTGTGGAGAAAAAGATGGAGGGAGGGAGGAGGGAGGGAGGGAGGGAGGGAGGGAGGGAGGGAGGGAGACTGGGTGGTAGACACCAGGGGAGCACTCTCGGGAGTCAGTTCTCTCCTGCCTCCTTGTGGGATCCAGAATGGAACTCATTTTGTCAGCACTGAGCACAAGTGTCTCTACTGGCCATCTTACTAGCCATTAAGGCATTTTAAAGAAATACTTGCCTTTAGAATTCAAGAAGATAAATATATCAGCCTGTCATATCAGGTAACTGACAATTCTATATTTACAGTAGTGGACATAGTCCTTGGTACTATTCAAGTGTTCAGTTGAGTGTCTTTTTGTTTTTAGGGAAAGTTTTATTACCTTTAACACCTTTTGAATTAGATTCTTCTCTTCCTTTCTATATCTCATTGCTAGTGCAGAAGATTTATCAGGGGTTTTGTTTGTTTATGTTTTGTTTTGTTTTGTTTCAGCAAGAATGGTCAAGTAGATCATTATATAATAAAAGCCTGTTGAAACTGGTAGATGAGTTATTTAGAGATTCCAAAATGCTTTGATATGAAAGTTAAATACACTGGCTTATATGAGAAGAGTCTCTTCTCAGAGTCTGGGCCACCAACACCACCTTTGTGAGCATAGTAAACAAATTGTTATTAAGATACGTTTCAAATAGCTTTGGCCTATTATAAAACATTCCACTTCATTATGAGCTGCGCACTCCAATTACTGCACTGCCTTCCTAAATGAATTGTGCCTATGCATTCTGTAAAAGCTTTGTGTGATACTTCTTGGGAAGCTTCTGCTCTCCCTCCCCAATACACATCTGATCAGCTATTTGTAGGAGCCAAGATCTTTCCTAAACCAAAACATGAAGTGAAGCTTTTGGTTTGACTTTCTTAGAGCCCATGTCCCCGTCAACAATTTAGGTCAAAGGACAATAGGTTTCAAGAATTTTCTAGTAGATGTCAAAAAGAACCATAGGAGAAAATCACGATGTCCTGTCAGCAATTCATGAGGAAGTTGTTGTGAAGCAGCCTGGATTAGTGGGCTGCTTGAACATGTCTACTATACCATCATGTCCTTTTCTCCAGACTAAGCACTACCTAAAACACTCTACACTGATTCTTCTTGGGAACCTTTATATGTTATTATTCGCCCTGGTCTTGGTATGTAGCCCTGGCTGGTCCGGTCCTCAAAAAGTAGCCCAACATGTCTTTGGACTCATGGTAATCATCTATCCTCAACCTTAATGGGGTTGTGAGGCATTTGTATCGCCTCAGCCAGTTTTTCTGGGAAAATAAGAAAAAAACTAATTGATTAATAAAATATAAAAAATACCTCTTGTTCTCCCTGACCTATGTTTACAACTGCTGAGGTGATGTCCTCTGGGTCAGCATTGCTACATTGTTTACAAAAGCTTGCTGCATTTGCTAGATGTTACCAGGTAAGTAAGGGGAAAGTCTCACCTACGAGTAATGAGAATAGTGAGTTTCGGTTAAGAAAGACTATGGGGATTATTTTAGGATCCTAACAGCCCAACTCTGATCCATCCCTGGGAAATAAAATTCCATTAGGAGGCACACGTGCAAAGTCTCTGAAAGCTACAGCCCTTTATATACTCCTCACTGCTCACAAGAAATTTGTTTTAAAACCCCATATTGTATAACAAACATGTGCTAGCCCCTTATATAAGCTCTGTATATGTGCAGGATCAGCAGGTTGGCAGAGAGGAACTTGTCTTACAGTGGAAAACTACAACTATGTTATCCCTTAAAATTACAACATAATAAAAGGTATGGATTAAAGGAAATTGTACATTTACACATTTATAGATGCATAACTATTAATAAATAAGTCACTAAACATATTCCAAATCAAATACATAAAGGCCAAATTTATTATTTTAGACTTTGATGTGGATTTGAGGTTTCTATTGAAAGTTACTGGATTCTAGAATTCTCTAACAAATTTCATGTAGCAACAGAAAATTACAAGGAGGCATAGCAAGTCTGCGTCTGTTTCTCATCTCTCTACATCACTGAGATTTGGTCTAACCATGGATTTTTTTTTTACGAACTTCAAAATGAAACCAATGTTTAGAATAACTCAATATGATACATAGAACAAAGTAAGAACTCAGCCCAGCAGCCTTTCCCTGCTAAGTACATATTTTAGTATGAAGCGTATGGAAGAAAGTGAAAAGAACATGTCTTTTATAATCTGGATGACCTGTGTCATATTCCTCACATCAATGAATCATCTTGCACAAGTGACAAACTCTCCCAGGCTCTTTTCTTACCATTAAATTAACGATACAATACACAGCTTAAGGCCTCTGTATGGTCGAATAACAAAGTGCAGGAGAAGCCTCAGCACAGTAGACCTTTCCAGACTCATCTTCCAATCTGAACCCAAAATTTCATTAAGCAGAATTAAGGTAGATCATTTCTGAATAGCATACTTAGTAAATATTTCCTTGAATTGATGGAATATGTGCCTAAAAGATCTGTAAATCATGGATTCTCCAGATCTATCTTGAAGTGACCCTAAAATGCAACCTCTGAATAAATAAATTTTGATTACCCATCATTTAAAGCTTGTATAACACTCTGGAAATGTAAATTTTATTTATATTTACACTACTTTACATTTATTTATATTTGTGTTTTAATGTCTGTCTGGCTGGCTGGCTGGCTGCCTGTCTGACTGGCTCACACATGTCATGCTCTAATGAGTCAATTCTCTCCTTCTACCATGAAGGATTGGGATCAGACTTAGGTCTTTGGGGTAGACAATAAGGGGTCCTCCCCACTGAGCCATCTTGCTTGCCCCCAAAGTATCTATTTCTAATACACGTTAACTTATTTTTTTCACAGTGGCAAATTACATTTATGGAAAATAAAACTATCAGCCCTGGTGCTCTATAGGCAATATTTTGTACTACAGAATAAACCAATGAAGTGTTTCTGTTACCAGAGTCACACAGGGTATGTCACATAATTAACTACAATCCCCATATTCTTTTTATTCCTTCCTCTTCTAATGAAAATAATATTGGTTCATCTCCAGGTATACGAGGCAGGGAACACCCATCCCTCAGTTTGATTCTTAATCTTTACCCCCTGTTTAAATCTTATATTTTATTCTGAGTAGAAAAAAACCTTTTCTTCTCATATTAACTTTTAAGTCTCAATCTATACTTAATGATAAGGGCTTTTACAAATTTTAATATTAAAGGGGGTCTAAACCTGGAGAGAGGAAGAATTGGTTTCAAATGAGAATGGTTATGGAAAGGGCATTCTACTTATTCTATTTGATCCTGAAGGATGAGTTGATGTGATTCAATCATTTTTGACAAAGGAATGTGGCCAAAAATATCTTTAAGACCAATAAATCTTCCACACACAAGCAATGGACAGTAAGACAAACAAGGGACTTGATGACTGGGAAGAAGTCAGGGTGCCTGTGGAGAGGGGGTAGGGAGTTAGTGGAGGGATGTAACTAGGAAGAGAGAAGAAAGACACCCAGAGCCAAACAGCCTCTGGTTCTATCGTGGGGTGGCCTTTATGTGTTTTGTGATTGTTTTTGAAAAGACGTCCACGTTAATATTCCCAAGGAGTATTATTAGCAGCAATTATTGGGATATTCTTGAGGTAATCAGATATTAAGATATATATTTAATGTAATTATTATTAAATCTGTAGGGTTACCTATACCTAAGACCCTACTTAAAGAGTGGAGTGATTCCTTTATCCTTTGAAGACAAAGTTATGACATATAGAGAACTTTTGAGACTCTGGTTAGAGTTGACCTTTCTATATGCTGATGCTTAAATCTGAGTGAAGAGCTCTACCCCACATATGATTCCCTTGAGCCTCTCAAGCAGTCTGTGCTGCTTCTAAACCATGGATGCCTGGCAGCTAGAGTTTCTAACGGTATTTCCAAACACTGGGAAGCATTTATCTTAAATGGTAAGCACCGCAGACTGAAGGGATGAAGCAGCAGGTTTTTACTTCTCACAGTTGTGGATGTTAGAGCTCGGAGAATCACACTGCCAGTTCTGTGGGGTCTTGGTTATGGTTTTAAGAAAGCCATTTGTGTGCTGTGTGCTATATACAGTGAGAAAAGACTTTCCCCAACCTTTATCCCTTCTTAAGACCCAACCTCTTGACCTAACCTCATGTGATTTCTTCCAAAGACTCCATCTCTAAATGCTGCCTGTTGATTAAACTACAATAATACATACATTGTGGGAGGGGGGAGAAATACCTTTAGTACAGAGAAATATCTTAAAGCAATACATTTTCCCCAAATATTTCAATAGGACATTTTCAGCAGTCTTACAATGATAGCTTATGACAGACACTGAGCTCTTGAGTGTTAACTGCATTTGTTTTAGGTTATAGGAATAATTAACAAAGCTAAGAGTAGGACCTTAGCTCCTTGAGTGACAAAGGTCTTGTTTATATCCTAACAGAATAACAAGTGGGGGCAAGTACACTTATTTTCATGGTATGCATACCTCAGAACCTAAATGCATGGTGGACATACATACCTTGGAAGTATCAATATTTGAAATTTGTTTTCTATGTATGATTCTTGGTCTTTCTTCCACACCCTCCTTTATACTTTTACAGCCCAACCACAGTTTCCCTTCATCTTCCCCTCTGTGCTCCTCCCCTTCACCTACTCCCACTCTATCCCAATCTACTCCTCTGTTTAAGAAAAGGAGAGCCTCCCATAGATAACAACCAGCCAAGTTGCAAAAGACAGGCACCTCCTCTCCTATTAAGGCCAGACAAGACAACCCAGTAGGAGGAAAGGGTTCCAAAGGCAGGCAACAGAGTAAAAAATGGTCCCTATTTCCATTGTTAGGAGTCACAGGAGAAGACTAACCTACACAACTGTCACATATGTGCAGAAGGCCTGGTTAATTACATATTTCATTTTTGTTGTTGTTTTGTTTTGTTTCTTGAGACAGGGCTTCTCTGTGTACCAGCACTGGCTATCTTAGGACACACTTTGTAGACAAGACTGGTCTCAAATAGAGATCCACCTGCTTCTGACTCCTCAATGCTGGGAATAAAACCTTGAGCCACCATGCCTAGCACATTTGCTTTTCTTTAATGGTTGAATTACGTTGCTTTTTTTCAGTGAACCATTTTTTTTTTATTTCATAGCATCATTAGCTTATATCCTGTTGATCCATAGTCTTCGTTGAGTGATTTTTCCATCATTAATTTTGAAAATTACATTAAAAAAATAAGACCAAGCACTGTCCTACACTGACCTACACTGTCCTACAGCTAAGTATATTAGCTGGCTTTATAATCACTTTTTACCCTGTGATAGAAATTGTAAACATTTTACAATAGAGAATCAGAGGATCGACATCCCTTTTCCATCATGCTCAGCAAATAGATGGTAAAATCTGGATATAAATGCTATGAATCTGAATCTAGCCTGTACATTATTATTACTATTTGGGTACTATGGGTAAATAGATATGAACGTCTATTACACCCAACATGTGCATCATGACAAACATCTATCAATAGGAAACTCAAATGTTGCATGTTTTGAAATTACTAAAGGCAGAATAGCATTTTTTTTCTTCTTAGTAAAATTTCATCCTAATAGAAAAGGATGGTAGTCTGAATTTCTTGCAGAGCCATTCCAATGACGGAAGCTCCTTCAAAGGTTAATATCAGTTGGAAACACTGAATTTAAAGGCATTTGCACAACCCATATGAACCTCTAAAAAGAACCTCTTGTTCAGTAGTATGCAAAAAGGAGAGCTATCTCACTAGAGCCAAAGGGATCCTTAGTTGTTAAAAAAACAAAACAAAACAAAAACCAAAAAACTTCTTTTTTAATATAAAAAAGGTATATTTCTGATCCAAAGTTGTCCAGCATTTAATCATCCATCCATGTATCTTCTCTTGGGTAAAAATCACCAGTTCTGGCAACCATTCTTAAGATAGACTTTTAAATTATTTTTTTTGACACAGTCACAACCACTACAAAAAAAGAAACATTTAAAGCCTTACTTTAGTCTACAAAAATCATTTCCAAAGTATCTCTCAGTGTAACATTTCTACACAGCATGATTTATAGTGTGGATCTGAACTTTCTTGTGTGACCAATTTCATTTCTGTTCCTGTAGGGTAAGTAAAATTTATTTTGGCTTAGCAGCTAAGTCCCAGAGTAGATACAAAGTAACCTAGAATCTTCCTTATTCAGAACCTCACAAACTTTGTTTCCTTATGTTTCTAACCTTAATTTACAACTTGGTGTTTCTCCCCACTGATTTAATTCTGTCATTCTTCCTCTTCCAAAGACCATTTTTTATTTTAATTAGCATATTACATACAAACAAACAAAATCTATCTAATAAGAGTACCCTTTGAGTTTCAGTGAATTTGAAGCTCATCAACAGTAAACCTGCAGAAAAGTAAGAGATTTTACCTTATCCATTATTACTTCTGCAGCTATGAAGTTGCATAATTAATTGTAGAGATCCCTTTGCACTTTCTCCATGCTCTGATTCAACTGTGATCTAAATGGTTAGATCACAACACAAAGAAACCTACATACCTTGAAGGAGACACAGACTACTTTATTTCATTTTTTAAAATGAAAATTACTTTAAAGTTTCTTTCCTCAATTCATTTTACCAAGATTTGCATTTCTTTTAAAATGCTAAGACAGTATTCAAGTTTTATTAACATTAGAAAGAATTCAAGATTAAAGGACATTCTTACTCAAAATAGAATAATGAGTTACTTAGATTTGCTTAATTCAATTCAATTATTGAGCCAATCCTAACACAGGGAAAGAAGGGCTGTATATTTCTCTCCTCAAAAGTAGCACATATGTATCAAATACAGTGTGAAAGGAAGAATTTCAAGAACCTCAATCAGAAATGAACACTATTGGAGTTAGGTTCCCTATAACTAATTGCATTAAAGCGATTTTCTCCAAACAGTCTCTTTTACAATTAAAAGCCTTCTTATTATAATGGGTTTGGTAGTGCACAAGTGTGTGAAACCCAGGCAAGAAACTGAAAAGAAAAATGTCTAAGAGATTGTTTTTTTCTTTTTGGTATCTTAAAAAGATTCTCACCTAAGTGGTTACTGGAACAACAGTAAACATTGGAACTGTTCATTATAAACAAACAATTGTGAGGTCAGGTTGTGTGATTTTAGAGAGCATCTATAAAGCAGGACTACATTTACTTTTTTTTTAATTTTTAAAAAAATTTTCTTTTTCTTTTTTCTTTTTTTCTTTTTCTTTTCCTTTTTTTTTTTTTTTTTTTTTTTTTTGATAAAAGGATAGGTTTGTAAGCATCTGGTGTTGGGATGTGAAAAATGACATATTTCTCTGAGGTTCTGGGCGCTTCTCTTTTGTAGAAAACTGGACACCACCCACAGCACCTTGGTAAAGGTAAAGTGTCAGCTTTGACGAATGAAAAAATGACAGAAAATTTTCGCTGATGTTAAAAAATTTATACTTGAGAGCAAAATCTTCGAAGCGAAGGGGAGGAGACTCTGCATTTCATGATTAAGCCAGAAACAGCAAGGAGACTCACAGAAAACCTGGCTTCCGGATCCGGCGAAGGTATGTGAATTTAGGGAACTCATCGTTCCCCTCACCGCATCCATAAACACACAAGCAAATATCCAGGCTGCTCCGGGAGCTACCTGCCTTCTCCTTTTACCATTTCTAAGTCTGCAGCAATTCCTGATGTGGATTAATTCTGATTCCTAATCTGCGAAACAAAAACGGTACTGTCTTTACCAAGGGACGGTTAGATTATCTGTTTGCCAACAGCAATATTTGGATGGAAATTTCAAATACGTTGTTTTTCCAAGAGTTAGACTTTAAAGGCGGGGAAGCACGGCTTATGCAATACTAGCAGCGAATCGGTTAACCACTAACTTCTTTCGTGTTCAAGAGGCGCTTTCAAGTTTCCATTTGGAAGCGAAAGAAACCACTCCTTTCCCTCAAAAGAGACCCTCCTTATGCGTGCTTACACAAAGCTGCTTCTCTGGTTACAGGTCACATTGTCTGCATTGCAGATTGACACTGGGCTGCTTTTGGCAACCTGGCCTCCACTCAAGATGACCAATACCTCCATCACTCAGGGTTGCCTGGGGGGATGTCATCCTATCCTGTAGGGCAAGTCGCACTCAGGTGAGTTCCAGGTGTTGATCGACCTCGGTGATGTAACAAGCCCTATGGCTGTCTAGGAACTACAATCAGAGAGACCTCGAAGTGACCGGTGAGGGCTTGGGCTAACGATGCAAGTTCATCCAGAGAGGACCCCTCCTCGAAGCTGTATCCAGCATTCAGCTTCTACAGATCTGGAGACCTTTGTTTAGGAAACTCTTAGAAAGCTCTGCAAGTTAAAAATCACTTATCCAAATTCACTTACTGTGAGAGGCAAGGCAAATTTAAGGAGAGAGAAGAGTGCCCACTGAGCTTCATTTTCCCCTCAAGTTCTTTATTTTCTAAAGGAATTAGTGCACTCTCCTTTTTCCTCCCCCTCTAGAAATAAATCCTGCTGTAACAACTGTGTTCTTGCCATCGTTGTTGTCTTCATGTTGTCCTTGTTCTTGTTGGGTTTAGGAAGCAGGAAGCACCTTGATAAAGAAAGGTTTCCAGTAGATGCCATGCCTACCAAATAGTACTAAATTTACCAAACCCTGTCTTCTTGTGTGGAGTCAAAGGGTAGAGGGATGGAGGGTCACTGTAGGTGAGGCATTTAGGCAGGAGGTTTCTCTCTCTTTGAACCTGCCTTGATTTTACCTACTTGGTTGACCCTGATGGACTTGTCTTAATGACCATGGACTTCACACTTAACATAGTTTAATTCTAGTGTAAAGGAGAAACATCTGTCACTTGAACTCAAAATCTATACTGATTTTTCTTTAAAAAATTTTCATGTTAAAGATAAAAGGCTTGCAGATATGCACACACAGCTTCTTGAAAATAGGCACGTCTGTCTCTAAGACATACCCCAAAAACCATTAAGGAAAGTAAATTCAAAGTATACTGAATTGAAATGTAAACAAATTGTGTACCAGGTATGATATTAAGAAGTATATTTTAAATGATTAATGATTCATTAGTGCAATTGGGATTTGGGAATTGAATTCAGTTGAATTTTTTTACCATTTAAATCGTCTAAATATCATGTGAAAACCCCAGCAATCGTCTATGTCCAGAACACTTTAGAACAATTAACACAATTTTAGAGAGAAATAAAGTTATCTTTATCAACCCAAACATAGCTATTATATTTTATATAATAAAATGATCTATTATTATTTAGCTATAGTTTACATATTCATAATGAAACAGTATATAAGCAAATGCTTCTGATATTACCAGTTGCTGAATAAGTTAAATTATCACTGGAATCTTTTACATTTAACTTGTATGCTGTAGAGCCAGAGAACTGAACTCAATCCTATTCCCTCTCTTTTGAAGAAAAGTCAACTCTGAAAAACCCATTACTGGGACCAGCTGAAACTCATGAACAAATATATCTTTGTGAAAACTCATGACTGTCTTTGAAATACCAAGTAATCTTACCATTATGTCAAGATAAACATAATTCATAATGTCAGAGGGCTTTGTAACAGCATAGTTGAAAGACTTCAAGATTCATTTAACATTCACATCATTATTATGTAAGACTCACTGCTCCTGAAACAGGACAATCTCCACACTTGTCTGTAGGTCTCTAGGCAAGTATTATAACTTGAGACATATTTTAAATCTTCTCTCTCTCTCTCTCTCTCTCTCTCTCTCTCTCTCTCTCTCTCTCTCTCTCTCTCTGTCTCTCTGTCTCCCTCTCCTCTCCACTCTCCTCCCAGTAGTGTGTGTGTGTGTGTGCGTGTGTGTGTGAAAACTACCAAGCTGCTTTGATTATATATATATATATATATATATATATATATATATACACATCACTCCTCTGTAGAACTGTGGGAAGATGACGAAGATGAAGCAGGAAAGGAGTTCAGCAACAGAGCACACATAAACAAGAGGCCACCTGGCTTCCTGCCATGATACATGACATTCAATTATTTTAGTCCTTTTTCAAGAGCATTTCTTTCTCACCAGCACCTCCTCTCCTCTCCAGGCCATTGCTTTTCTATATTTTGTATACTTTGCCTGATTTAGCATGCATGCATGTCCTCCAAGCTTTACTCATAAGTCCCAAACTCTCTCTACAACAAGAAAGTGCTAAAAGTAAATTTGGGGAGACTTATCTTGACATGCTCACTCTCACTATATAAATGTTGTATCTCATTCCATGAGTTAAGAAAGAAACTAGAATGGTCCACATGTCCTTTCTACGGCTTTGATGGAAGTAGAAATACCTTTCATGTCCAAAATTAAAATTACATTTGCATAGAGAAGAGAAACATTCAAAGCAGCTCTAATCTGTAAATTTTCTTGCTTTCTTTCCTTTTAAGTGAAATGAGTCAAGTTGCCCTTTCTGTTAAATCTCTCATCTAAACGTCTAACTAGGTACTCCTGAAGAAGAGTGTAAAATAGTAAATTTCAATAGAATTTTCAAATAGCTTTATCTCTTTTGATATTTATTCCTTAAAGGGAAACCAAACAAAACTTTCAAAATACCCAAAGCACATTTCTGTATGGGAGGCTGCCAGCTGCAGGAACCACATTAGGTGTGACATCAGAAGGGAGCACTCACTCCATAAAATATTTCCTCCATCTTTTTAAGCAGAGGGATGGATGGCAGCAGAGGATTGCTTTAGCTTAACAGACAAATCTTAATTACCAGGGGGCAAACAGTCAAGGCCTTAGCCCAAATAGTCCTCTTAACCCTCTCCATCTCTTTGCCTTCTTCACAGGTCTCCTTCCTCCCTGAAGTCCTCTGCAGGTGCTGAGACTTCTGCAAAAAAACGCTATGAAACTTCCAGGGATCTCAGAGTGCTGGAATCCTGAGATGTCCAGAAGGCTTTCAGGCTTATGAAGAAAAATAATGGCCCTTAGCCTCTCTGGATACCCTACCCTCAAAATTCAAATGTGAAAAAAAAAAGCAGATAAGAAAAGGTTGCACAGAAATGTATTGGGGTTAAGCAAAAGGAAGGGAAGGGAATCCTGACTGTAGGTCACACGTTTTGAATGTGTGAAGTAAGTACAGAACTGGTGGGGAGCTGGAAATGACAACATGGGGCTGGAAAGGGAAAATAAAAGCCACCTAAGTTCATAATTAACTGCTTCTTCCTTCCAGTCGATTACTAACGTTAGGTAGTTAAAATCAGGGGGAGTTGGAATGATGCAAAAACTACAAGCCAGTTTTAAAAGGGAGTTGGCATCATGCTGGATGTGTATATATAGAGAGAGCATTTATCAAAGTATTTCAGTATATTTTCAGTGGTATGTCTCAAAACAGCAGGCCAACACATCCCAGGTGAAACGACCTCCTAAGTTTATTCCACTTCTTTGTGACTTCCAGAAACCGTTCGATTATCTTGCCTTAATTAGTATTTTAAATTTAATATTAATGCTCTAGTGACTAGGGTTGTATCATTACTATAAACTCTATCTCAACCCCTCAAAATCTATTTAATGCAACTCTTGGCAACCAAAGACCCAACTTCTTGCCAAAAGCTGCAGATTATGCATTCGTTATGGGAGTTTGCCATTAACTGTTGCCTCTTTTATGGGCATATGTGGTTACATGTCACAAAACATAAGGGGTTCCGTGTAATAGATTTGAATTTCCAGGAGGTTTCCGGGATCTGAAATGGGTGGGTGACACCTTGGACCCAACCCCTTAAACTACTTCGGTCAAAAGTAGGTTTGGGTAATGGGGTGGAAAAGGCTTCCTAAGTAGCAGTTGACCTGGACTGTACAGAAGTTTCCCCCAGTCAGACCTCTATTGGTACACAAGTGCTGGAGAGCTTGTATCATATGTCTTTGATTTAAAAGACACTGAATGTTTTTCAGGGAATTTGGGGCTCCTAAAACACATATTTATAAACAGACTGACATAACTCCATGACATAGCTAGGTTTACAACTAGGAATTCTCTGCATAGTTCTTCATCAGTAATAGGAGCGCTTGAATATTTGAAAGACCCATCAAACGTTATTGTTCTTTCCTCTTTCTCGTGTTTATTAGTGTAAAGCAGACTTTCAGAATGTTTAGAGGTGAGAGAGATTTAAAAGGGAGAGAGAGGTGAGATCGTGCAAAATGACCAAGCTAACAAGGAGCGAGTGGCTAACTCAGACTACCTTCCACAAGGGTCTGATAAAGAGTCCAGAAGAACACAGCATCTCTTTCTTCCAGCAAACCTCACACATTTCCTGGGCTTTTCCTCCCCACTTCTAGGTCACCCCAGCGACGGTGGAGTGAGCTCCACCTCGCAATACTAATGGAGAATATCATCAAGCTTGGAGCTTGGAGCCCTGGCTCCCCTCATGCTAGAGCTCAGGACAGTGCATGCTTTTCTTTAACCCCCGCACTCTTTGAGGTTTGTCAGTTCGGTGCCAGGGCTATTGCACTGCTCCGGAGAAAACAATTAAAAATATAATAGGACCCGTTAAAAGGCAGGACAATGTCAATTGGTGGGAGCTTAGCAATGGTCACTTCTTCGGAGAACCCTGGTGGACCACAGCCGGGTGAACGTGGGGTGAACGTGGCTGCTGCTCCTGACACGTCTTCTCAGGTTCTGTCAGATGGAATCTTCTTTTTCACCGCCAGCCCCGCTTTTGGGGTCGTGCTAAGCAGCAGTTCTTCTGCACCTTGTGCCTGGCATCTTTGTTCTTAAGCTGTGGCCAGGTTAGGCGTCAAAGAGGGTCTCACCTGTGGACCGAGGACGCAGAAGAACGAGGAAATTTCCGAACCCTGGCTGACAGACAGAATGCAGCTAGGCCACCCGCAGCGGCACGGGTACACGATGTGTCTAAGGCTCTGGTGCAGTTGCCAATGTAGCCTGGAGAAAAGCGACAGCCTCTGTGGAAGGCCTCTGTGATAAGAAAGGAAGGGTACGTCAGGATCCGTGAGCAGACACCCCCCCACACACAGTCTTCAATTTGTAGGGGAGTTTCACCAAATTTGCAAGCTTGGCTGATCTATTGCAAATGGCTTCTTGTGTGTGCCCAAGGCAAGGAACTCTTTCCCCTCAGCCGCCTCGGGCTCCTCAGAAGCTGAGGTGGGGCACAAGGCCAAGCAGAATGGTTTTCGTCTCTAAAGCGCTGTTTTACCTTCCCTAGCATCCCCAACAGCTGGACCAAAGGATTGGGGTCCTCAACCGCGAGTCCAACACCACTCGCGGACCACTAGCTTCCCGCAACACCCTTTTCAAAGGCACCGCCCCAACTCTTGAAACCTGCACATAGTGCTACTTTCGTTAAAACACTCTGAAAGCATTAATCCCCCAACACTACTTTGTGTGATGAGCCCCTCTGATCTCCATTAAGAAAGGGATTTCGGAGCCACTTGTCTCTATGAATTTTCAATTAATAATAATAATAATAATAATAATAATAATAATAATAATAATAATACATTTTGTCCTAATGATTCCTGGACCAAGGGCAGAAGGTGGTGAAACTGGTTGATATTGGTAAACTCAAATCCTTTCAAAGACTCCCTCATCCTTCCCTTCTCTTTAGATGCCACACTCCCCTGCATCCGACAGCAAACGCGAAGGCCAGAGCCTTGCAAGGGCGAGCACTGCGGCCGCCAGGACGCCAGCCTTTTTGGTTAGAGGCAACCTCGGCCCCTTTACCTCCAGCAACCCGGTTAACAGCCGCCGCTGTATCCGGCGTCTTGGGCTCAGATTAATGTGGATCTTCCACGTAAACGATTTACGGATGAAATAAAAGCTCTTTAGAGCAATACTTCCTTTCAAGTTCTTAAGATGCCTCTAAATCTTCTGGGAGTGAGTGGCTGGGGTGGGGGCGGGGTGGACAGCGGGTGTTGGGGGGTGGGAGGTGGGGAGGGTGGCCTGGCAGGCCTCTGGGAGTGGAGGGTTAACCGCTCTGCGTTCTCACCAGGCTCCTCGGCAATGCCAGTCCACTGTTGAGGCGACTAGGTTTCTGGGTGTCCTTGTCTCTCCTGGCATTTGTCTGAAGTGGAACTGTCTGTCTGAACTAGGCCGGGACGCTCCCTGCCCTGGGTAAGGAGGAAAGATGGGGGTGGGGTGGGGGAGGAGGGGGCCCTGGGGTGGAGTTAGTCCCTGCCTATTTTCATATTCATTAGGACTGGGAGGTTGCCGGAGGAGCCCAGCTGAGTTTCAAGATATAAAAGCAACTTCGGGTGCCCCTTCTGCAGCCGGGACGTATTAAGAGTCTGGGAGCTGGGCAGCTCCTGGCGTCGCGGGGCTCGCTTCCCCTTTCCCTCCTCTCTGACCCTCCCTCCTCCCGCCCACTACTCCCTCCTCCCTCTGCGCTCTCCAGCCTCCGCTCGCCCGGGAGAGCTCCGGGACAGCCTTCCAGGATTATGGAGTTTCTGAGCGAGAAGTTTGCCCTGAAGAGCCCGCCGAGTAAAAACAGTGACTTTTACATGGGCACAGGAGGCGCGTTGGAGCACGTTATGGAGACGCTGGACAATGAGTCCTTTTACGGCAAAGCGACCGCTGGCAAATGCGTGCAGGCCTTCGGGCCGCTGCCGCGAGCTGAGCATCACGTGCGCCTGGACAGGACCTCGCCCTGTCAGGACAGCAGCGGTAAGTTACCAGGAGCCCGGCTGGCCCGGGCTGGCCCCAACCCCATCCTTAGTCCATCTCCCGGCGGCCTGACCCGGGCTCCAAACTGAGCCCCGATCTCAGCCGTCCTTCCCCTAAGTGAGGTACGGTGCGGGTCAGAGCAAAGAAATGTGGGCAGAGGAATCCAGATTGCGGGGACCCGGAGCCGCGCACTTTGGCACCCCTGCAACTGGCCGGGGTCCGGAGCTAAATCCTGCCGGATTCCATTTCGCTTTCGGATAGAGTCCACAACTGGACACGAAGGCTCCGACCAGGGACCCCAGCGTAGGTTAACAGGGCTCGAAATAGGTCATAATTGAGTTAAAATACCGCGCCTCCGCTCTGAACCCGCCGGGATGCCGGGGCGCGAGGATGTGAAATCCATCACGGGATGTCACAGTGGTCAGGAAAACCAAAATCTTTGAGGTCTTTTATGTGTGCGTGTGTGGGGAGCTACGAAACTGTTTTTAATGTCCTAGGAGTGACGACATTTTTATTGTGAAGATGGTGTATTTCTGTTGCTATATGTTAGCCTGTGTGAACGTAAGGTTTCTACCGATTTTCTTTGCATTTTTATTGCTTTCGTAACGAGCAAACGTAAGTTCTGGTCAAACACCTCATCACTTAAGCTTTGGGCAAAGCATTCCAGATAAAAATCACTCACTTGCGGAGTCCGCATTGTCTGTTTTTCTTACTCCACATAAACCGCCACCTAACGAGCCTTTCAGAATGCTTCTGGACAGAATCTTCAACTTTGAATGCCAGAGTATCTCCAAGTCAAAATGTTATCAAAACAAACCATCTATCTTTTTCTATCTTGTTACCCAGTGCAAGCCTATCATTTCACATCCTGACAGTTAAAGCAGGTTTATGATTCCAAGAGGACTTTTCCTTATCACAGTGTATACTCCACCCTTACGCTGTAAGGAGCGGGGCGCTTTAAAACAACAAACGAATTAAGTGTGAAATATTTACAACAAGCCACCGCCCCCTATTTTAATGGAGGCTCAAAAATCTGGCAAAACTTTTACACTTACGGGAGCTCATACGCTCAATACTCTGTATACAGATTTTAAATGAATCTCACATTGTACTCATTTTATTCAGTGCGGAGGGTGACTTTTGACTTGTACGGTTAGAACAAAAATGCACATAATAAAATGATCGTTTTTAGTGGATTCAAGCGTTTAGTTGGGAAGACTGGAACAACCCATATTACGTACAAGAACTTCTTGGCTTCCTGTCTTCCTTTCGGCGGTTGCAAGTGCTTTCGGCGCTCTTAGATGAGTGCCTGAAGTTATTTGAACTGACAGGATTTTTACAAATGGTTTTGTAGTGGCCTGCGCTGACTGCTAGATAAACCCCACCGTGGTTTAAATTGTCGGGAAAAGGAAAAGAGAAATGGTGATTGATTTGGAGTGCTTAATTAACTTCTAAATGTTCATCTCACTGTTCGGAAGAATTTTAACAGGGAAATATGGAATAAAATGAACACGAATGGTTACCGGCTATGTTGGAGAAAAAGCCGGTCTTTCTCCAGAGCTGCCCCCAGCATCTTTGCGGCTTCCCCTCCCCCCTCTAATTGCCGCAGTTCCCGGTTTAACTCTTGTCTGCTAAGACAAAACCTTATTGTTCATCAGTCATAGCGCTCTTCAGATTTAATTTTTCAGCACATCTTCCTTTGCAGATAATCGATGTGCGATATAAGTTCGGTCGACAATAATGTTCAATGTATTCGTAGAACACATGTAAAGGTTCTTCAAACGGTTAAGAGGAATCCCACACCCCACACCCCACACCCCACACCCTCTTTTAAAGAAGCATATAAAAATAGTGGGGATTAGTCCTTGGAAATCACTATTGTTGTTGGATTGACTTTGTTTTCCTTACAAAACAACAACAGCAACAAAAATAAACCCCAAACTGCCACGTTCGTTGTATCTGTCTGTAAATTTTTATGATGCAATACGCTTCATGTCATATTACAAGCTTGAACTCCGATCTCAAGTAAATTATTAAAATTAAAATAACCCTTGACAGAACGCAAATTGCCGTTTTAAATAATTGTATCTTGTTTATTTTTGTATTTTGTAATTTTCATTTCTGAGCATTCCTAGAGTAAACAATGATTTTTTTTTGTCCGAACTATACACTAGTTAAAGGGAAGTATAAAGTATTCAAGGAATGTAAGTCGTTTGTAATGTAATAGAAATAGATTTAAATCTTATACCTTTCTACTCAAAGGTACTTCCAGAATTTGATAAGAATTAAAAACATACTAGATGTCTTTCTGAAGGAAACTTAAATTCAGACACGAGTAACTCACTGAACTGGAATTTGTAAAATGTACCGAGAATCACAGCTCATTGCAATCTCTGCTCAGTCTCATTTTGTAAGAGGTGGGAGATTTAATCCTGGGAGAGAGATAATATATAAATTTGAAATAAAACTTTTTGAAAACCAATAGTTTAATTTTGCCATATGTTAAAAAGTATATGCTAAAGTTTTGTACATCCATATTTAAAAAGTCACGGTTGTTTAGATTTTTTTTAATGTCTGGAGCAAATTTTCACTTGACTATTTTAATATGATTATAAATTATATGCACAAACAGTACATTAGCCATATAAAATAGATCTGAGGACTCTGGCAAGTCATGAGTTCATGTGCACATTTAGAACTCTTTTTAAACCCAATCCACAGTGAATCAATAATGCGTTGCCCATCGTGTGACGATAGAATTAATAATGGCCAAATACATTATTATCTGACCTATTTCCTGATGCTCCAAATTATTTCACACTAGTGATTTCATCAAAGTATGTTTCACCATCCTGAGTATCGGTGTTTTCCTCCCTGAGTACAGTGAACTATGGGATCACCAAAGTAGAAGGACAGCCCCTTCACACCGAGCTCAATCGAGCAATGGACGGCTGCAACAACCTCAGGATGTCTCCTGTGAAGGGGATGCCAGAGAAGAGCGAACTGGATGAACTTGGGGACAAATGCGACAGCAATGTATCCAGCAGCAAAAAGAGGAGACACCGAACTACGTTCACCAGTTTGCAGCTGGAGGAACTGGAGAAGGTTTTCCAAAAAACGCATTACCCGGATGTATATGTCAGAGAACAGCTTGCACTGAGGACGGAGCTCACTGAGGCCAGGGTCCAGGTAGGCACCAAAAGGCAGGGGCCTTTCCGGGAGGGATAATGTGAGAATAACCGAATACTTGTATTTTGCCAAATGGAAGAGCCTTATCAGCTAAGACTTGTACCAAAGTAACAGGTGAGCAAATTGGCCCACTAAAATGTCTTTATACTTGCAAAAGTTTTGACAAGAATAGGAGTTCAGAAGCTTAATAATGAAGTCATTAAAAAAAAAAACAGAATTAGCATAGCTCTGACTTTTTTAAAAGCCCGAAAACTTATCTCTACTTAATAAATAAATATATTTAATTTATTTTTTGCTTTTTTTTCAACTATTGGGATTTTATCTTTTGGATTATATACCAGTTATTTGCAAATTATCGATATACTGTCCCATAGATCTATAACTTTATTTCAGTTGGAATTTTTGTAATGGAAAATAAAATAAGAACACAAACTCTTAATAGTTAACTATATATATATATCATAAGTTATGTTTACTAATAAAATTTAAGACATATAAAATGGCTCATTTAAAGTTTTTAGCCCCAACCACTTCAGCACAAAACACTGCTTTTTATTTGCAAAGATCTAAGTAATTATATATATATATATATATATATATATATATATATATATTTCAGAGTAAATAGTAATAAGGCAGTTTCTCTCGGTTACATTTATGAATTTTTTGTCAAATAATTATAGCAGAATGTTCAAGGAAACTACTTTCTCAAAAGACTAAAAAGAAAAAAAATCTAGATAAAATGTTACATGCTTTCTTGGCAGTATTCCATTATGGTTAGAGCTGATATTTTAAAATTACACTTTATCAGTTGTCAACTAATAGGTACAGGTTTGAAAGGCAGTAATAATTCAAAAGAAAGGACTTTTTCTTTTCATTTACTTTTATTGCTTTGCTTTAAGTGGGAAATTGTTGAATTCCCTCTATCATAAACTGCTACGATAGAAGGATGAAAAAACTGTTTTCTTTCCTTTTGTTAACAGTCAGTTTGCATGTATGGTCCATTTGTTATTACTGACCACACATGGTGATTTTGGATGACAGGCAGCAGGCTACGCTTGACTTTCCTCAGGCAAATAAATGCTCTATCCCAGTTCAGCAAGGTAGTATGCAGAAAGTTCACACCAAAGAAGAAGGCTAGAATTGCCTGGTATTAACACCAGGCCTGCATGTGGTTTTTGTCCTGTGTCTATTATTTAAATTAGTTATACTTGTAACCATAGAAAAATATGTTTACATGCAGATGTATCAGCTGTTCCCTCCATGTTTCCCCTTCAGTGCAGATTCATATCTGTTCAGGGACACACCGAGAAACCAACCTGACCCATGTTAACACAGGTTGTTCTCTTTCATGCATTTTACAGGAGTGCAGAAATCCATACCCATTTAAAAAAGACATGATTTCCAGAATACTCTTTGTGCCTCTCTTGTAGAGTACTGGAAAATGTGTGTTCTGATGTGGTTGGCCCCATCCATGGGACCTGGGACCAATATTTGATACTAGTGATATAACTTGAGAATGATAATTAACAGGTAGTTCCTTAAAGTCTTGCTTTAACTTCAGAAAACTCTTTGGAGAGAAATATTAAAATCACTACTTTATGTTTGGGCCTTGAACTGTATATTAATAATCAGCCAAAGTTGTAATGGTGTAAAAATATACAAAATTAGCATTCACTACTGAAAATGTATTCATAAATTTCAACTAAAGTTTAATGAAGAGATTTCAACCATTCATATTTTATTTATACTTGATTTCCAATCTGCACAGAGTTGTGTAAAGGAGAAGGAACAATTTCTGAATGCTGCCCAGGTGGTATTTACCCAAAAATATCAAAGCTTTCATGTTAAATATAATTTTCTGTTTCTCCTTTTTAAATCTTGTAATACTAGAATGAAAAAAAAATTTTAAGAACAAGAGAGGATTAAGAATTCCTCTTAGGGATATCATTCTTTGGACCAGGATTTCTAAGGTATAAATAGAGAAATCATGAAAGGAAGCTTGATGTCCCGGGAGAGGCTTACTGACTCCAGCATTCCCGACACTTGGTCCAATTTGCTCACTTACTTTACTATTCATAAATATTTTTTAATTGCACATGATAAGTGCGGTTATGTGTTTTAAACCACAGTTTAACTTCAAGTAGAAGTTTAACTATCAGTCTTACGATAGGTATATAAAATTAATTTTCTAAGTAATCAAGGTATTCTGGCTGTCAGCAATTTTAGATAAGATGCCAATTTTAATTTTTCATCGGTTTATTTAAGTTTAAATATGTCTCAGAAGAGTCTTCAGTTCATGGCACATTTTTAAGATAATTTGTTGATAGACAAAGATAGTAACTGTGTTACCAACTGGCTTGAGAAGAGGGGCCATATTGTCCCTGAGGCTCACTGCATCCACCTAGAGGATGGGTAACCATGACAACAGGGTGATCATATTCACAAATGTCCCTTTTTTACTTTCCATAAATGAACATACAAACATATATGAGAAAACACACACACACACATATGCATACATACATGAATTGTCTGAAGACCGGTTTTTTTCTATTAAATTATGTTGCCTCATGGACATATTATCATAGCAGAGTACAAGAGAAAGTAAAACACGTGGATCCAGTTTGGTTGTATAGAAATTCCGTTTTATTTTTTCCTTCATTGTTAATTTCTATTCGCTCAATTTTCCTTTCTGACTTGAAATTTTGAATGTCAAGTTTGCTTTGATGTAATGATCTCCAGCTAAAATTATGCTCTTTTGAAAAACAAACAAACAAACCTAGGTTTGGTTTCAAAATCGAAGGGCCAAGTGGAGAAAAAGAGAACGTTACGGCCAAATACAGCAAGCTAAAAGCCACTTCGCGGCCACCTACGACATATCAGTTTTACCAAGGACTGACAGCTATCCACAGGTATGGTCCATGACACTGAATGCTCACACAGGGCAGTGAATGTGGCTCGATTCAGAGGGTGAGTTTACACCTAGTACAATAGCAAGGAGTGAAAAATGTAGCCTCTAGAAAGCTTTTTCCATGTTTAACAAAGTTTTGATTTATTTATTTATTTTTATTATTTTTCTTTCAGAGTCAGTCACTGAAAAAATATTTTATGGTCTGTGCTTTTTGGGTTTGCGATACATTGCAAAAAAGAAAGAAAGAGAGAAAGAGAAAAAGAAAAAAGAAAGGAAGAGAAAAAAGAAGCTAGCATTTAATGATAGGCTGTAATTTTACTGTGTATTTAATAATCCAGGCTCATTTGCTTCATTTATTTAAAACAATATGTTGCCTGTCATAAAATTTGTGGTCATAATTTCGTGCAACATGTGAGCTACTGATATTAAATGCGGCCTTTAAGTGCTCAACTCTACTTCAAAATCTTATTCTTTTGCCAATCTTTTTTTTTCACATTTAATATCACTCATTCTTTCAAGAGCATATTTAATGCTACATAATCTTATAGACAATTTTTAAAATTAAGGTAAGAAGTATTTTTCATCTTTAAAAGTATTGATATTTCACTGTCCCGTTGCTTTCTTTTTGACTAATAATGTTTTCTTCATATTTGTACTTTCTGATACATTTGCATGAGTTAAAATCTGTCCTATTGTATTTTCTTGATATGGAATAATGGTGTTAAAACTGCATTGTTGATGTGTGGAAGGGACATGGGAATTGTCTGGAGCAGGCTATTCACTGTTTTATTCCTTGTTACTTCCTGATACATGCTTTAAAAGACACTGCTGTAGAAACACATATGAAATGTATTCTGGATAAATACCTCTATGGTTCTGTAACAAGATCATCTCAGCTCTAAAAGTGAGACTAGCCATTCCGTTCAACTGTAAATTCACGCCCTCTTTGTAAGTTCAGCCCTGTAATGATATTCTTTCCTAGTATTCCTTTGCCTTTAAAATTCCTTTTAAAAACTAATTGAGGAACTTCTTCCTTGCGTATAATTCCTTGCATTTATTTTGCAATTTTATATGTTAAAAAAGGTGGTTGGACAGTACCAAGTTCAGCTGCTTCCCTTTAAAACAAGCCTAGTTCTGTTAAGAAATTAAGAAATTGGCCTGTGAACGCATCACTGGTGTCTTACAGGGCAGGCAATAAGCAACTGCTATGGCCCAGCCTCCCCCGCCCCCACACCCCTCCGGAGGATTCAATAGGCCAGTGCTTTGGAAATGATTTGAATCATCACCACATGCTTCCAATATTATATCTTGTGCACTATAAAATTTATCTGAAAGCAGTTTCTACCCGGTTAAGCATGGCTGTCTTTTGCCTACTTAACGGTCACAGAGCTAGTGAAATCTTGTTCACCTCATATTTTTGGGTCACTTAGTTAAATTCCAAACGAAATGTTATGAATGTGTTTCTCCTCTGCATTGACAGCATCCTGGGAAGAGAAAATGTCATACCTTACAGATTTCGTTACTATAAGACCCTTACGTGCTTTCCAGGCTCTGTCCAAAGCAGGTTGCCTAATAACTTATTCAATAACAATAGCCTTATGTAACGTGTGTTAATTTTCTCCATTTCTCACATTAAGGAAATGAGGCACAGGAATAAGAGATATGCATTTACTCTCATTTGACTGGGAAGCCCAGATTTGACTCCTGTTAATTTTGCCTGGCTTTCACAACTTCTTTTTGAAAACATCATTTAAATATTTATTAGAATTTCAGAGATGAATATGATACTCATATCACTTTACCACTGCTTCCTCCCCCAATTACTCCTAAGTCTCCCACTCACTCTCAAATTTACGATATGTTCTTCAGTTATTATTGTTGCATTTACACACACACACACACACACACACACACATATATGCACACATACATGTACACATGCACACATGCACACACGCACACACATGCATACACATACATCCGCAACACACACACACACACACACACACACATACGACTCTCCTGAGACCATTTTGTTTTGCTTCTGTATATAGTGGTTTAAGACTGACCTTAACTCTTATAGTAGACTGTCTTTCCAAAACGAATGCTACTCTTCATATTATCAGAAGCAGAGTTATAAAAAGAGCTCCATTATTGGAATCTAGTTTATTCAGGAGAGCCAGGAATGTACTCCACCCAAGCCAGTAAAATAATGAACGAGTGAGACTATGTTCACATCCTTTTGAAGCTATTAACTGCAGACTTTACAAGAGAAAAACACCTAATCTTGAACAGTTTTTGAGCAGAATTTAAGCAGTCTTACTAGTACGTTTCCTGCATAATTCTTGACTGAAATGCCTCATTGTGAATACTTCTGCTTGCCTTCATCCTTCTGCCTTTGAATCCTGTTTCTAGTTCCTATTTTGTGTTCCTGGCTGTTGGTCACCTTATTTTTGGTTCCTCTTTCTTATTTGCTGTTTTATAAAGCATTTTGTGGCACCAACTGGGATCTTTGTGAGGGCCTAGAACACTGACTACCATTCTCTTTACTAGCATCATTTTGCCATTGACTTGCTTCATCTCAAAGCTCTGGGCATCAGTTAGCACAATATGGTAGCATCATAGCTATGACAGGTAGAGAATATGATATTTGTACTCTTTTCACTTCCATAAATCATGGGGATTTTATAATTTCTTTTAAATCCGAAGGCATTTGAACATTTGAATAAATTGGCTTTACCAAAGTATGTGAATGCAGGGTTATTGGACTGAATTTATTTTGACAGTGAAATTGATAAATGCCTGTAAGACGAACACTGTAACAAACTTTCATACTATTCTGTATTCGTGGTGTTTAAACTTCTTTTTGATCAGGAATCCTGAAATCAAGCATATGTCACACTAAAGGCTAGCAAAAGCCAGGGAAGAATTCTCCTTCAACTTAAAAGTCTAGAGCAGACTGTTTTTAGTTGCTTTGAAAAAAAAAATTATGTCAAGATTAGGTCTTCCAAGCTTCAGCCTAAAGGAAATGTTTTCTATCATGCAGCCTGAAAATAGAAACACATAATGGGAGAAGTGGGCACTGAAATAGCATCCTACAACACAGAGCAATGAGACATTGAATTTGGTACTGTTACTAATTACAGCGGGAAGAAAAGTATTAACTACAGAAAAAGTTGGAAACTGGAAAATGTTGGAGGCAGGGCAGAAATAAAGAATTAACAATTTGGCAGGAAAGCAAAAGCATACACAGAAATACGAGAAAAACAGAAAAGGTTTAAAAAAATACAGTTTTTGAAGTATGGAAAATCACTGTACCTAGCAGAGAGATGTCTATAGTGGACATAAACAGTAATTAATGTTGGGAACATGCTCTAAAAATGTTTCATCTGGCTTTCATTACTTTTGCAGTGGTAATTTCATTCTGGAAATATCAGTAACTGTGAACTACCCAGGTGTTATTTAAACCCAGTTATTAGTCTGCTTTCTTATTGCCACAGACCCACTCGAGTACACGTTCTCTGAGGTTAGGCTCCGAGGCTTGTTTATGCAATATTGTCTTCTAAATTTATATAACAAAATGATCAACTTTGGCATTAAAATGTGACTTCCCGTTTTACAAATCTAAAATTCTACCATTTTAAAATTTATTGAAGAATACCATAAAATATTTCAACAGTGTTGAAACTTCTTTAGAATATAAGGTAATTTCTTTTTTAAAAAAAAAAATTCTGCATTTTTTTTGTTGTTGTTGCGAATGAACAAGATGAGCCTGAATAATTTCTAGAGCCACATACATTAAGGTAACTTTTTTTTAATGTGCTGAAGACAGTTTAAATTAAGCATATGGTTCGTAACTATAATCTCAGCACTCAGCAGCTTATGGAAGCCAAGTGAACAAGAGTTCAAGGCCATCTTGACTCATGAGTTTAAGGCCAATGTGGGCTTCAAGAAATGCTGTTCAACCATACAAGCCAACAGCTAACCAACAAACCAGTCAACCAACCAACCAACTAACCAACCAACCAACCCACCAACCACTCCATATACATTAAAGCTAGGCATGGTGGTATTCTCCTGTAGTCCAACATTTAGGGGTCAGAGATCATCGGATCTTGTGAGTTCAAGACTGGAGAACTGACTTAGTAAGAGCATGAGATTGATTCCCAAGCACCAAGTCTGAGGACTCACAGCTCTACATTTGGGCACCTGTGCTTACATGCACCTGCTTACAGGCACACGCACGCACACACACACACACACACACACACACACACACACACACACTCATGTAGTTGAAAAGAAAAATCTTTTCTCTTAAAAGTTCTTTGATTTGGTCTACAACATCAGCTGCCCTTTGGCAACACTGTGATCCAGCTAAGGACATGACTATTTTAATATATTCTCATTGTTTGTGTGAATTCACTTTGTCTCTGAGAATTCTCTTCCCCACTCATGCAATATTTGGTCCTTGACCCTCTTAAGTCCTCCCTCTATCAGAACCCTCTCAAAGACAGTGAAGTGTCTGGTATGTAAGATCTCTATACTGTTTGCAATGTAGGCTTTAAAAAGTATGATTCATTTTTTCAATCACCTCTCTCTATCATGGTGATAATAAACAAATTATTAAATAGTAAAATAATGTAGATGAGAGTACTGAATTGCTTCAATATTTTTCAATGTTAAAAATCAATATCAGTAAAGGAGAAGGTTTCTGCAGTCTCCATTAAATGGAATCCTTTCAGTTTAAGCAACTGATCCCTCCCCAATTTCCTTCTCTAATATACTGGAATTTCAAACCCCATTACATCATATTGAGTTTTCAATATTCTTTACATGTTATCAACAAACACATGCTATTTACTGGCTTAGGAATGGGGGATATGTGAATGATTGAGACAAAATCCTCTGCTCTGTAGGTAGATTACAAGCTAAATAATGTTTATATTAAATTACACACACACACACACACACACATGGATGCACACACACACACACACACACACACACACACACACACACACAACCCTACCTCTTCAAAGAAACTAGACCCAACTAACTAGAGACTTAACTGACTTTAGACTTGGATTTAAAAAGTAAGCACGAACCTATTAACGTTAGATACTCCTTTATTTATAATTAAGAAAATTAAAGCATTTAAAATAATGATTTGAAGGTGATGTTTCTTGTTCTGGTATGAATATTTTTCTGCCAACCTTTATTCCTGCAAGGATGTCTCTTTTCACCCCATCAGGCTCCATTTGGATCCCAGAGGCCTTTGCTGTGTTATTTACTAGCTAGATGCTTTTAGTAATCCACTGAATTCCTCTTGCATTTTTATTTGCAAACTTAGAAGAATTTCTGGGGCTTACATATGAGATATTGGTTCCACAACTGATGATGATTTTCCCCCTTTATTCTTGAGGGTTAAACTGATTTCTGAATCTGAAAGCCCTTGTTTACTTGGTTTCTTTGGCATTTAATCCTAGGATGTGAGGAAATCTTAGGGTTAACATAATGGTTTGCATTCAAACCCTGACTTTACCGAGTAATTATTTTCAGATTTTTGGCAAGTGAATTAACTTCCAGGAACATCTCTCCTCACTTAGGGTATGAGAATAAAAGTTCAGACAACATTTGTGAGTGCTGAGGAAAATAGTTTGTGCAAAGTCCTCAGGACAGTGCCTTGCACACAAGCTCTCAGTAAATGGCCCTGATCCTTAGAGTCCCCAGTCATCAATATTTATCTTTTAAAACTGCTGCATTTAATCTCATCCAATGAGAGTCAAATTACTAGTTAAGGGTTTAAGGAAAAATCATGTTCCCTTAACTACCCGTTCCAGGTTAAACTAGGACCACCAAATCTCTATAACTTTAGAAGTTTGGATACATAAGATTGAAACACCACAATATCTTTCTCATGAAGAAAATGTCTGCACAGAAAGTTTCAGTAAAAGATTTGAAGTCATTGTTTTGTCTTACTTGTTCTACCTAAAATATGAATGTCTTTTGTACACTCTGTGGTGAGAGAGATATCAGAATCCATGTTACCAAATGAACATGTAAGCACTTTATTATTTATTTTATTCCATTTCAGAATTTTTAAAGTAGTTGAACCAATATCTTTTAAAGTAATTAATCACAAAATTATACTTGACATATTGGGTAATTAATGTTCTTACTTTATAAAATAATTCTCATATGGTCAGTCATGAAATGTTACAGCAAGAACAGAAACCATAGTGTCATAAGGTCAACAAATCATATGGATAGTACTGATTTGAAAATGTCAAACTGTTATTGAATGTGGATTCATAGCCTTTCTTCAATGCTTAGAATAAATAGGGGTTCATTTATATAGTATTGGATTTGACATTTTTCATGGCTCTTTTATACCTTGAAAAGAAAAAAGAAACAATTGATTGAATATATTACAAGAATGCATAAGGAAAATATGAAAGGAAATATTAGAACACACACATATACAAATGATTTCTTTAGAAAATAGAAAAGAGACTTATAGGAAATAGTTTGACTTGTCTACCAGAATAGATAGATTAAAACCTGAATTTTATTCTCATTGCTCTGAGAACTTTGTCTAAGTTCTCCTTTAAAGTTTTACCTGTATCATATTTAACTTAATTGGTGTATCTGCTTTTTGACATGATGTCGCTTTGTACTGCCCTAGTATGTCTAATGCTATTTTTATTCCTCATATTATTACAGATTTCTAAAAACAAAATCAAATTATTTAAAAATTATCACAAGAATATAATTCTAATTATATCTTTAACACAGTATGTGTTAAATAACACATTTATTTATAAGAATAAATAAATAAATAAATAAATAGAGGCCATGCATTTGAGAGAAATCAAGGGCAGGTACATGGAATTGTTAAAGGAAGGAAAGGAAAGAAGGAAAATGACATATTTTTTAACCTCAAAACATAATTAAAAATAATAAAATAAAATAAAATTCAGCTCAAAAATAATAAAACTACTAGATACTGTGGGCAGTGCTTTTAGTATAAGCACTCATGAGGCAGAGAGTCAGAGAGTCAGAGAGAGAGGGAGAGAGGAAGAGAGGCAGAGAGAGAGGGAGAGAGGAAGAGAGGCAGAGAGTCCAGAGAGGCAGAGAGTCAGACAGGCAGACAGGCAGAGAGACAGAGAGACAGAGAGACAGAGAGACAGAGAGAGAGGCAGAGAGGCAGAGAGTCAGAGAGGCAGAGAGGCAGAAAGACAGAGAGACAGAGAGACAGAGAGACAGAGAGAGAGGCAGAGAGGGAGAGAGGGAGAGAGGCAGAGGCAGGCACACCTCTGTAAATTGGTCAGCTTCAGTCTACTTAAAAAGTTTCAGGCCAGCCAAGGGTGAAAAACAGGACCCTGTCTTAAAACAAAGCAAAACAAAACAAAAGAACAAAACAAACAACACAAAACAACAACAACAAAACAACAACAAGAAGAAAACTAATAAGTTTGCTCAGATTTGAATGAATAAATCCAAGGGGAGTAGACAGGATCAAAAAAAATCTATAAAAATTAAAACATTTGTTTTATATTATAGATTTTTATGCATAAGTTAGACTTTATGAACGAAGTGATCATTTTAGCTTTTTCCGGGTAGTTGGGTATTTAATAAAATATTTCTTAATGAAAGCAAATCAAGTACATTTAGTTCAGACTGTCATGCACACTTTGAAATCTATGGTGAAGTTGTGAGAAATGTCTGGAAAATGTACTATGTGAAAATGGTTTCTTCATATAATTAAATAAAGATTAAATTTTATACACACACACACACACACAGAGACACACACAGAAACATCTCTCGTGATGCTGTCAATATCTCGAAGAAAATGAGTTTAGTTTCTGCTTACGAAGGAGCAACCTAAACCATTTTCTTCATATCACATGAGATAAGTTTTAAGTTTTCCGTTTGATCTGGAAAACGTTAAGCAGAGTGTTGTGGCTGAGAGGAGCTTCCCAACTTCCTAATGAGAGGCATTTGGTTAAGTTCCTGGACAGTGCTTTGAACACATACCTAGAACCTCTAAAAAAGGTTATAAAGCTTTTCCCCATATTGTATAGAAAACACACACAAAGAAATTTTATAGTTGTACAACATGTAAATATTATATACTTAGAGATCCCCCAAACAATTGGTAAACATTTGGTACAGGCCATTGCAATATCTGTGAAATAGTCCAAAAAAATGTTGCCCTGTTTAGAAGTGAAGTCATTTGTTTCTTCCAAAATTAATGAAAAACATAACTTTTTTATTAATGAATAGGATGATGAGATTTTCTTAGACCCGCCATAGACAAAGAAACAATGCACAATTTTAGAAGATGCAACTTGTGGGTTCTAGGACACACTTTAATAAAGCTGTCATATGCCTAGGTAAGAGGGCTTGCCTGGACTCCAGTAGATTTAACTGTTCTATCACATACTGTCTTCAAGCACTAATCTACTAAAAATAGGTGATTTCCAGCAATGATGGCGGCTACATGTATCCTAGGTGTATCACACCTGTTTTAAAATAAACGCACCATAGAGGCTGCATGTTGAAAGTGAAAGTGATTGACAAGTCAAGAAGCTCTATCGGAATACAATGAGGCAGTCTAACATCATGCCATTGGAGGAGGGGTTGAAAGGATAGAGAAGATAGCAAGAGGAAGAGGAAGAGGAAGAAGAGGAGGAAGAGGAGGAGGAGGAGGGGAAGAGGAAGAGGAAGAAGAAGGAGGAGGACAGACATGGGAATTTTGTCACAATTGCCAAATGACAGATTAGGCTTTTCATGTGTAAGAAAATAATACTTAGTCTGAGTCACGGTATGGGATATAAATGGAAGAATGGAATTCTTAACAACGTAGAGCTTATGTTCACAGGAAATGAATAAAATTAAAGTTGACCAGAGTATAATTACATTTAGAAGTGTGACTCCAGAACCAGAAGTGTTTCCTCATTTCAGTTGATTTTTAAAATAGCACTGGGTGTTATTTCTATCGTTTTAATATAGATCACATGATCTGATAAAATACACTTAAAGAATAAGTACCTTTAAAACGCATCTGTGATGCGAAATACATTTTGATGCCAAACCCCCTGTATGTGAATACGAGTAACAGGATAGGAGAATATGAATATCATTTTTGTTATGACTATAACAAAACAGATTTAAAGCAATAAACACAATTAAATATATTAATTCAGCTAGTTCTCACTTTTAATCATACTTGAAGAAATAGGTCTGTTTAAATCTCATATTCTTATTAATTTTTTAAAATCATTTGTTACATTTTATAGTTTTTTTAATTTATTTTTGTAGGGCAGGATATGGAAAAGAATTAAAATCAATAATCACTCGATATTCTATCAGATGATACATCCCATGAACTACAAAGTTGGGAGTATGCATAAATAAATAAGCAATTAGAACTTATAAAAGGTAGTCACATTCTTTTAGAATTTCTTTAGATTTCCTTGGGTTAGATTTGACCTTACTGAGTATTCAATCTTGGGTAAAAGTCTTTAGGTCTCTGCATTTAAAGACTTACCTTCTACAAAGAACAGACAGTAAAACATCCATGTATTTATGCCTTGGACAGCAATTCACAGTCTCCTATCAGCTGCCATGCACTAGGTACTGGCCATCCTTATTAAATATATAAATGCCCAGAGGGAATATTTTAGAGAAAATAAAATCACATTTTCTTGGGATATATAATATTATAATTTTTACCTGAAGTTTTTCTGTAGAAACCTATTAGACTCCTGAAGTTATATTTTTTTTAAATAAAAGCCATATTTGGGACAGGACTGAAAAGGAGTAGATAGTAGGGTAAAACAATGTAGGAAAAGTTTCTGAGAGTTCTCCTAATGTTATCAGAATACTTTTCTCAGTGTGCAGTCAAACATCATAAAACATCTCAAAAGTCACAGTAATGTGTCTGAAAAAGGAAAGAAATTGTAAATCGTTCAAAATATTTGTATATTCAAACTGAAATATTGCTATGAGTAATTTTCTTTATCAATCTGGTCTGCCCAGAAAGTATTCCTTATGTATCAGAAATCTTTTTTTTCTATCACAAATAATATATTGATATGCCTGATCAGATCCAGATAAGTTTATGTTAAAATAAAATCATTTGCCCTTTGATTTTTCACTATAATTGATTTCAGATTTCTTTTTTAGATTTACAAGTGGATAAGTGCTAATTCTTTTCAGAACAAGTATCACCTTAATTTATTATGGATCATTTCTTTACCCTTACGCCCTTTTACCTAGCTGGGTTACCACACTTGAAACATATTTCTATTCATGTGCAGTATAATAGATGACTATAATAAATTTTAGAGACTCTAGAAATTAGGAAATACCTCAAGAAAAGAAGCGAGTAAATGTTCCCTATAATTATTTGTTTTTAAATAAGCAAACATGTTTCAGACATGTTACTGTGGCTTTTGAGAGGCTTTATGATGTTTGCTTGCACGTTGAGAAAAGAACCCAGTTTACATTAGAAGACCTAGTTCTATGGAGTAATGACATTAGCAGCCCTCTCGTTGGGTTGAGATCTCTATATATAACCCAGCAATTATTTTCGCTGATGTAAAATGTGTGCACAGGAGAAAGTCAAATGTAAAACAAAACATCCCATAGTGGTTTAAGAATTAATCAAGTATGCAAATAATTATCTAGATGTTGGTATACTAGTCAAATCTGTGAATTTATATTTATAGTTACCTAAAGATATAAACAAGAAAAAAAGAAAAAATTAAATATCTTTATATAGGGAACTAATTTTAGAACAATACAGAAATAAGTAGTTTGTTATTCATGTAAATCCCCAAAATGTTAAAAGTAGTTAACATTTTCTCTTATGTTTTAGAATAAGGAATACCAACCTGTTTTTTTTTTAAGATTTATTTATTTATTTGTTATTATATGAGTACACTGTAGCTATCTTCAGACACACCAGAAGAGGGTGTCAGATCTCATTACAGATGGTTGTGAGCCACCGTGTGGTTGCTGGGATTTGAACTCAGGACCTCTGGAAGAGCAGTCATTGCTCTTAACCACTGAGCCATCTCTCCCACCCTACCAACTTGTTTTGAGACACAAAGTAACATCTCTATCAGTGTAAGCTAAATTTAGGAATACAATGGTCTATTATTAATAGACATAGGCTGTCACAGACTGTTACTCACCTTGAGTTTGTAAGAATACATCAGAGGCTATATGCAGAAGCCTGGAATATGTAAATTACAAGATATCCACATGTGTCCAAACCATCGAAGATTCCACTTTTTATCATGACTCAGAAAAAGAAAGCCAGATGGGGTGATGATACACAGTGGTGCCACAGTTAGTTTAAAAGTACCATACACGGGTTGTCAAAAGCAACATGCCTGGAGTGATAGCACATTCCTGTAGTCCCGGTACCTAGTTGGCTGATGCAGAAGGACTGGGAGCCCATATTTCCTGGGCTACGTGACAAGTTCCAGGCAAATCCAGACTACATAGTCAGTTCTTGTCTCAGATGGCAAAACAGAAAGACCATAAGCCACCACCCCACCCCCAGCAGCAGCAGCAGCAGCAGCAGCAGCAGCAGCAACAACAACAACAACAACAACAACAACAACAACAACAACAAAACAAACCATCTACTTGTTTTATTTATCTGCATCTCTTTGCCTTGCTACGCCACCTCGTATCTCCAATCTTTCTTTCCCTCATGATTTTCCTTGCCATGATTTTCTGTGTCTCCCACTAATTCCTATGGTCTCTCTCTCTCTCTCTCTCTCTCTCTCTCTCTCTCTCTCTCTCTCTCTCTTTCTCTCTCTCTTTTACTATTGTTCACATAGCTTGTCTATTAGAGTTGAGATACTTTGTATCTAAAATACAAGTTTAAAATTCTGCTTAGTATTCCCTTTACATGTTACCAACATAGAAAATTTTGTGCTCAATGATGTCATCATGTGCAATTATTTTATTTAGAGATTTAGTAATAGAAATTTTGAATTTCTTGGGCACAAATTGTGTTGTCTATGTTGTATTATGTAGCACAATAATTATGCTCACTTGACCCTTCCTAAGATTTTCAGATTTTCCTCTGTGATTCATTATTTGGTGATGGTTTATGGGTTAGGATTAGAGATTTGTTTTACATGTCACATGTCTGTTTTGAATTCGTGATATCTGTTATCTTATATTCATACTAGAATAAATGTTTCAAATCTGTATTCTTCAGACTCTCAGTAATTTATCAAAGGGTAGATTATAAGACATAAGAATCAACAAGAGGGAAAATACTTTCTGAATAATTTCAGTTAAATATACTTCAGACAAAACTGCCTATATTTGTCAGCAGTGGTTTCCAGCACAAACTTCTGTGCTGATTCCTGCTTTAGAACTGAAAAAGAAAATCACAGCTGTAGCACTGTGTCTAGAAAGATTAATATCATCTTTAACGTCAGACCATGATTTAAGCTCCTTTGATAAACACATGAGTAGAAATCATTGATCATATCTAAATATCCTACATTCATCTTAAAATCACAGCTATAAAGAGAACAACTAAGGAATTTTCCTATGTTGAGTATTTTCTGTGGTTAGATATGTGGTGATCTATTATAGTAAAAAATAACAACAATAACGTCTCAATATTTTGTTGTTATTGCTTTGAATACTTGGAAATTACGAACCTCCTACTAGGAACAAATAATGACTAACTAACTTCGTTAACATAAGGTAAGTAAAAATGTGAACGTGAGAATGTGTGAATGTAATATTTGTTGTTTTATATATTCCAGATTCAGAACAATTTGTGGGCAGGAAATGCAAGCGGTGGTTCTGTGGTTACCTCATGCATGCTACCCCGTGACGCGTCCTCCTGCATGACGCCTTACTCTCACTCGCCTCGGACAGATTCCAGTTACACGGGGTTTTCGAACCACCAGAATCAGTTCGGCCACGTGCCCCTCAACAATTTTTTCACTGACTCTCTTCTCACTGGAGCTACCAACGGACACGCCTTTGAAACAAAGCCAGAGTTTGAAAGGAGGTCTTCCAGTATCGCCGTCCTGAGGATGAAGGCCAAGGAGCACACAGCCAATATTTCATGGGCCATGTAACATACAGTACTCTTTTATTTTTTCTTTTCATAGCAAAGTGAAACATTCTTATTTCTCATATTTAAAGGATGCCACAATAAGCTGCTGTGTGTGGAAGGGCTAAAGGTCAAGATAGACGGTGAGACCAGCTTACGTGAATAGTTGTTATTATTTAACATTTAAATCTAAGAATGGATTCCCTGAAAGGACTGAATAGGTTTACCATGCACCAGCCTCCACAAACTCTGTTTTAGTAGTAAGTGTGTTTTTTTCCCCTATTGTACAAGTCAATGAAATATGGTCATGCAACTTCTTAAAGGAATAAATGTATTAAACAAATCCTTCTGTGATAGATTGATTTATGCTAGTTCTGTATAACAAGAAATCCCTTGTAAAATGATACCTGATAGACGAGGAAACAGCCTGCGGGGAAAAGGCAGTATTGATCCAGGGGGGCTTTGAGAGCTAATGCCATTTCCAATTCTTTGGCTGGAAGACACAATGGTCATACACTCTGTTGCAGGCTCAAGATCCTTCCCTTTTAACCTTTCGATGTTTTGGTGAATTTCCACTCAGAAAAAAAATTCTTCTGAGCTGCTCTGTATTTGCATGAAATATCTGGGCACAGTTTCTTGCAACCATGTGGTTCAAGGTGACAACTGAAATATTCGAGGGTGATTTAAAGCCTAGTCAACTGGACAGGTTTTATAAATGCAACTTTTAAAGTGAAGAGGCCAGCGCGAAGACTGCAACTTAGTGATTAAAACCAAGGAATTGTTGGTAAACACGCTGTTGGCTTTTATACTAAAATCGTGTTGACTGAATCGCGTAGGCACATATCTAGCAAATTCAGGGTAACTTTTCAATTAAAGGAGGAACAGATTGGAATCTGTTTGTTTTGTGGGTCTATGCATGTTCAAATGCTTGCCTGCTTGGCCTCCACACTCTGACCCTTAAGCATTTTTGCTACTGTGCTTCCCATAGAGAATTAGGATGTCAGGAGGCTCTCCAGAATTTCTCGTTAAAAATCAAAAGAAGAAGAAGAAGACAAATACACTGCATCTGGAAAATGGCTAACTTCTTTGATTTACTTCTCCTCCCTTCCCCCTGTCACATTCCAAGCTTTTTCAGATGAGTGAAATGTCAGCCCCCTTGAAAGATTCTTAAGTTCATAAAGGCAAAGTCAATTAATTGAAGGGAAGATGACTTCCATGGCTCAGATCAGAGCAGCATCGACTCTTTGTACTCTGTTAGGATCTTCGTGTGGTTCCTGTGAACGTTAGCCATCCTCTGAGAAGCCCTAATGGGTAAAGAACAGAGTACATGAATTTCCAAAATTAAATGTGATATAAAAGCACTTTTATCCACTAAGCGTCTTTTGTTAGTGGGGAAGTATTTATAGCAATTAGACAGCTTTTGTAATAAAAGTTTTAATCAGGCAGATGATGGAGATTAGAGATGTCCTAAACAAACATTCCTTGGCTTCCTCCGGACTCGATTCTTTATGACTTTTCTGCTTTCCCTCTTTAGTTTTGCTCCCAAGAAAAACTCGTTCAACGTTGGCCCAGAGAATCATGCTCAAATGCAGGAGCTTTTGTGAAGGAACTGCTAAAGCAGCTGTGAAACATCTTTTATACTTTATAAGAGAATGACTTACTTATTTCTGGTGTTCATGTCAATTGGTGAACTAAAATTTAAAACTAGGAACTAAAAGTTGCATTGTTACAGGTTTCACCAATTAGTATAGCTCATTTTGCTTTCTCCTCTCATGATTTAGGTGTTAGAGCTTTTGGGCCGATGCCAAACTGGTGGCATATAATGCTATTTTGATATATATATATACACATATATATGAAATATGTATATATATATGAAATATGTATATGTGAATATACATTTATGAAAAGCAAAAGCCGTGAGGTCTGAGTATCACACCAGTTATTCGTTTTCCCTCTTGACCTTTTTTTCTTAATATATATTGAGTAATTATGTTGGACTCTTGGGAAGTTTGTTTGTATTTTTCAATTCAGAATACCTTTATAATTTGATGTTTTACAATCGTTATACTGTATAAATTTAGTATCACATGTTCTGGATAAAGAGTCTGAAGATCCACTTGGAACAATGAAGCATATGGTAGAAGGATGGTGTCTGTCCCTCATGAATTAGGTCTTCCTGGACAAATGCCTAATGCATTTATCAAACAAGGTGCACAGTGTATCAGAGGAGCAAGCATTAAGTAGTGTTGATGGGCTAACAAGCTCTCCTTTTGACTGAAATTTTATTGTGTATTTTGGTTGGCACAATATATAAAAGTAAGCTTTGGAAGTAAAAGGTGCGGAAAATGTTAAAATAAAGAGTAACACATTTCCTGGCATTTTGCTCATTTTCTCTCTCTCTCTCTCTCTCTCTCTCTCTCTCTCTCTCTCTCTCTCTCTCTCCTTCACACCCTCCCTCTCCCTGTCTCCCTTTCCTTTCCCCACCTCTCTTTTCTGAACTGAAATTAAAACTTCATTTGCTAGATTTGATATTTTATGTGCAATTATTGAACTCATGGACTTAGATGATGAAAATGAAATATTGGACTCATTACTTACAGTATGAGTGATTTAGTGTTTAAATTTATCATAGTTTTTGTCTTTTGAACTTTGGTTCCTACAACTTCACTACTTTTGCTTCTACGTATTTTCCCCATAGATGAGAGCCTTAAATGCTTACATCCTTTCGTATAGTGTAGTTGGACCTGAACATTATGATATAGAAGTGTCAAATTCTTAAGTATGAAATTAAATGAAATTTCAGGAAAATGTTTTGAGGATTTTGATGACATCTCATTTATTATAAATGTAAACTGATAATCTTTTATATAGTGTCTTGAGGGAATGGAAAAAATAAAGCCCCCATAATCATTGCCCTTAGTTTCAGCAATGTATTCAAGACAATAATAGTTACCTAATTTACATAACATTAAAAAGAACTCTTGAAACTGGGATCTGAATTACATCAATGCATCCTTTTCATTGCTTCCTCTAATTTCTGATTCTTTTGTTTTAATGGGAAAAGAAAGAAGACCATTGCACTTAGTATAGTTTGTACAAAGATGATATGACATTTCTTTTTCTAGCTTCAAATCCTCAATTTTGCAAATGCCAGGTCCTTGCTTTTCTCTTTATAGTACAGAGCACACCTGGCCCTTGTGTCGAGTAGTGCACTTTTATGTGTAGACGCTGCTGCTTCAGTGTATTGGCACATCAATAACACCTAAGAGAAAAGGAGTGGAAACTTAAATTATAATGTGTGCATAGACTGCTTAAAATTTCAATTTCCTAAATTTATCTGTGATCTGAACATTTGTCTTTCAACATTTATTCTAAGTAGAAATTCATGTGATGAGTAATTGTTAAATGTAGCTTTACAGAAAATAATTACCCCTTATTGTCCTTAATAATTAAGTAGAGAGATCAGAATGAACTTTACTAGTTAGGCTAATTTCTCATTTCACTGATTAAAATAGAAAAATACTTTATCATTTAAAATATAATTTTCTTTAATCCATCTGTAACTTGAGAAATGAGGCATTCAAACCATGTTTTATTTTCTCTTAGTTTTTCAGATTTTACATGAGAAAGCTAACTAATTTGCAACAAAATAAGTTTAATAAAATGGCATGTTAAATAGTATTTTTGTTCTTCTTCTTGGGCTCTAAATCCTTTTGTACATATTTTATAAAAGTCAGGTTGTAATCTCACCGACGATGACAATGAGAATACAGACAGAAGTGAAACGTGCAGTACAGCCCTATTTATGTGACAAAAATGAACAAAAAAACCTGAACAAATGTGATTTTTCAGCAGAGTGTTTACTAAAATAGGGTTTATTTATACTTTTGAGTTTTTACACTAATTTGTGTCTGTCTATCTGTCTGATAGGTTTGCACATGTATGGAGGTCAGGATGTAATTTTGTGGAGTTTTTTTTTTCTCGTCCTTCAGCTAAATATTGAACTTAGATCACCCAGCTCATGTGACAATCCTAGTGCCAGCCACCATGGAGTAAAAAAATAAAAATAAGTCTCCTTTGAAATTGAACACATTGCCATCATTTATTCTGGAAATATATCGTAAATAAAAATATATAAGACCTGAAAATAAAGTCTTGTTAACTCCTTTCATATACTGAAAAAACTAGTAGAGGGTTGAAGGAAGCTTTTCTGGTCATCTCAAACTTAAATCAGTATCTTGACTAAAGTAAGTAAAAAAAAAAAAAAGCAGTTGTTGTCTTACCTATTTAAACTTTAATTTCCTAAGTAAACATACCATCTAAATTTTCCAACTGCAAGATACAAAACAAATAATACCATATGAATCTTCGGGACAGCATTGTTTGCCGCATGCTTCAGCCTCTACAGCAGTGATTCTAATCCTGTGGGTTGTGACGCTTTCACGGGATTCTCAAGTCAGATATCCTGCGTATCCGATATTTACATTATGATTCATTAACAGTGGGAAATTACAGCTGTAAATTAGCAACAAAGACAATGTTACGGTTGGTGGTCACCACAACATGACCAAACTGTATTAAAACAGGGTCACAGCATTAGGAAAGTGGAGATGAACAGAAATAGTATATATGTATTTTTGCATAGTTTTTACGGATATTTTTCTCTTTCCTGTTTACTTTGATACTCACTTTAAAGATTTACTAGAACAATCCAGAAAAATTACTATCACTGTTAAAATCTAACAGGTTTCCAGTAGAAGGCCAAAGGAGCCCCTCTACAGGCGGCTTACCTAGCATAAATTGTTAAACACTGAATTGAAACTCAAAAGCTCCTCACAAGGAAAGTTCATAATTTAGATATGAAAGAAAAAGGGGGTGTGTTTCTACATAGAATTCAGGGCTTAGTAAACTGAGATAGACAAGAAGATTTGCCTACCTTCCGCACTTAATCATTGAGTCATATTTCTAACCTTCAAATACTGTTCCATTTTAAAAAGAGAATAACATGACTTAATTTTTTTTTAACATGTGAGAAAAATTCAACGACTTTAGCAGAACTCCTCTAGGTCCATCACATTATTAACTACATCATGGTAATGTCCTCAGCTTAAACAAAATTTCCACCACAAAGGAGTCTCTCCATAATGAATGGCAAAATAACCACATGTCAGAATATCTCAGACTAGCAGAACATATGTACTAAAAAGAATAGGACATTTATAATCAAGCAGATCCTATGTATAATATGAGTAAACAAAAGAGGGGTCAAGATGCAGTACACAAGAGTAGACATTCATGGTGGAGTGCTGCCTGAGACATGCCCTTCTACCAAGATTAAGCCTTATGCTGGTCATGCAATTTGAATGCGGGGAATTTTCTCACCAATAATTGAACAGTGTCATAAAGGTTCATATGACCTAATCATCCTTCATCTTTATTTTGTTGTTTTTCTTTCGTGATTTTGTGGCATAGCACTTAGTAAGTAAAGAAACAAACACTTCGTCTTTATAACGACTTTCTAAATCCAATAAACATTTGGTGTGTTATCCTTTGGCCTATAAAGGAAGAATAATCTATGTATGTGCTCAAAATTTTTCCTGCTGTTCAGTCAAGATTAACTTTTATTTTATATCGCCCTTTCTTTTTGTAAAACTTTAAACTCAGTTTTATGTAATGGATCGCAATTTTATTGGAAAATAGTCTTACATACTTGCTAAGAACTCATGGAAACTAATTTACTGGATAAAGGAGATGAATGAGTAAATTGATAGTTACACTATAGCCAGAAAATGTCTGATGTCTAATGCCTTGGAGCAGGCATCAGAGCCAATAATCTACATTTTATAGTTCATAGATGACCTCACGTAAGTGAAAGATTCAGGTCTTGTGAGATGAGCGGAGATGGGAAAGAAGGGCTCTTTAGTATTTTTATTTGAAGGAGAAATCAAGCAAAATTTTCAAAGCTATGGCTATTACTTCTGATTCATTGTTTCTTTATCAACATCATACCAATACAACTTTTAACTAATTATATTTTTCCATACTATGTTTGTCAATGATACTAGAATTTACAAATTTTAAAGAAAAATGTTTTCTTTGATTTTTTTTTAAATTTCTAATATCAAACTATGCAGTAAACATGTGGTGAGCTCATGAATTAAAAGGTTTGGTGCTAGCGGTAGGAATTATAAATAAATTCAAGCACTGAAGACTTTATTTAAGAAATAGTTGGTCTATTTGGATAGCTGAAATATGGAACTTTTATAGCACACTTTTACTATGATCTAAATATAAAAGAAAACAATAAAAATAAAAATACAGCCATGAGAGAGACATCTGAAGAAAGCGGATGGAAAAGTTCAGTAAGAAGCACTCACCCTGGTGTCCCCCTTGATCTCTGGCTAGAAGATCCTGAGGTCAATGTGAGCAAAATACTCCCAACTGCAGGGAAGAGAGAGAGTAAAGGAAGAGCTTAGGAATCACGGGCTCTGAGTCTTTAACTCATTATTTGCCTCTGTTCAGCCAGCAGTTGTCTCACTTTATCAAACACTGCTGCCCAAAATTTGTAAATAGAAGTTTAATGGATGAATCTCTGTCTTATCTCCACCTTTCTATTTCCAGCTGTGAAACTGATGGATGGCTTTAAAAGTCTGAGGGCTTCCTCTAGTAGATACTTTTTGTGGTTCAAAGGAAGAAAGGAAGGTAAAAAAGAAAAGAGAGAGAGGGGAAGAAAGACAGAAACAGACCAGAGAGACAGAGACAGTCAGATAGAGAGGGAGGGGAGGAGGAAGGGAGGGGAGAAGGAAGGAAATTATAAATTATCTGAGGGATATTATGCAGATTTTGAAGACCTAGCAAAAGAGCTAAGCACGGAGAGGGAAAACAAGTGAAAATAAATGGTAAGAAAATCTGGTGCCTCTTGGGAAGTTGTGCCTCAGCTCCACGACTGCAGGTGTGTGAAGATGTGAAATTCTTCCTATCCTGTATCTCTTGACTGAGAGTGAGATCAATTGGAAATTTGGAAAGACAGTTAAGGTTCTGGTCCCAGATCGTCCCATCTGATCCATCTGTTTCACTTCTCAGTCCCTTGGGTTTGTTTCAACACCACAAATATTTATTCAGAGCCTATAGCTGCGAACTTTTCCTAAGTCAGAGGACGATGTTAGTAAAAAAGTAACATGCCTCTGGGAAACCACACATGTCCAACAGGAGCTATCATCATCACTGCCGTTTGCAACCAGAGGCTCACTTTAATTTCATTAATAAGGTACAATAAAGCATCAGTCGTGGACATTGCTTTGAGGTGCCAGGATTTCCACACTGGGTTCTGAATTTTATCTGCAGAAACCATCAGTTACAAGTTACAGTTCCCTAAGGCCTGGCTTCCAGGTAAAAGAACACCATCCCCCAGCCTAGCGTCCCTTAAACACATCTAATCGTTCAGCTGAGATGCAGCATTAGTCATTACATAAACTAATTGGGTTAATTCAGCCCTGCAATTTAGGCAAATAATGTAACTGAGATAAACACGGGGTCACTTATGCTTCTACTTGTACACATTTATCTACACGTCTTATTTATACTGCTAAATGCTTAAAACAACACGAGGCTATAAATTTGCCCTTTCTTTCTGACTCTCTTGGCAGGGTTTCCTACATGCTTAACTTTTAAAGGGTGGGGATCGGTCTCCTCTCAAATAAATAAGGAAGCAGTGGAAGGAAAAGGCTGCAGCTCTAGAAAGTAGTTCTAACCCATTAAACACAGATGGCTCACAGGGGGCTTAATCATCAAGAGCAAACACACATCACGCCGCAATAGAGAGCTGTTTTCCATCACTTGTTACCATTCGGGCGTCTGTCTCAGGAAAGTGAACGCCATCTATCTCCGGGGCTATCAGATGCCCTTTGAATACTCGCCCCTCTGATGTAGTAAGATTTCTCTTCAGAACTTACTGAGATGAATGATCTCTTGCCACACATAGGAGTGAAAGAAAACATTTGTCTCTCTGCCAGAACAGATGAGATTCTTCAGTAGGAGAATGTATTTGACCTTGTAAAGTAGACCAAAGGGATTAACAGACGGACCCACGGAAGGCGGACTGCCTTTATTCTGATGCCCCGACAGGAGTTGTTTTGTGTTTTGCTTGATTTTTACGTGCACGTTATAAAGCGCTGGACCTAATCACCTTGGAGAGAACCCAAACGTTGTGGTCAAATTGTCTCTTCAATTTAAGTCTTTCTATGGAAGATAATTTGAAGAAATGTTATGATGGCTCAGTTATCAGACTGACAACTTCAATTAATTCACGATTGTTAAAAGAGATGCCTGAGAGTAGTTTCGTGAATAAAACTTGAGGTCGACATTAAAACCCACTGTGAAATGATGGTTGCTCCCGAAGTAAGAGAAATTGTGATTCATCTTCGTGATCACCGTATGAACCTCTTTTATGTATTTATCATTTACTTAAAGATGTGGCTTTCATTGTGTCTTTCCTTCCCAGTTATCACACATTTGCATGTTTTAGAATCTCCTTTCTTGGAGACTACTAAACTGAAGTCTATCTTTCAAGTGTAAATCCTTGGTGACATTCATGGAGTCCCTGGCAGAACACAACAACACCAAGTGGCCCACTTTTTATTTTTATTTTTTTTAACTTTCCCTAGGATATACACTTAGCTAATGCTTTTAAAGTGACACGGTCTTGAATAAACGTAGTTGATAAGCACCTAGAGGCTGTTCATCTACCAGCAACCTGTACTACTTGGGTCTCATTGTTTCATTTGTCTTTCTGACTGAGTTTGTAAATAATTCGACAATATGGGCCTTTAGAATCAGAATAAGGATGAGAGTTTAACCCCTAAAATAGCCTAGTCCGTTCAAGGCATTCAGAGAAAAGCAAACGTTTCGGTAAAATGTCTGTATATCTTTTTGACTTGTTTTCTTTTAAGTTTACAAACTCTAGCGTTTCATAATCAAGGAAACAACTGGTAAAAGAGAGACTAGTAAAAAAATTAGATCTAATGCATTAAAAAACACATACACTGAAAACATTATTATACAGAGGAACATTAAATCTATTTATTATTTGTTTTAATTTTTACCAGTAGGTGGCACTGCATATGGGATTTATTTCTACCCATGTGACAATTATGGGTGACGTTCCCTCCATTAGAGTTTAGAGTTAGATTTCCCAATTAAATTGTGCCTCAGAGTCCCAACAGTTCTTTTGTGACAGAAGAAACTTTCATGAACGCTACTTCGATTTATGAAAGCAACGTGCTTGCTCGTGATGGATTTATGGATAAGTTTTATGCACCTATGCAGATGAAATAACTGAATGAGAGAGGTTGGCTCCCTAACATCATGTAATGACGAAGCGATAAGCATTGGGGTTGTTTGCTCCCTCTTAGTTCACTAATGTGAATTGTAGTGATCCAGTCAACATAACAGAAGGGTCTGAAACATTGCTACTGGAGAAACAAAGCAGTTCCAAGAGGTGATTATAGTGCCCTGAAGAGTAGATGCGTGGTCGGGGGAGAACAAAAGAAGCAAGTTAGGGGTAATAAACAGGGATGGGGTCATCCAATCATCTCAAAGTTTTTAACCCAGAAATATTCCTGTCCAAATGAAGAAAGGGGACAAAAAAATGGAACAGAGAATGAAGGAAGGGCCAACAAGGTAGTGCCGTACCTGGAGATCCACTCAACACTTTTGCCATGATCAAGTGGCTCTTGCTGATAGGAACCTAGGGGAGTGGTTCCTGAGGAAGTCCGGCCAGCAAGTGAGCAACGCAGATGTGGATGCTTGGAACCAACCATCAGACTGAGCTCAGGGAACCTGATCGGGGAGCTGGCGGAAGAATTGGAGGAGCAGAGGGGGATTGCAACCAAATTGGAAGAACAATATAGGCTGGCCTGACCATCCTGGCCACCAGACTACTAACCAAGGAGTGTACCTGGAGAGATCCATGGTTCCAGATACACATGTAACCGAGGTCGATCTTGCCTGACAGCAATGGGAGGGGAGACCCTTGGTCCTGGGGAGGTTTGATAACATAGGGGGCTGCTGGAGTGGTGGGGCAGGATAATGTGGGTGGGTGGGGGAACACCTCATAGAAGCAGAGGGAGGGGCGAGGGCAGATATGAGATTGGGGACCCGAGGAATGGTAACCTGGAAGTGGGATATCATAGGATAGGGGGTTGGTGGAGGGGGTAACCGGGAAGTAGGATATCATTTAAGATGTAAATTAGTGGAATGATTAATAAAAAATAAAATGAATAAGTAAAAGAGTAATAAACATATCTAGGAAGGAGGAAAACACCATGCAAACAGATCTACTGGTTCAGGGTTTTCCTTAAAGATTTTTTTTTCCCAAACATTCAAACTTAAAATTGTTCAAGTATGTTTGACATCTGATCAGCTTAGGGGGAGATGGTTAATAGCATTAATATACAGAGTAAGACACATTCAGTACCCAGGGCACTAACTATATCTAGCAACCATTGCCTCTCCTGTGCTATAGTCACCCACAGTCATCATATTGGAAGTTCCTGCCCGTTGTTGAAACCCTACACTACCCAAGTGTTTTTGACTTGGCTTCTTCAGCATGGCCATTATGTAATCCCATCAAGATCCCCACTTGCCTGACCTCTGCATGTTTTCTCTGACACTGTTTCTAACTTCGCTTCCTTTTCTTTTCAGGTTTGACATCACAGTCCATTCTTTATTCGCAGGCCGATATCTTCCCATTCCTGCTGGCTTTCTTTTATCACACCCCTTTCCACCTGGGCTAATGAACATCACCGCAAGGAAATCAGAAACGCATGTAAACGAGCTGCACGCAGAGAATGTAGCTGAACTTCACTAAAAACATGGGTCATCAGCCCCAAAGGGACCCTCTGCGTGTTTGAACTTAGTCATGTCTCTTTGCTGTTTTCAATCATAAACATTTCAGAGTGTGATCATCCCCCAAATCTCTTACCTCGGTTCTTTTCCATTTTATTGCAGCTACACACAACAAGAGATTTTTTGAAGACACCTCTCCCAATTTCTGCCACTATGTTAATGCATAACACTTTAGTCAATGCATTTATATCTACTAATGACTTTCTTTTAGTGTAATGTTTGGGAAAGGGTTGTTTTCTCTCTAATTTTAATGATTCCTGTATTGCATCCCTTCCTATTTCTTCACAGTTTCCATGGCATTTATTTAAGCTTGAATTTATCTTTTCAAAAATTATATAATATACATATATATGCATATTTATGAATATATATTGGTCCTACACAAACACATATACATACATATACACATACACGTGCACGCACACATATACATGCACATACACATACATATTCCACCATCCTGTCAAGTCCAGATGTTTTCTCAAAATCTGAATCCAGAGATGCTACCCACAGGTGCTCCAGTCTAAGCCTAAGAGATCGCTTCAACTGGGCTTGCGCTTGCCTAGCTGCAGATGGTTCAGCGGATCCCAGACAGCAGTAAAATTGCCAGCTCTCCCAGGATTTGACCAGCATCTCAGTTCTCTTAGGTTTTCAAAGATGACATAGTTCCCAGTCAGCAGGAAATAGTCTTGAGAACACGATGACCTCACCCCTGCCCCTCCATCGCCCCTTCCCAGTTCCTCATTCTTGATTAAACAAAAAGGGAGGAATGTTAGTTCACAGACCATACTGCTAGTCTTTTCCCGAGGAGGATGTCGCAGTAGCTTATGTCATCATCTGCATCTGCAGCCATGTCTTGCCATCAGGTGTGGGTGGCCCATAAAAAACTGCTCACCCCTGCAGTACAATTCTCTTTCTCGGTCCCCACATGTACCCTCAGGCGCTCTCTCTCTCTCTCTCTCTCTCTCTCTCTCTCTCTCTCTTTCTCTCTCTCTCTCTCTCTCTCTCTCTCTCTCTCTCATCTCTCTCTCTCTCTCTCTCTCTCTCTCTCTCCTCTTTCTGTCCCTCTCTGCATCCCTCCTTCTTTGTGCTTAGGGCTCTTCTCTTTTCTGTCTGCTTCTACCTTCTTTCCAGGCCCTCAGTCCCTTCCCTTCCTCCAAATAAACCCCCTTTATACCAAAAGAATCTTTTCAACCATTTATGCAATGTTACTTGTTAAAAGTATCAACAATATATGTAGGAGAAGTCCCCCTATCAAATCTCTACTACTATATTTGCCCTTAAACATCCTAAAAATTGTACCTATATTCATGTGTCTATTTTTAATTCTTGTTCACTAGTTAAACTACAGTTGGGTTTTGAGAACTGCCAAGCACTATCACTACTTTGAATGTTTATCTCCAAGATCATCAATTTAAGTACAACAGTCATATTCTAGTTCTATGGTTTTGATCAACTTTTAACTGGCTGGAATTGTGTTCTCCACACAAAACATGCTCAAGTCAACCTCCAGTACCTGCGAATATGTTCTTATTTAGAAATATGCTCTTTGCAGATAATCAAGTTAGCATAGGCTATATTAGATTAAGATTGACCCTAATTCAATTATTGATTTCCTTATAAGAACAGAGAAATTAGAATGTGGATAGGGGAAGACTGTCATGGGAAAAGCAACAGAGGTTCGGGTGAGGAGTACCCAAGCCAAGGCACAGCAAGAGTTCTGGCAACCATGGAAAAAGTAGCAGAATCCTGTGGAGCAGATTTCCTTTCAGAGGCTCCAGGATCTATGAAGGAGCACCTCAAACTTCTCACTCCCATGCGACAATACATTCTTGTTGTGCCTCATCCAGTTGGTGACACATCCACCCACACTGCAGACATGAAAAGAAGGAGGTGAAAATACTAAACTCAGTTGGCACACTGATCCGGATCCCTGGGGACAGTTCAAGGCCAATCCCATGCTACATATTTTCCCGTCATCCTCAGCCCTCTCAGTTTTTCCCACCGTCCTTGTCCTAGCCTCTTTTCTCAAGAGCTGGAGAGTCTCAGGACTGTCTGATGCCTTTGCTGTGGTATCTATTTCCATATCCCACCCCCAGATCTTCTTTCTGAATATCAGAGGTGTTATCCAATCACCTGAAAGCAAATCATAAAACTCTTATTCCTGATGTTTTAAAACGTGGTATAGTCAGTAGGCTACTAATAAGCAGTCTCCTATTTGGAAGTAATGTGAACCATTTCCCCCTAAGTTTCAACAGTGCTCTGTGTATTCAATATGAGGTATTTGTCAGGTAGATGTCTTACAATTTTAGATTTTTCTATCTAAAAGTCGTCTTTTTATCCTCTTGACAGTGTCTTTCAGAGCTCAGACTTTGAATCTTAGTGCTTGTAATTCACTTTTTTTTATTTCAAAGATCAAGTTTGATGTCAGATAACAATGGCAGGGGAGGCCCTTGGTCCTGTGGAGGTTTGATGCCTCAGGTTAGGGTGATGCCTGAGCGGACAAGCTGGAGTGGGTGAGTGGGTGGGGAAGCACTCTCAGAGAGGCAAAGGGGAGGGTGAAGAAGGGGCATGGAAATTGAGGGCTATGGAGGGGTAACCAAGAAGGGGGATAGCATTTGAAATCTAAACAAATAAGACGACCAATAAAAAAATATCAAAGATGAAGTTTTCAATGTTCTATTACTAAACACCGGTGCTTATGTTTTCTTTTGTGGGGGACTCTCGAATTTGTACAGGTTAGTGGTTGACATTTAGTTCTTTGGCACAGTTTTAGCCCATGTTCATGGATAGCATAAGGTGTATATCCTGGACTCTTTTTCTATCGTGTGAGGATCTCTAGTTGCTCAGACACTTACTGAGAAAATAGTCTTTTCACCTTTGTATCGCCTTTTCTTTTCTCTCACATTATTTTTTATTGGATATTTATTTATCCACATTTTTAATGTTATCCCCTTTCCCTGTTTCCCCTCTGGAAATCCCCCATCCCACCCCCTCCCTCAGCTTCTATGAGGGTGCTTCCCCACCTACCCATCCACTCCCACCTCTCCACCCTGACATTCCCCTACACAGGGGCATCAAACGTTCACAGGACCAAGGTCCTCTCCTCCCTTTGATGTCTGACAAGGCCAACCTCCACTACATATACAACTGGAGCCATGGGTCTCTCCATGTGTACTCTTCGGTTGGTGGTTTAGTCCTTGGGCGCTTGTAACGCATTTTCTTTTCTTTTTTTTTTTCGCATTTTCTATTCCCTCAAAACAATTGACAACTGGACATCATGGCACATGGACAATCCTGACATTCAGAGGGTGGAATGGAGGCCTGAGGATCAGGTGTTCAAGACCATTCTCACTTACATTGTAAGTTGAGCTAGCCTGAGCTACCAGAGGTCTTGTAAAAAATTTTTTAGTTACCTATATTTTATTTTAAATATTTGGGGTTTTTCTGTAATTTTTTAATTCTGTGAAGTTGTGTGTGTCTACATGTAAGTGTGCATGTGTGAGTGCAAGTGCAGTTGATAACCCGTTGATGGAGTTACAGACAAGCATGAGCTGCCTGTTATGGGCTCTGGGAACCAATTATAGGTGCTCTAGAAGATCATCACGTGCTCTCAACTGCTAAGGCATCTCTCTGGCTCCTCCACCCCTGCCCCAGTGTTGAATACATTTACTATATTTTATGGCTACATCCTTCTTGACAACTCTGACCTTTCATTATTATATTATTCTGTGTTCTTTAAGAGACATATACGTGTGAGTTTCAACCCCGGTTGAATCATCCTCACACCCAGTGAGCCACCACTCTTGCATGGTATAGATTTTTAATGTGTTATCTATTTTAATATGCAGAAAACTCTGTTTATTCCTGAGCACATAGAGGAGTTTGACTTGTAGAAATAGGCCAATTTAGATTTATTCTTAAACTTTATGTTGTCTATTATCAAAAAGTTTATCAGTGTCTGAGGTAATAGATTCTGAGTCAGACCTTCAAATATTGTAGCAGTAGATGACAAAGTCATGAAAACCTTACTATCTTCATAACAGCACCTTAGTCTAACCCACCATCATCCCTCAGGAAGATCGCTAACATTCTAGGTAACCCTTGTCTTCAGCCTGACTTTAATTGGATTCTTTTTAAAGCACAAATCTGAAATCTCTGAATTTAAAAACTGTCTCATCACCCCATTCCTTAGAAAATAGTAGACTCCAAAATAATCTTATAACATGCTTTTCTGCCTAAATCCTTACTTCCAGCACACTGACCTGCTTTCCCTGATCTGTAGGAAATGTCTATGCTTACGTCTTTGTCTGTGTGTATAGGTCTTTTTAGCTCCACTAGTCTCCTATGTCTTTACTTGGCCTTTTCTTTTTATTTACGTTAACACTATAACTCAATAGGCTTGGGATAGTTACCAAAGGCAATTATAAATAGTGTATGGGAAGAATTCATTGTTAGTGTGAAATTGTTCTAGGGCACTTAGTCAAATCCTTGGGGATGAGGCTCCTTCAAAGAATTACAGAGATGGAAAATGAAAGGAAGTAGAGACTTAAATATAGACGTTTCCTATAGAACAGGGAAAGCAGGACACTTCGTCAGGAGTAAGGGTTTAGACAGCAAAAGGTGTTATAAGTTCCCAAAGATTTACATTTTCATTCTCATTCTTGTATCTGTACTCTTTTGTACATTAGCCACTGCCATTATTCTTAAGGAAAAAGAGGCATAGTTTTTAGGAGCGTGCTTTTGGCATCTAGACAGGTAATGCTTGCTGCTCAAAAGTATTTATTATCTATTGTTAAAAATTGGATGAAACACTTTAAACATTTATTTATTTTATGGGCATCAGTGTTTTGTCAGGAACAGTGAAGATGGAGTTACAGAAAGTTGTGTGTTGAAATGTGGATGCTGGGAATGAACCAGCTCCTCTAGAAGAGCATCTAAAGGAAGACCAGTCTGTCCTCTTAATAGCAAAGCTATTTCTCTGTCCCAATGGGTAGAACTCCTTTGAGTCTGATTTTTTACTATGAGTCATTGCATGCTATATTATTTACACATGCTTTACAGTTTCACTTTGGTATTTTAGCAGTAGTTCCTTTTCGGTTTAAGTCTTATGTCCTTTGTTTATACTTTTTAAAACCATGTAATCTATCTAGTGTTTCTTTACCACCTTTCTGTCTTCGTCAATTTTGCTGAGTACTCCAATAGAACACAAACCGCATGGTTTATAAACAGCAGAAAAAAAATGATCAGAGTATAGAAGAATCTAGAAAGCCTAGGATGAAGGCATAGACAGGACAGACCCAGTGTCTGCTGGAGGCAATCTTCTGAGTTCATGCATGGTCCATTTTCACCATTTCGGAGGGATCTATAGTTTCTTCAATGGCTTTTAAGGAGACAAATCCCATTCATTACATCCTGACATCACCAAGAAGCATCACTACTTATTGCCATCTTATTCAGTACTAGGCTTCAGTATTTGAACAGACCCTTAACTTCCCTAAGAACAAAGTTAAAAGCATATACAACTGGATTGCGGCCTCCTACATATGTAAATTGTCTAGACTGTAACAAAACATTGAGTTCTTTTCCGTGTCTAGAGGCTGTGACAGCTGAAATAGTAAACATTATCTAGTCCAAATTACATAGATAGCAATTGTTTTCTCTATTAGACAACTAGCTCATTATTTTCCTCCACAGTAATCCAAAATGATACAAAGTTGTTATCTGATTTCTTCTGTGATATATTTTCTTCTCCCAAAGAATCTGGCTAATTGTAAAATAATCTGACAGAGTCCCAGAGAGATGGATCAGTGGTTGGGAGTGTCTTGCAGGATTTGGATTGTTATCCCAGCGCCCAGGTCCAGGGTATCCAGTACACTCTTTTATTCCCCAGTGGGTACATACATGAGTGAAAACTCATGCACACATAATAATAAAATAATTAAATCTAAAAAAATTGCCTCATTAATATATTTTGAAGAATGCTAATGAGTATTCATTACAGAAAACAAATCGTAGGCTTGTTTATCATCTAGGAAAAACAATTTTAAAAGTTTTTGTTTTCTAGGAATTTCCAAAATCCTTATATGTTAATGAGTATATAAACTTCCGAGGCTATGTAGAAAAGAGGTGACTTTTCTAATTTAATTAACCAAAAAAAAATCTTTTCATTAGGAAACAGCTAATTTGGGGGTTACTGATATAGACTTTGATGCTCTCCTCAGGGTAAACGTGTGTGTCAACCAGATTTTTGTTGTTAAATATGGGCCCTCTGGAATGTCTGGCTCAGAAATGTGATTACATAATTTATCTAATAGACCTAGCTTTCTTCAGTCATGTCCATCTGTTTTGAACTACAGTACCCAAAAGTTTCCAAAATAAATGTCCTTGGGATTTAGTATATGTAAAATAAAGTTTGTGTTTGACACAGAAAATGGTAAGCCCATGAGGAGTTATGTAAAAATTCTTGGATAGTTATATATAATTCAGATTGCCGAACATTTAGTATTACGGGATTTAAAAACAAGAACTTCAAAGGTAAAATACAATTCGCACTAATGAATAGCACATGTGGTATAACTGAAGCCCCTGTAGGCAACAGACAGGGCCAGACTGATGTGTGATCAGAGACCATGGCCACCTGTGAGCTGCAGTTTGAGGTCCCTGAACCACCTATCTGCTTTCCAGAGCAATACTTACATCCATCCTTTGAATGACAGTGGATCCCTAGAAGTGTTAGCATACATACTGCTGACTGTAAAAGGTGGCATCCCCATTTAACAGTTTCAGAAATCTTGCCATTAAGAGTAGCTGCCATTGATTCAAACACATATCCCCGGTGTTAAGTAGTAATTGCTTTTCATGGCTGCCCCTCATTTTGCATTTTGACTATTGAGAGTGCTGTCTAGAATGCTAAGTTTTTGATTGCATTATTTCATTTGATTATCTTAAGAGCATTTAAAAGTTGATACCTATCTTACATATATTTCACAGACTGGGAATTAAAGTTTACAACTGCATACCCTTTATCCAAGAGCAATAAACGTGACTAAATTGGCATTGAAATGATCTCTGTAAGATGTGAGCTTGAATCTTTGTGAACAATCTAGTTAGGAGGAACTTAAGAATGACAGTGTGGTAGGCATCCTTGACCAACTTTTGTTAAAGAAAATACCGAGACTCAGAAAAGGTACTTAATTTACCAACTGTTGGTGGGAATAGATACATAAATTTTACTGTTGGAAGATAAAACCATTAATTCGTTGAAATGGACAAAGTCAACAGAAATATCAAGTGTGAGTTTAGGGGCAACATGAATGTATACTTCAACTTAATAGAAAGAAGATAATGGCAGAACCAAAAATGTATTCTAGTAAACAAACATTCCTGCAATCCCACTGCTTCATCCATTAATATTGTGTGTGTGTGTGTGTGTGTGTGTGTGTGTGTGTGTGTGTGTGTGTGAAATGTGCATTTATTTTGTGTATGTGTGTTGCGACATATGCTGGCATGTGTGTTCTTCCTTACGGATGTTCTAGGATAAAATCCAAGAACCTTCCTGGATAATGCTTCGATCTTTTTCTGTGAGGCAAAGACTCACAATGTACCACAGAGCTGGCTGACCGCCAACTTGTCTTCTCGAAATTTGTTAGGCGAAGTAGGAATTATGTGAGTTGCAAAATGCACCTGGCCTGGCATTTCTCCTGGCATTTCTGTGACCTAAACTCTGATTTTCTTGCTTGTGTGGCAACCTCTGACCTGTCTCGTCTCTGCAGCTTTATCCAGTAATCCTGATTCAGAGTTTAATATTTGAATGAAAAATCCTGGCCAACTTAAATGATTTGGACTAATTTATCAGCTATCTGTACAGTGACATAGATTTTTTAATAGAGAATGAGTTCTATTAAATGCATTAAGAAATATTCGGTCTGAGGTTAGGATACCATGAAAAAGCATTGAATATTGTACAATCTTCCTTACGTGTTCAGTGCTGTTCTGACTTGACAAAGGAAAGGGGTTTCTTGGGCACTTTGTAACTCGAGATGGGCTGTGCTACAAATAAATATACTCATTATACCAAGTGCTACTAGCAGTTGGTGCATCTCTTTATTAAAAATAAGGCACGAGAAAATATATCTCCTGGAAATGGTATAGTTTTTCTATCAGAAATGACTTTGAAAATTGCATAGCAATTATATATTTAGCAGTCCATCTTCTTTTTCTTCTATAATCATTTTGCTTTCTCTATCAGTTTTTTATTCCATACAAGAATGATCACTTTGAACAAGCTAAGTTGAATTAGTATGTAATGTCATTTGACACCAACAAAAGTTGACATTTAGTTACATCAGTCACTACTGCTCTTAACATGGTGTGGAGTACAGAAACTAGGAATTTTTCATGGTGCTTGTTTAACTTCAAACATTTCCTTTCAATCAAACTTGCCCAGGAAGAAATGCTAATTTCATCATTCACAGCAAAAATAGAAATGAAATCCTTAATGACAGTTGATGTACAACAAAAGGTAACATAGAGAACATTTTACTATAACAAGTACTTTTAAAATCACTTTACATAAAAGCAAATTAGAAAGCACTCTGGAAAATACCTTTTATTACCATCCTTCGTATATAAATGAGGAGACAGGCTGAGTGACTACAATTTATTTACCCCACGGCTTCAGCGGTGGGAATCAAGCCCAGTTACCATCCCCTATCACCCATGTCTGAAACTCTTGTGGTAGAAACAATCTACTGGAACAAGCGTAGTTGAACCCAGTTCTGATTCAGGTATTACCTTTATCTCTTAAAGTCTTGAATTCCCACTCTGGAAAAGAAAGGGTCACTCTAACCAGCCCCCAATGTCCATAAGAAGTAAATGTTTTACAAATTTCTTTAATTGTTATAGAGAAGTTTTACAGATATGACTACTTGTGCAATATCCAACATGGGGTATAAGTAAAAAAAATGCTAGAGAGAATGAATGGTGATTTATGGAAGGGGAGGTAAAAATCATACATATTAATAACTTCTGCAATACACTGGGTTCATTTAGTGATCCCTGGAAACAGGAAAAAATTACTTTTGCAGATTCTGCCTCTGGCAACCACATACTAGGCCAGAGACCTCAAAGCCTGGAAAATGTTTTTGTTTGTTGTTTATTTGTTTTGTTTTAGGTATTTAAATTTAGACAGCTAATACAGAATGCTTGCTTTCTAAGCTCTATTCATAACGTAGAGTAAATTAGGAAAAAAAAGTTTTGCTAAGGGCTCTTCAACTCTGTATATCTAAAATATCTGCATCTGACTGTTTTGGGTGTGACCAAAAGACTTCAGTCTTTGTTTTCAAGTGAACTTTTCCTCTTTGTAACTCCATCTTCCATTTTTATTAACCAGTCAAGCATGTTTTACTTTACACTGAGATAAGGGGATCAGAAACAGCTCCCCACATCTAAGGCGATCTTAATCAGTTGCAAGGGATATGTGAGTGGCATAGTGTGGAAGCTTCCTGGGTCAAGGAGGAAGAGATCTCCTCGGGATTATTACTTTTGATTCTGTTGATAGAGGGAGAAAATTAGGTAACCTCGAGAACAAGGTACTTTTTTTTTTTTTGCCTGTGAACTTTTTGAAAGGACGTGAGGTAAGTTGTCATCCCCCTCATGACCCTCAACTAACCTTTCACTTTTCACATATGTTTTGAAGTGCTGGCCACGTTGATTTCCATGACTGTTTGGGTACAGGTTTCCAAGGAGTGGACTGCCTCGAAAGTCTTTAATCACTATTTTGAACTTTGAATGTAAACACTACAGATGCTCTCCTGGTTCACAGGAGACAGCAAGATGGGTATGAATACGAAAGTTGCCAACAAGGTGTGTTGGTGGCCCCTCAGTCGGTGGACAATAACGAGGTCTCATTACATGCATGAGTAAAAGTTGTATAAGGTTAGTGATTGTTTGGTGACGAAGTGTGCAGAAACATACCACATATGCAGAATTTGTCCTGTGGCCCACTCTCCAAAAGGCCACTGAGTTTGAGGGCACTTACTTCAATGTGGCTAAGCTAGTGTGTGAAAATATTCCTGTTAAGATCACAAACAGTGACTAATAGAAGGTGAATGCATAATTAATGTTATAGGAGACTGATTCACATAGCAAAAAAAGAGTGAAAGAAAGAAGGAAGAAAGAAAGAAAGGAAGGAAGGAAGGAAGAGAAAGAGAGAGAAAAAAGAAAGAAAGAAAGAAAGAAAGAAAGAAAGAAAGAAAGAAAGGAAAGAAGGAAGGAAGAAAGAAAGAAATTGCATATAAAAGAAAGATGGTAGAGTGGCAAATACTTGTTCCTAGAAGTCTCTTTTGCTGAGGACCAATCCAGAAATATCAGTGTGCAATTAATCACAAGAACCTAAGCTATCGGCCTCCAAGGAAAAGAAACTGAGTGTTAAACTTAAATTACTCTCAACTTCTCCCTTAGCATCTGGTAAAGAGCTCCAGTTCTTTCTGCTATTGTTCTTACTAACAATGATTCACCTCTGAGAAAGTCGCTCCCTTTTTTTTAAGAAATAAGTTTGCACGAATGGAATGAAAATCAAGTCCTGCTAATATCCAGGGGAAAGGCTGGCAGCCTTCCAGAAATGCCCTTCTAAAACACGAGCTTTCCGTTTTTCAGTTCACATTATCGAGAAGGAAGGGAAGGAGAGAATTAAGAATGCTGAGGACCTTTGGGGATTAGCACCTGATCAGACACCTCATGACTGGGCTTTAGCAGCAGAAACCATGGAGAACCTTCTGTAGAAGGACTCTGTGTAAATGAGAGTTAACCCAAGAGAACCAAGAGGAGACAAAGAACAGCTTCCAACTGTGATATTAGTGGTATCTGCTTCCAGCCTCAGTGCTAACCTCAAACACCTCCTTGGAACTGACATGTAACTTCTAGTGAAATAATCAATCTAGTCATGCTGATTAAATGTGGTGCCAGATATGGCAAATTCAGTACTACAGAAAATGTGTTATCTTTTCCTAGGAATTTCATAAGGACAGCTAGCTATACATTTCCTGCTGAATGGCAGAAGGGCAATATTCAGTAAACATATGGAATTATTGCGATAACTACTTTGCATGTATATACGTAGAATGCATATATATGTTTATACATTTATGCACATGGGTACATTTCTTCATATACTTATTCATGAGCATGTGTATGCATACATATGAAAGATGGGGAGTGAAGTGGGAATGGGTATCTCCCTCTGTCCCTCTCACATTATTTTTCAAGTTGATGCACCTTGCTGAAAATGGAGCTTGCTAATTCTGGGCATGATATTGCCCTGGTGATGCCTCCCAAGGGCTGAGAGTGTAGAAGGTCACTATGTCAAGCTTTTACAATGGTTCAGGGAACTCAAGGTCCAGTTGTCACATTTGTATAGCAAGCTCTTTGTCTACTCTCCAGCATGAACTGAATGAATTGAAATTAAAGTCCTGGATGGGAAGAACAGTATAATGTCCGTTCTATGTCAAGAAATGTTTAAAAATCCTGCATGATGCAGGGATGACTAATAGACATAGCTCCTATCCTAAGGGAGTCTGTAGTTTTACAATTATCACCAAGTAAGTTTGAAAGCCCATCAGATATAATGTTAATTAATCTGTGCTCCTTAGAACAAAATGTTGCTTTATTAATATTTTTATCACCAGGAATAATCCTCAACATTTACAACCTTGATGTAACTAAACTTTAATAAGTATATGGGAGTTACGGAATAACTCAAATTCTAATACCAGCTATTTAAACATAGATTTCTATGTGAAGTGGAAACTTCCAGTTTCTCAGTTGTATCAGATGTTGGTTCGCTGTAGCACACAGGTGAAAAGATGTGTTGCTGGAGAATTCACGGAAAAGAATGTTTTCCTGAAGCAGACACAGGTGAAAGGATGTTTTGATATAGCAAACACATTAAAGGGCTTATGATGAAGCAGTATAAGTATGACCCTACAGACAGTGAGCGACGAGCATTAAACATTGGTTGGGTTTGCTCCACCTCACTATTCTTCACCAATTGCACACAAGTATTGGTTTGCCTTACATAGGCAGACTCAATACGTTATTGAGTTCAACTTGTGGAAACACCACCATTGAGAGAAACTTGCCCAAGAACTGCTTCTGAGTTTCCCATGACAAATTGCTTTCTGTGCCTCATTCCAGACTGGTCGACGACCTTGGTGGTTCCTTCAGGATTGAACTACAGTTGCTGGTTCTTGCCTGGTGTCTGCCTGCATAAAGGACTGGTCTGAAGCTTCTGGGTTGAATTTGTTGTTATAGGACTGAACTTCTGGGAAAGAAGTTCATGCTCATCCCCAAAGAACTACTGCTGAAGAGGTCCACTTCTTCCATAGTTCTCCTAGTAACTTTTCTCTTCAACTATCTCAGTTAGGGAACAGGTTAGAGGAGAGATTGAACCTTTATTAAAAGTAGGTTGCAAAAATTTTATACCTAGATTCATGTGTGCACTTCTGCACTTATGTGTATGTCTGCGATTATATATGTGCATGTGTAATGTGATACTATTCCTGGGGAGAAATGGACAAATGTCTTCTCACTCCAGGGAGGGAACCAATGAGGGACCAAAGAAAGACTGCCCCTGGACTTAGTGAAGGTTTTCTTTGTATTTCTTTAGGAGCATGGGTGAGGGGTGCTTATAGGAGCAAAAAGAAGGCAAAGACAGTTGCATCACCAAAATCCCATTAAAGTATGGGTCGATGACAGCCAGAAACACAGACCACACAGAATGATTTCCACGCAGATCACTGGGCTGAAGTTTTTATTTTTTTCCCCATAGGCAGCTATGTTTGTTTAAGCCTTTTTAAATCAGCTTTTCCTATATAAGAGGGTCTCTTAGCAGTTTTTGCCATTTATGAATGCTTAGAAGAGAGACCTATTATATCTAGTCAGTTTGAGGGACTTCCTGAAGCTGTCAGGTTATTTATTTCTTGAGCCTTGAGGAGAGTTCCAATAGAATGGAACATTCTATTTCACTGCACAACTTTCCGTGCTGTGCTTTAAAGATCTTCCCTAGAAGTTGAAACATTTCATCTCAGAGGAAACTGTTACATAACAGCATACTAAACTCACATGATGGAGGGAGACTATCATTATTTTGAAAGTTAAAAAAGATCCTGTGTATTTTACGGAAACTGTGATGAGGGACATTTCTCCAGCTTGTAATATAAACTTAACCCATTATCATGACCTGACCTGTGTGCTACTCATCAGTCAATGAAAAGTACAGTAAATCTGAAAAGTACATTACATTCATAACACTCTATAAATTGTAAAATAAATCTATTCTACTTGCAGTTTTGTTTTAAATGTTACATGGCACAATCCATAGTTCATCTCTGCTTGAAGTCTATGACTGAGATGTCTGATTAAGTCACATCTTTGCTTAAAACTCCTCCAGGTTTTCATGCGCTCTAGAAAATGTATCCTCTTGCAGCATGACTAACAAGGTCTTCTGTGATCTTGCTGCCATCTTTGGACCTATCACCTGCTGCTCTAGCCTGGGGGTCCCATTGTTCTTTTCTTTGATGGACCATATCCTCTATATCCTCTTTATAAAAATCCTTTATCTGTGTTGATAAATACCATTTTTTCTCACTCCCTCTAGTGATCTCCCTATCTATCAAGTTCACCTTGAAATTCAGATATTTCAGGAGGACTTCAGGGCTCTGTGCTGTGAGTGACTTCTGTGGTTGTGCCCAGTATATCTATCTAGTGGCTGCCATGTTTCTAGTAATAACAATCACCATCATTTATTATAGCTGTGACTATGAGATTATTTCGTAATTACACTATTATTACCAAATAACATAGGGAAGCAGTTTATTTCTTTCAAAGAATCTGGAACACAGGGAAATAGCAATGGTTTGTCTTTCCTTCATTTTGTGATTCTTTCAAGGACAATAACAGTTCTAGATGCTTGGTATATACGAGTCGACAAAATGATAAATTTACCTGCCTAATGAATATTGTATTTTTTTATAAAAGGATAGTAAGTCATAACATGTTAGAAATAATACATGCTAAGTCAAAATTTTAGATGAGGTAGGTAAAAGAATGAAAGACCCAAACAGAGTATAGCCATCTGGTATTTGATAATGATTCCAAACACACATGAAAGGATAGACTGCATCTTTCTCCTACTGGGCTGGGGCGAATGAGCGATCCCTTATAGAATGAAATCAGATCATATATTTCACACCACACAAAGATCAATTCCAAATGCATCAAATACTTCAGTGTGGGAGCTGAAACACTTAAATCTACAGAGGAAAGTATAGGCAGAATTCCACGAGCTAAGAAGGAAAGACCGAACTTTCTAAACAGGACTTTATTCTAAGGCAAATGCTTAAAATATGACTCCATAAAACAAAATAGCTTCCATATCCAGCAAAGGAAATAGTAAATCCTTTAAACAGGAAGACTATAGACTGGGAAAGAACCTTTGCCAGCTCTGTACCCAACAGAGAATTAATATTTGGATATGCAAAGAACTCAAAAAAAAAAAAACAAAACTGAACAACCAAAAACAAAATAACAAACAAAACCCAAAAAGAAGACCTAATTTTTAAAAAGGGGGGGAAGGGGTTATGGGCTGGAGAAATGGTTCAGTGGTTAAGAGCATTGACTACTCTTCCAGAGATCTTGAGTTCAATTCCCAGTAACCAAATGGTGGCTCACAACCATCTGTAATGGGATCCGATGCCCTCTTTTTGTGTGTTTGAAGAGTGCAACAGTGTACCCACATAAATGAAATAAATAAATCTTTAAAAAATGGGCTATGGGGGTTGAGGATTTGGCTCAGTGGTAGAGCGCTTACCTAGGAAGCGCAAGGTCCTGGGTTCGATCCCCAGCCCCGGGAAAAAAAAAAAAAGGTTGTTTAAAAAAATGGGCTATGGATCTGAACAAAGAGTCCTAAGAAGAATAAAAATGGCTAAGAACTACCTTAACGTCTATGAAACATCTGTAGCAATTAGGAAAATTAAAATAAAAACAACTTGAAGGTTTTTATCTTGTCCTGATCAGATGGCTAAGAGGAAGAAACAATTCCCACAAATGCTGCTGAGGGTGTGAGAAGCAGGGGACTTCTCTTTCTTTTGATGGAACTCTAAACTCTATAACCACTCTTGGAATCTACATGATGAGTTCTTAGAATATTAGCATTGGATCCATTTTATGACTCAGGATAATACTTCTTGACATATGCCCAACTTCACGAATGCCTGCTCTATTCACTGCCAGTCTAGTCACGATAGGTTAGAAATGGAAGCAGCTTAGATTTCCAGCAAAGGATGAATATGCTGGTACATAAAACACATGATTCTGTTCAGAAATTTAAAAAAAAAAGAAAGCATAATATAGGCAGGACAATGGATGAAATTTGGAAATACAGAGTTAGATAACCTAGACCTAGAAATACAAACGTCACATGTTCTATCTTTGCGAATCTTAGCTCTGAATTATGCGATATGAGAAATTAAGCAGGAGTAACTCTGTAGAAATCAGTGAACTAGAAAAGGACCATGGGGGTAGAGGAGAAGAAGTAGCTGGAGAGAGGGGGACAGTAGGACAAAAGCATTATAAAAGGAGTATGAGATTTAACTTGGAGGACTTAGAAGGAAGGAAATTCAGAGGGAGAGAGAGAAAATATAATTTCATAATGTTATTTTAAAACATAAACGTATGCATATATATCCATCTATGCATGTATGCATGAGTGTATTGTGTATGTGTTAAAGCTACACATATAGAGTTTAAATGGAATTGTCCTACAGACAGTGGTAATGCTACTTTCAAGAACCACAGACAACTTAACACTCCAGCGTCAGATAAGGGAATCTCTCTTCAAGTTGCTAGTCATACTTGAAAACAATTTAGGCTACTGCTACTGCCCCTGGTGGGCACCCAAACATTGAAGATAAGACCTTATTTCTGAAGACACTGTAAACCTCATGAACAGGACTTGGAGAAATCCAGGTAGTGTTAATACCCTAAGCCTTCTCTTTCCAATCTAGTTCCCATTGCACTGGAAGGTTCTACAAAACTGCTGGGTAAAAATGTAGCTGGTAGACTTTCTCAGATGTTAAGTCTGGGAACAACAACTGTGAGTAAGCAAAAAGTCTCACTAGTGGCGTTCATCCTTGAAGAGTAGCCATTGGCTGTCTATGATCACAGGCAAGAAACTGCCATCACCATTCTAAACCAGTATAGCTTCAAACCAGATCCTAAACATTTGTACCTATACAGTCAGTAAATGTAGCCATGGTCCTTCATCAAAGAAGCTTATTGTGATTCAAAGAATGCATGACTGTTGGGTGCTTAGTCCCAAGAAATACAGGTACAATAGAACCTCTAAAACTAAGGATAAAGAACATTGTAGAAGATAGGACAGAAAAATAATTTAAGAACTAGGGATCAATGATGCCTTGTGGAAGATAATGTCTTCTAGCCAGGACAGATATGCTCCATTCACAAAAATCTCAACAACATGACTGTCTAATCACAACCCATATACCAGTTGACATGCCCGCATAGACAGGAGGAATTTCGCAAGACTCCATCTATATTTAAAAAAAAAAAAAAAAAAAAAAAAAAAAAAAAAAAAAAAAAAAAAAAAAAAAGCTCCATAGACAGGAAGTTCTGTGCTAATATTTTTGGGATGGGTGGGTGGCTCCATCTCTCAACCTGGGGCTGTGCCTTATTTCTGGATATGGTCTCTACAGGTTCTCTCTCCCTTTGTTGGATATTTCAGCTAATATCATCCCTATTATGTCCCTCTTGCTTTCCTGGCATCTGGGACTTTCCAGTGGCTACCCCCAGTCCCCCATACCCTACTGCTGTACACCTCTGTTTGATTTCCTGACCCGTTGTACTTCTTCCACACCTGATCCTGTCCCCCCTTTTCCCTCCCTCCCTCTCTTTCCCTCTCTCTCCAAGTCCCTCCCTCACTCCAGAGACTGCCCCACTTAGGCATCCATCCCATCTGCAGACACCAAAACCAGACACTATTGCTGATACTAAGAAGAACTTGCTGACAGGAGCTTGGCATGGCTGTCCTCTGAGAAGCTCTTCCAGCGCCAGACGAATACATGTTGCAGTAATAATAAAAAATAGGCACAAACAGTTCTCGCATGTCACTGCTTCACACTGGGCCCCTGGTACTCTCAGACCCAGGGAGTCACTCTCTAGAATTAGTTCTAGCACCATAGGGCCATAGAGAACTAACATTAATTTATCTCAGTGGCAGCTGGCTTCAGTGTCACACCAGGCCACATTAGCCGAGCTATCTTCTAGCTCCAGTGGTCTCTCTGCTCCCATTGCCAGTCACCCTGACCAGCCCTGACCAACTGCAAACTCTCTGGTTCCAGCCATCAACCAGGTAAAATCAAGACTGAACAAATCGTAACCCAGCAATCCGATTTACATGTTAAATTCTCAATCTACAATACATCCACAGAATAAATCCACTGCTCATAAATAAAGATAGAAAACCCCCGCCTAAGCAAGATAAAAAATGACCTAGACTACCTGGATCAGAATTATCTTCCTCCAGCTTCTCCATCTTGATTCTTTTTCGCTCTTCCTCCTCCTCCTTCCTAGACTTTTCCCTGCCTACCCTTCCTACTCATCCAATGATAGGCTGGACCCGCCTTGCTGTACAATGACATCTCCTACAAATATAGATGCGGATGTTTGAAGCCAATCATCAGACTGAGCCCTGGGACCCCAATGGAGGAGTTAGGAGAAGGACTGAAGGAGCTGAAAGAGTTTGCAACCTCACAGGAAGAACAACAACATCAATCAACCAGACGCCCCAGACAGAGTTCCTGGGAACCAACCAAAGAGTGCACATGGAGGGGCCCATGGCCCCAGTTGCATATGTAACAGAGATGACATTATCTGGCCTCAATGGGAGGGGAGGCCCTTGGTCCTGTGGAGGCTTGATGCTCCAGGATAGAGGAAGGCTAGGCTGTGAGGCAGAGTAGAGGTGGGGTGGATGGGGGAAATCACCCTCATAGAAGCAGGGGGAAGGAAGAATGGGATAGGGGGTTTCTAGAGAGGAAACCAGGAAGTGGGATAATATTTGAAATGTAAATAAATAAAATAACCGATAAAAAGAAACAAAGAAAAGCTACGTAGAGTCAATGGCTGCTCATCTCAAGGTTTGAGATTCCTGATAGGTTATCTCATGATTATAGGAGAGGTCATGAATTTAACAGGGAGACGGGCAGAGTGAATATTTGGAAGGGGAGAGCAAGGGGCAGGAAATTATGTAAATATAGTGTATGCATGTGTGAAAGTCTCTCCCAAATGAAAACACAGCTTTATACAAAGCAAAGTGGGTTAGGAGAAAAGACTGCTGAGCATGAAGGAGTGTTCTTGGCTAAGGTGGATACTCCGGGTGTGGGGGGGGAGTAATATTTCTCTGGCAGGATGCCTCATCCTACTAAGTAGGAAATAACACGAATATGACAGAAGAATCGGTCAGCTCTGCATCTGACAGCGTTGCAAAGGGCCTTTGCCTTCTTTTTTCAAAGTTCCAGCAACTTGTTTCCCCACTCAATTAGGATTTTCCCAGCAATTTTATGTTTTTAAAATTCTATGTCATTTGAAATTCTTTTCTTTTTTGTGTATTGGTTATGTTATTTATTTATATTTCAAATGTTGTCCCACTTCCTGGTCTCCCCTCTGAAAATCCCCCATCCCATCTTCCCTCCCCTTTGCCTCCAAGAGGATTTTCCTCCACCCATCCACCTACTCCTGCCTGACTGCACTAGCATCTCTCTATGCTGGGGCATCAAGCGTCCACAGGACCAAGGGCCTCCCCTCCCATTGATGCCAGATAAGACCACTCTCTGCTACATCTGTGGTGGAGTTATGGAGTCCCTCCAAATGTATGTAGGTCAGTTTGGTTGGAGATTTCCTGGGAACTCTGTGGAAGGGATCTTGTTGGTTGATATTAATCTTCCTATGGGGTTGCAATTTTCTATTTCTTCAAATGTCTGTTAGGAGTCAGATGGATTCATGAGAATTTACTCATTTGGTTGTGATTCATTTTGATAACTTTTCATTGAATTTCTCCAACACCTTTAGTTTTGCTCTGTCATTTGTCATCCTCCAGTCTGCTTGACATGTCTTCTGTTTAAGAAATACACTATGCTCTTGTCTCAATGTGTCTTCCCCCTGGCTGTGTATACTCACTCATATAGTCACCTATTTATTTATTTATTTGTTTTTAATTTAAATTTTTTTGGATAACCCCTTCCCTCCTCCTATATGCCCTCCCCCTCCCCCTGCTTCAATGAGGATGCTCCCCCTCCCACCTACCCACTTCCACCCACCAACTTCAACCTCAACACCCTGGCAATCCCCTACACAAGGGAAATGAGCCTTCACAGGACCATGGACTTCTCCTATTGATGCTGGACAATGCCATCCTTTGTTACATATGTGGCTGGAGCCATGTGGTCCCTCCATGTGTGCTCTTTGGTGATGGTTTAGTCCCTGGGAGCTCTGGTGGGGTCTGGTTGGTTGAAATTGTTGTTTTTCCTATGGTGTTGCAAACCCCTTCAGCTCCTTCAGTCTTTTTTCTAACTCCTCCGTTGGAGTCCCTTTGTTAAGTTCAATAGTTAGCTGCAAGCTTCCTCATCTGTATCAGTAGTGCTCTGACAGTGCCTCTCAGGAGACACCTATATCTGGCTCCTGTCAGGAAGCACTTCTTGGCATCAGCAATGGGGAATGGGTTTGGTGGCTGCACATGGGATGGGATACCCAGGTGGGGCAGTCTCTGGATGACCTTTTCTTCAGTCCCTGCTCCATGCTTTATCCCTGTATTTCCTCCTGTGAGTATTTTGTTCTCCCTTCTAAGTAGGAATGAAGCATCCACATTTTGATCTACCTTCTTGGGCTTCATATGATCTGCGAATTTTTTCTTACCTTCTTATATACATGCTTTTCTATTTTTCTCTCTCTCTTTTCTGCCACTTGCTTTTTTTCTTCTTTTAAATGTTTCTATACCATGAGAGATTGTAACTCACATCCACAGTATAAGTTCACGTCTTTCATATAATTTTACCTTTTTTGCCATTTTGCTTCCCTATAATCCCTTTCCAACAGTGAGAAACCCCTCCCTTTTATTCATTTGCTCAATATAGCAAATATGCAAAACGTATTCATATTTCAGGATTGTAACAAAAACTCTCTTAAGTAGTATAAGAATAAGATGTACTCCCATGTGCTGATCCTCTTGAGATTAACCCTAGAGTGTTTGTATTAGCCTAAATATTAGCACAGCTATGCTACTACAGCCCGTGTCACTTCATACTGTTCAGTGTTTGAGCAGCAAGCTCTGGCTAGTATTCCTCAGTAGCAAAGGATAGCACTAAGCAATGAGACAAAGAGAGATTCCTTGAGATAATCGCATTTAAACTGAAGCAATTTGTAGCTTAACAGCTTGTCTCTGCATAGTCCCTTATCACGGGAGAGGCTGTTCCACCAGTGGAGCAAATACCCCAACAGGCCTGTGGCTAAGAGCTTACTACCATCAAATTATTATACATTCATTGGCACATATTAATTTCAGCGTTTTTGCCAAGTGGTTGAAACCTTAATAATATGAATATTTTTTCCATTGAGAAGTTTTTAACGACATTTGTATTTTCACAGGAATTCAATTTCTCCTGTCTTAAAAAAGACCATTACACATTTTAAAGCTAATTAAAATGAGAAAAAAAGCAAGTAATACTTGCTTTTTCCAAGTAATAATTGGAGAGGGCTGATATGATGACTCCTATCAAGTCTGATGCTGGAACTGTGCTATGAATTAATATACATCCTTTCAGTACTACCTCAATGGATGAATATATATATATATATATGTATATATATATATCTTGATATATATTATCCTTAATATATAAATATATACATTTATACATACACACACATATATATATGTATATATATAATACTTGAGAATGGCTCATAGATGCAAAATTTTCTGTTTGTACTTGGTTATGAAATAGATCAGTTCATAAAGTAGAAAAGTTTAAAATTGCTATATTTTAATTTAACCATTATTTCAGAAAATACTTTTTATAGAAAATATGAAATACAAAATCAAGGACATTTCTGAACCTCAGTCATGGCCACCAGAGAATGCTTAAGGTACTGAGGAAGACATGGGAAGAGTGGGAAGGTCAGCAGCACTGAATCTGCTCTGTAAATACTGCAACCCTATTTGCCTGTATAATTTAGTGGTCTTTCTTGTCAAAGTTCACTCTGTTTTTACTCTTGAACTCTCCAACTTCCCACTATCCACCCCCTGGCATCCCCCCGAATTCCCTTCATTCTAATTACTCCAGCAGAACTCATTTTTTTCCTCCACTTTCTCCAGAAATTTTGTGGAATAGAAAGAACTTGATTATTGGGTCGGAACCATATCCTTGCCTATCTCCTCTGAGTACTTCACCCTTGCCTTGGCTGGCATGCACATATACCTGCACAATACTTCTTTGTGTACACAAATGGATGCAATTGTTATGTCTTTCCTAGTCCCATCAATTATACCCTCCCCCCCACACACAAAGCCCTAATTTTTTTTCTAAACTGACTAAGCCAATCAACATGTCCAACAGTTAAGGGATGTGATCTCATAATTCTGTCCTATTTGCTAAAACAGGCAATGGGTTTCCTGACATTTGATAAATTTCAAGTTACATTTCCTTTGAAATCTCCTGCTACTCTTTAAGGGAGATATCTGTGAAATCTCTTGGCTTTCAACCTGCTCCCCCACACGAATTGGAACTTGTCAGCCTCTCTATAATCTTTCAACTACACTTTGATCATGCCTTCTTTACTTCATGCAGTACCATCAGATGAATACACAAATGTTTTCCCTGTAATTCATAAGGTAATTTTTGTATACCTTTGGTACGTCATTGAGGTCTTTTTATTTAGGACATTTTAAGGAAAGTAGTCTGCAAATGGCAAGTTCTTGCATCAGAATTGTAAAAAAATGTTAAATTATCACTATGCAAAAGAGATAGGACTAAGAAACAGCCGCAAGAAATATGATATACAGGCAAACAAAAACATCCTTTGTGCTGTTAGCTCTTTGATTAGATTATACTAAAAGTTGGAAAGAGGTCATCTTTACTTATTACTATTCATGGCTTTATAGATTTGCAGGAAAGAATACTGAAGAATTCTTAGGCTTATTTGTGGAAACTGTATTTTTTTCATTGAATTTAAACTAATGTATGTTGTTCAGAAGCCAACATGCTTTGAAGCTTTTACTTAGATTTAAGCTTATGTAACTTTTAATTGGTAGCATATGTTCTCTGGATGTCCATGTAGATGACTTGTACAAGGTTTACTTCTGAATAAAGGTATAGAGACTGGTTAAGCTACTTTTTAATCTGTTTATATTGTTTAACTTTATAATATCTAAAATTTGCTGAGGTTGTATGATTACCATACTGCTCAAAACCTATAAAGATATAGGTAAGCATATATCTACCCAGATGCATTTGCAAAGAGAAGAAATAAAAGAACAAGAAGAGAACAGAGGAAAGAGGCATGCTAGTGACGAGAGGTATTTGTGAAATCACATATATGTGCGTATATCTCCTACAGTGAATCCACATATGTTAGAGTAGACACAGACATAACTGTCTTTATACTTTCCTCTCCACATCTTCATATCCGTTTTATGGTAAAATTGTGTTTGTAAAATAATGCTTTTTTATTTCTATAAATTCACATTTCATTCCACCCAAAATAGAAATGATTAAAACCAGAATGCTAATAATCATACTGAAATATATACACAGATACAGTCACTGAAATGTTAACATTATGAGCACTTTACATTGCAAATGAATATTAAAATCCATAATACTCTTGATATGTGTAAATAGGGGTGAGCTACCTTATTGGTGGTAATTACTTATTTAACTTTTCCAGCTGGGTTTTCTTGCTAGAAGAGATAGTTCAGTGTCCTGAGTAACTTAAACTGAATTAACAGCATAAGACTTTGAAACTTTATTTGGTTTTATTAATTGTAGTTACTTTCCTGTGATCTGGTCTTATGCTTTATGTGGAAATAATAACCTTAAGTATTATTTGGAAAGCATAACAGTAAGATTTATTCCCATGAAGAAGATAGATGAGAGATCAAAATACTAAATTATTTAGTAAAATAGCTTATTCAAGGGGTGACCCTCATCTTTCTAATTTTTGGCCCTTAACAAACCTTTTCTGCTTGTCGGTAGCTCCCACTTGAATTTGCTCCTACAGAATGTCACTTAAATCTCTACTCTCCTCTGGCTGTATTAAGAAGTTGTGATCCTTACATGTATGTGAGCAAACAGAAAAATATTTATTTCTGTACCCATTCTAGCACAAATGATTTATTGATAATATAAATATGGATATTTCAGTTTTGGTAAATTAAATAGACACTGTCAGCCTTGAGAAGAGTATAAGGAAAGGCTTTGTTTAAAAGCACATAGAAGAAAGAATGTCTATTTAAACTGGACGATTTAGCCATCAGCCTAAAACAGATTCATTGCTACAGGTTTTATTCTGATAGCATTTCGTTGCACATGAAATAGTAGATGTCACAAAAATAAATAATAGTATGCTTGTTTGCTGAGAGTTTTATTTTAAGACTTGAGAAAACAGTTTTTGACGTAGGTTCATATTGGTGAATGGATTTCTTTTAGCTTTTTCCACACAAATAAAAACATATTTTTAAAATGCTTAGGCAAATAAAGTCTTTAAATAACAAGCAGAGTTTCAGATGAGTTTCTTTTTAAATTATTCAACAATCTTCAAGTTTTGTGTCAGGAGAGGTTTAAACATAATTATAAGAAAAATATGCATAATCCTTCTCCTATGATACCTACAAGTTAAGTATAGACCAACTTTTCTGAGTCTTTGTCTTTCAGTTTTGTTTTTGATGTTATTCTCATTGTTCCTCCTGCATTATTTAAATATACAACCACTCTCATTTATTCTAGAATCAGAAGAAACAAAGTGAATGGAAACCTGTATCTAAAAGAAAATTATTGTTATTCCTTTTAATATTTCTGGTGAGCAAAGACTGAAAAATAACGTTTTTTTCTTCATCAAAAATAAGAATTGGGTGTTTTAAGGATGTTTAATAATCTTAAAATATTAACTAGATAATGTAAGAGGTAAGATGACAATGGGTACATGGATACAGAGAGATTTTGTCTGCATATGCATACATGTGTGTGGTTCTAATGCTCAGTACCTGTCTATGTCAAAAGGGCTATGCCTTTCTCTGACATCCACTGTCTTTCTCAGTACTATAGACTTCTTTCCTTCTTCCCCTCCCCTCCCTTCCTTCCCCTCTCTTCTCCTTCTCTTCCCTCTCTTCCCCTCCCCCTTTTCCTCCCTTCACCTCTCTCCCTTTATTTCCCTCTGCTCCCCTACCCTCTTCTCCCCTTCCTTCCCCTTTCTTCTCTTCCCCTCTACTTCCTTCTCTCCTTTCTTCTTTTTTCAAGGATGACTCAGATAAAACAATGAAAGGTAAAACACAGAAAGAAATTTTGAAAAGTGAAGGGTGACAGAAAATGTCATGGCCTTAAACAGTGAGCTTCTAGATAAAGTGATGGATTGAAGATGCTCTATGTTTTTGATTAATTTCTTTTTCCATGCTTTCTTTCTTAACTTGAAGATTGTCTGACTGTATACAAAGAAACTTCCAAGCAAGGATTATCTGACAGTAGAGAATTTAGTATCTGGAAGATATTTTTAAAAACACAAAACCTGAGGCAATGCAATATCTTCTCATCTAATAATTACCTCTGGTCGTGATCAGTCTGTGTGATTCCTGTTTCATGTCTCTCTTGTGATTTATCTCAGTGGCCATTGTTGGTGCAGCAATAGCATTTAGCTGAATATTTTCCTACTATATATATGAGCGCTACACCCTGCAAAGGTATTCTGTATTGAAATTGTCTTCATAATTTCCTTGGTTGTAAGTGATGTTGAAAATGGTGCCTAAGATTTCGGGTTAAATCTTAAACTCTCATTTGTCTTAAGTCTATCACCTAGGTATGTCTCTTATATGTGGTAGCAGACATTGGGCAAGAAAGAAATATCACTTTTCCAGATCATTTCATTGTAGCTAGCCCTCCTCCTGTTCCTTAAGATCACTATTATGTCCATAGACCTGCTCTTGATGATGACAGTCTCATGCTCCTTAACGTATTCCAATGTCATTGTAAAAATCTGTTTTTTTTTTCTACAAATATTGCAAGGTGGTACAAAAGAGGGAAGACTACCTCATTGTATCAGTGACACATTTGTAATGGTATGCATTTGACATTCTCCTTGGATATTCTCGACAGCTGCTTGTTTTTGTATTATGCTTAATAGGAAAGCACATTGATTGAGTTTGGCTTCACAGCAGGGTATTTTACTGTGTGCATGCTACAAAACATACAAGGAACATATTGCAAATTACTCAAAGCTTTGTGCATTCATAAAGCAGTAGAGTTCTGTTTTCTTTTCTTTTGTTTTGTTGGTTTTTGTTTTCCTTTGGTTTGCTCTGCTTTTTAGAAGGAAACATTTTTATTCTCTCCTTACAGAGCTTTGTGATTCTTGTATGGGGATGAAGATGTGTTTTATGTCTTTAAATTTTACTCAATTGTATCCTCAGCTTAGGTTTGGATACAGTTTGCATGCATTGAATATCACGGATCTTGATCTAGTCAATGTTTTTCCCTAAACTTAAAGGAAATAGTTGAAAGGAAAAACCCAGAATAAAATATCTTAGGAAGATTTAGACTTGGTCTGGCTATGTTTAGATTTCTTCCAAAGTTTGGCTCAGCTTGGAGCTTTATTGGCAGTCTCTTTCAGAACTGTGGCTTTATCCTATTTTTTTCATTTGGCTAATATGATTTGTTAAAACATTCTCTGTTTATTTCTTCTTGCTTAACATTTTTCCACACAGCGGGCATAATGAATTTTTGTTTATGATGGGCAGTGCTGCCTGAATTATGGTATGGAATCTGGGTTCGGTTTCTTTGCAAAGGTATTTTATTGCTCTTTTAGGGAATTTATGCTGCTTCTGGTATTCTATCTCATACGTTTCTCTGAAGTTGGTTGCTAAGGAGGAATTATTTCTAAGAAAAACTAGGCTGTATCTCGTAGTAAATAACCACCACAATTTATTAAAATTAGATTTACCAGATTTCTTGGTATAAGTGTTATCATATTTCCTTCTAACGTATTTTTGCATTTGAATTATGTACAATTCAACAAATACTGTATCTTTTAAAGTTAAGACCCTCAAAGCTCTTTAAAATTCCATATGCATGGGGGGGGAGCTATTGATGCTGATCAACTGCAGAAAACATGTATTAAGATATATTCTCCCTCAAGAACTAAAGAGATCATGTTTCTGCCTACAAAGAATACCACTGTGGGCTGTGTTCTGAAATGAAAGTAGCTGAAGAAATGACTAAACCTCCTTGAGATGCCTCACTGTCAACTTAAATCGCATAAAATAAATGTCTAAAGAAACCAAACCACAGTTTCCGGGTTAATGCGAAAATTTACCACCATCTACATAAACTGACTTGACAGGTTAGAACTGTTGTTTGAGAAGAAGATTCATTAATTCAGTCACGTGCTCATTCATTGTTGAATGGCATATTGTGTTTTTACCAACGAACGTTTAAAAGGCAATAGTTTGGGGTCACTAGTTGCACTTGAGATGTTAAAAAGTTTTTAAAGAACTTCCAATGACTGAAGTCCTTGAAGTTGACTTACTGGTGACAAGGACATCCAAGTGGCTGCTGTTCCACGTAATATAGAACACAGAAATTGAACAAGGCCGACCTGATTTGGAGAAATAAAAACAGTTTTACTTCTAACAAAGTTGCTAAATCTATGCTGAATCTTGGCTTTCTCATCTGTGAAATAAAATTAGGCATGCGTGGTTGAACGACTGTTGTACAGAATATGTACAAGGAGTATAAAATGATTAGACTTACAAGATGTGTGTTTGAGAGAGGATAGCTGGTTGTGCCTTTTTATTACTATATGTGCATGGTTAATTTTGCATTAAGACAGGATGTTTTAAATATAAAGATGGCCAGTTATTACATATTTCTGTAAATGCACACATTATACTTAATTATATAACATAAGAACAATAAATGTAGAACTGGTATTTTAAAGGGCAATGCTGATATGATAAGTGTAGCTCCTTTTAAATTTTGGAACATGTGGCTCATGATCAAAAAGCCTGAAGAGAATTTTAGCGAAGAAAACAGAAAGTAGTCGAAACGAAGAAATGTAAGTTAACTGTAAACAATGTCTCCGTGTATTTGTGTCTTGGTGAGCCGAGGGTTGTCATGCTAGGGCTTCCTGTCTAGTAATTAAGAGCTTGACTTCTAGATATGACCCAGTATTCATTCTGGACTCTCAAAAGTTTTCTTCTATGTTCTTGTCTTGTATTATAAAATTGGCCTTACTGTAATGCCTGAAAAAGTGCACCCTCTCTTTCATGTTAATAAAGAAGGATGTATAGACCACTAACTATACATATTTAGTAGCCAGTTAATCCAGCTAATACTTTATGCCAAGAGAAGAGCAAAATTTATATATAGTGCTGGAAGATATTTTCCTCATGTACATGAGACTTCAGCATTTTAGAGTGGTGTTGAGAATAAACCAGATTAAACCAGAAATTGACAACAGTGTATCATATTCATGTTTTCTTGTGAATTTAAAAATAATTTTTAACATAAAACAACTCTAAAATCTCTGTCCCTGTACTCACGATGATTTAAGGTGATTACCTTAAAACAGCTTTTATTTGATGTTTTCTGTTGTCTGAAGCACTTCAGTGCTGTAGGTTTGATCGACTTTCTCTTATTATCACTTTCATAATTCAAAAATCTATATATAAAAATTTAAAAATATTTTACAATCAACTTGATAGAAAAGCCCAGTGTTGCCAAAATTAAAGGATTATAAGTTTGATCTAGATAATATAAGAATAGTCTTTTCTGTATTCTTAGTATGCACGGTTATACATGTTTTAAGTCAGTGCACATTAGGCTCTGATGTAATGAAAAAAGGTCGTCAAATCTCACAGCACAATAGCAAGTCCAGTGTGTTTCCATAAAATGTCAAGACAGTAGGTTTCTGGTACATCATCCATTTCAAATGCTGATTACACTCACGACAGAGAGGTAGAGGGCCTTCTGAAGAATTTTGCATTGAAAATGAATAATTGGGAGCTCAACATATGGCTAAGTGCTTAGGAATATTTCTTGATCTTTTGGAGGACCCAAAATTTGTTCTCTAGACCCATTTTGGACAGCTCACAATTTCCTGATACTCAGCTCCAAAATCTGATTCTCTCTTCTGATCTCTGGAGGTACCTATACTCATGTTTACACATGAACACATCACACACACACACACACACACACACACACACACACACACACATACACACACCACACAAGAAAGAGTCACAAAGACTTACACAGAACCAAAGACACATAAATAATAAAATAAATATTCAAAATAAGACGTGAATTGGTATCAATGCCACTAGCCACAAGAACTGCTCCCATGCCTCCTTCCAAGCCACACGCAGCACAATCCTCCTGCTCTTGATGGGAGAGAAAACTGGAAATATCTGGTAAATGATTACCATATTATGAGTCACTGAAGAAATACTATTATGGTAATTGCAGGGTTCAGGCTCAGAAACCCGCCTGTGGCCTTTGCAGGACATATTATATATACCATGTTGTTTTTCTATACTCTAAAATGATTTTGGATGCCAACAAGTCAATTAAGAATTAGTAGTATAGTGAACTCTAGTTTCCGAAGAAGCATGAGATATGATCCCTACTTTTGTAGCTCATAGTCAAATGAGGAAGACCACATAATAGCATAAAGATTTTCAGTGCATACACCACATATTCCATTGCTGATTGGGTGAGTGTGACTGTGGCATAGAAAAAAAGAGGAGCAGCTATGACAAGACCAAATATGATGGTTTCAGACAGAAGTAACATTGGTGATGGGAACTGATACACAGTTGGTTATAGACATTGAAATTATGATGGGCATTTCTGATCACTTAAAATAAGTGTGTGCTGCTTACATCTCTGGTTCTTAGAGAATCTGCCCATTACTGTTAGTTGAAAATAGAGTACTTTTGTAACTGTTGCTGTTGTTTATTCTTTGAGACTTTCATACACACATAAGTGTGTGAACCAAGTTCAGCCCCCATTCTCACTCCCATTCCTTCCCTATTCCTCATCCTTACCAATTTCTATTTTTGACTTCATGTGCTCCCTATTTTAAGCTCATTGAGTGCACTTAGTGTTGCCTGTGGATGTATGGATATAGTAGCAACTACTGGAGCATCTGGAGCCTCTTAGTGGACTCATCCTTGAAATAAATGGACTCCCTCTCCCCCAGCAGCCATTATTTACCAATAGCTCCCCAATTAGGCATAGGGCTTCATGAGTATCTCGCTCATACTTACTGCCTATTGCTGGATTGATCCTATGCAGGTCTTGTGTATGCATTCACAGACGCTGTGAGTTATTATGTACAGTGGCCCTGTTGTGTCTGACATGGTGGGATGTGAATGTCTTGGATACAGTAAACTTCTTATTGGTTGTGTCATAGAGAATAAATAAAAACTGAGTCTGACAATAAAACCTTCATGCTCTGTTGTGACATGTTTTCAGAAGATGTAATGAGAAATTTTAAATGACATCCCATGGGCAGCAGAAGCAGTTACTTGTCTTAAAGGGTGGCATGAACCATTTTATATTTAAAAATAATAAAAAATAATGCTTGTGAATTTCTCAAACAATAAATAAAAATATACTTTAAAACCCAAACACCCTTCTTGGCATGGTCGTACATGCCTTTTATTGCAGAACATGGGAGACAGGGGTAGGCAGATCTCTGTGAGTTCGAAGCCAGCCTGGTGTACAAAGCAAGTCCAAAACATTCAGAGGTTGTTACACAGAGAAATCCCGTCTCAGAAAGCTGAGAAATCAACCAACCAACCAACCAACCAACCAACCAACCAAACAAACAAACAAACAGCCAATCCATAACCAAACAACCAAACCATATGTTTCTAAGTGCTGGGGGGAAAAAGCTCAATCAGTAAAGTATGGCCTCATTTCAAAAGAATGAGGACCAGTCTAAAACACTGCATGTGGTAGCAGACTTAGAATTCTAGCCTGAGTCGGCAGAGGCACTGCTAGCTTACAGTCTGTCAGCATAGACACCTTTGTAAATTCTAGTTCAATGAGATAGTTATTTCAGAAAGATAAGGTACATGCCATCTGATGAATGACACTTGAGCAACTACACCCTAGATTGTCCCCTGACCTTCATTTGCACTGCAAATATTGGTACAAACATCAGCACGCACATTATACATACATACATACATACATATACATATACACATATACATATTCACACACTCGTGCACACATATACGATATGCATCCTGCAAACAAAGGATGAGATATAGGAATGTCAAGCTCATCAGAAAGAATATTGATAAAAAAATCAATAAAACTCTTCTGGTTCAGCATTTGACCTTTGTAGTAATATATTTTCAATACTGAGTTTATAATCTATATTAAGTCTAGCTGGGAACTCTGATATTAAACATCTTTGTTCTTGTTTGAGTAAATGGCTAGGGAGAACTGGTCCTCATGTTTGTGCCGAGGTTTAACTTCCACTTTCCCTTGTGGTCTAATCTTACGTCATGTGCATTTTATCAGAGATATTGTACAATACGATGCTTGGAAAATGTAAGTAGAATATGATAGATGAACTTTGCACACAAAGTTGTACAAACACCTCCTCAGAAACACACCTGCACTTGCGTCAACCCTTGTGAAATTGCAGGAGAATCTGTTAGATGGGAAAAACATGAAAAAAAATGAAACCATTTACATTTGTAGAGGAAACACTTCATTAAGAAAAATATGTGGAAAATTTAAAAATATTGAACTCTGTTTCTAAGCTCTATTTTGCACATCTTAAATTACTGTAGAATTTGAAAAATATATTTTAACAGAATTATATAGTTCTAAATTATTTAAACTTTCAAAATAAGAGTCAGCTTATTTATTTTTGACAATACATAAAATTTAAAGCACTTTTCTATAGTTATCTCCTAATTTGTACTTTTCTCTTTTCTAAAAAAAATGAATACAGTCCTCTGTATTAGTTTCCATTACTATTGCTGTAAAAGTTATGAAGGTAGTAGTTTAAATTGAAAATTAATAACATATCGTTCTGGAGGTTAACAAGCCCAAATCACTTGCTTTCTCTTGGGATATCAGTCTCATCAAACTCCTTACCACCTAAAAATTAAAAAAAAAAACATTCTTTAGTTTCTGGTTGAAGGGTAGATATATATATCCTAACCAGAGGTAGATGTGACCACTTAACTCTATCTTAGACAGAAGAAAGGAATGTCAACTAGGTTAAGGATCAGTGCATGAAAGTCTCCTAAAGCAAATAGCCATTTCCTCTCCTTCTCCCAGGCCAAGGCTAAAAATCTTGACCTCTGTGGAAACTTCTTTGATGATCCTACAGATATGAGATGATGGAATCACCACTCCAAGAAGAAACTTCAGGAAACCTAAATCATTCATAGAAGTCATGAATAAGCTTCACTTCTATCAGATGTGAGACAATATGTATTTGAAGCTTCTTTGCTCTGACAGTAATTATGACTCTGTCTATTAAAAAGAATGTCCACCAGGATCAGAACTCTCTGATGTTGTTTTTCCAGCTTTCTCTATGAAAAGGGAGTCTTCATCCCTATGCCATCCTTTATTATTTAGTGTAGTCTAATCCTCCTCTAAAAACGTCATAGGGCCCACAGTTGTTGGCAAATGCTTGCTTCTTGATTCCTCAGAAAGCAGGCTTGGCCCTGTCTTTGTGGATCAAAATTAAATTGAAATTGTATCCAACTATCTTGTGAGCAATCTCGGCAATTAAATTCTTTGACTTTATCCAGGGCAGACAACAATGATTTTGTATCTTCAGCTAGGAACATTTTTGCCAACCTTGCAATACAAATTTATTGTAAAAAAATATTGTTGCTACAAGACTGCAATAAATGCTTCTTGGACAGACCTCAAAACAATTTCCTTACCTATAAAAGCAGTGTTATAAGTCAGTTGCCATATGGTTGCTATGATGATTAGGTGATGTAGTATACGCACAGCATCTGGTGCATTGGCCGGGCATGAGACTTGCTTGAGATGCTTTTTCTCCCTTAAGAACTTTAATTCATGCTTTCTTCCTGTATCCTAATTGTGTCCACCCAGGATCACAATTCGCCTCCAAACTTGGTGGTACTGATTTTATGTGTGCATTACTTTTCTCTTTCCATTCATGGTTCAAACTTCTGGACACCGCTACTCTATATACTTATTAGCCTCACTGCATTTGGACAGAGAAGGTGTTCAATATAAATGTTGTAAAATGGTTGAGTTCTCTCTATATGTGTTCTATTATGTTCCATTAGTGTCAGCTCTAAGCTCATGTCTACGCAAAAGAAATAAAAATGCTTTGGCCAGTATATGAGCCAGTGCATAAAATATACTGTCAACTTGGCTTTTTAACACTAACATATGCAGCCATTGCTTTACTTAGGGAGTAGAGTATTATAGACTCTTAGTGCCAATTTAAAATATAAGTTGTGGAGGGCTGATTAAGGTGTTAGATGAATGTGTAGAGAAATTCTGTAAACATCACTGAGTTAATTGGCTATCATTAACACAATTGCACATGCACACATGGACATAAGAGCCATATAAAATTAGCCACAATTTGACATGGTATTTTCCTACTGTTCTTGTTCTATGTATGACAAAGAACTCACTCCCTCTTAAAACATCCTTTATAACAGCACTAATCTGTATCAGTTCAACCAAGATGTGGTGCTGGAGTTGAACTAGTAAAGAATTTCTGAAAAGTAGTTAAATCAATGGAAAATGATAGAAAGAGTACAAATGTAGAGTTGAGATCATCCTTCCAAGAGAACTGTGCCACAGATGATAACATAGACCATGTTGTCAAGCCACTGAGGTTCCTCTGTGGTATTCCTCCTTACTGTGTGAGACAGCTATGCCTGAGTTCGTTTAAGAATCAAGTCCTGGTTATTAGATCTCTACTCATTCCTGACTCTGCATTAGGTGCTCAAAAAAAGAGAGAGAGACAGGAAGAAACAAAAAAAGAAAGAAAGAAAGAAAGAAAGAAAGAAAGAGAGAAAGAAAGAGAGAAAGAAAGAGAGAAAGAAAGAGAGAAAGAAAGAGAGAAAGAAAGAGAGAAATCAAGAGTACATGAAAACATTTGGATATAGTTCTTACACCCTAACGGAATACCACAGTAGACACCAATAGCAAGATGTGTAGAGCACAATAGAGTGAAATTCTCCAAGGAAAAATGTAAACAATAAACTGGGAAGATGGATAAAAGGTAACACGAATAAATGGGATGGAATTTTCACTAAGAGTGTAGTGAAGGATCTCATTGAAAAAATGGAATTTGGCAATGAGTCTCAATAAAGAATGGCTCTGTAAAAATGAGGGAAAGCTTCTAAAAAGTGGATAACACGTGTGAATACTTTTAAAGGGTGAAGAAAGACGGGAGGTTTATAGGCTACTTAGGCATTTCCAGGATTTTTCATTTCACTCTGAGTGATTTGCAAAGCATTGAAATGTTTTGAGCAGAATAGTGACCTATTGCAATTTGTGTTTTTGTCATACTGTTCTCTTTGAAAGCAGAAATGGTGAGAGAAGAAATAAAAGAGTAGTTAGGACTTTAGCGAAATAAAATAATTCAGAATTTATGATGGAGATTGGTTAGTTTGTAGTAATTGTTGATAACAATAAGTCAGTAAGTTTGGAAAGAACCAATAAGCTTTTTGTTTGATGCACTGTAATAAACCAGAAAATGTAGGCAAGGAAAAATCAGTGATGTATAGTTTGATTTGCAATAGAGTCATTTTTGAACTACAGAGAAAAATACCGTAGAACAAAATCTTAGTACAAGAGAGAAGGAAATAGTTTTCTAAGTTAAAAAAAAAAAGCTTTATACCTAAGATAATGAGTTAAAAGCTGAAGCCAAGGGTCAAAATAGAGCTATCAACAATAAAACCAGTCAAGATGATGTTAGTGCTTAAAGCCATCAGATTAGATGAGAACAGCAACTGTGTATATGTGGTAGAAAATTCCAGATCCTGAAAAGTATGCAATAGGAAGAATTAATTCAATGATTAACCTTGTTAAAAGTACTTTGCAAGTGTAACCACTCAGGACACTGTTAGTACATGATAACAGCTCAGAAAATATCACATGTGAGTATTTTTCTTTAGGCATTATAAATTGAGAAAGACTTGCTCATATCTTATGTACCCCAAATTACCTTGCTGAATTAAGATAATATCCTTTGATGCAAAAGAAATATTTTCTGCAGTTCTATTACATAATAAAAATAGGTGAAAAGTATTGGAATTGAAATTGAAGTCTAATATTTGTCCTAATATTTTCCGCAGTAGAATCCAGTGTTTGTATTGTTGCTTGTTCTGTTATTCATGCTGACTTGTTACACACATTCAATTTGATGTGTCTCCATAAATTATGGTTTGTATGTGCTTTACTGAACAGAACATGAGAAGTTTTATATTTGTAGATTCAGTGGAGAGCACACCCAAGTAAGAAATACTAATCAAATAATGTGGAGGATGACTATGAGATGAATGAGTATAAATCAGTTTATTTTTGCTAGGCACAGAATTAAGTCACCTATGTAGATTTACCTTCAATAAAAGTTTAGCTAGATGATAATTAATAATTCTATTCAAAAGAACGAAAAGTTTACATACTGAGTTTAATAAATTGCATGAGAGCAAGCATGAGGTTTGCTTTAGTGCTTTGAATACATCCCAGAAATATTTTAAAATGCATACATTCCTTATTCGTTCAAGAAATTTCCTGCCAATGAAGAAATCCCTTTAAATATTTATGTAAGATAGTTATTGGTCATAAAAACATTTAAAAACAGAAAGATCACAACTATACATTTATTGCTTAAGTATCATTAGTTGTGTTTTTTAACATACTACATAGTAAGTAAAATGGTAAAAAATAACATTATGATAACAAGTACACCATATATATGAAACTTGAATATGTGTACTGTGCACTGTTTTGAAAAATTAATTGCAGAAATGTTAACAATACATAGACTATATATTTTTGTATTGCCAACATGACTTTAATAATCATAATTTAAAAATTAATATTGATTCATCCAGGATCATTATTAAATCCGTAGCCCACAGTCACAGTCCACCACATATCATAAAATGCTCATAACAGACAAATAGCCCAGTTCAGAATCGTGTGATTTATTTATCTGTCACTTAATAGTAATATTTCATTATGGAAAAGATTTTTACTTTTTGAGAAATGTCTTCTGTAATCTGACTGGTTGTATACTCCCTATGTAGTGAATAACAACTATGTAGCCAAGAATGACTTTTAATTTCTGATCATTCCGCATGCACATTCTGAGCGCTATGAGTATGCAGTTATGCCAGCATGTTCTGCTTATTCGGTCAGTGCTGAAGTTGAAGCCAAGATTTTATTCATTCTAGATAAATATTCTACTGAATATATCCTTAATCCAGAAATTGTACCTTTTCTTTCATGACCACAGTCTTTTGAGGATTATAAAAAGTCTATTTATAACAGTGTTATGCATCTCTAAATGGTTTGGGATGTTTTGTCTGATATTTCTCAGTAGTCCTTGGGTAGTTGTTACTCCCTCTGATCTGTTGCTTACGTTCTGTTAGGTATCATACGGTTTGAAAAAAAAAGTAGTCGCATGCTATTTTGACCCACAGCAAGTTAATCGATAACTACATATTTTTGTAACTAAAACTTAAGTACAAAATGTCCCCCAACTCCATTTTCCTCCTCAAATTCTACACTCCATTCATGACCTCTCGAATTCAGGGCCTCGTTGCTTTAGTTTTTATTGTTATATGTGTATAAATGCATAAATGTGTTACCAGGATCTGGCGAGTCTTTTATTGTTGCTTACATGTATTTGACCGTGTGGAATTGGGTAAGCAATGAGGGAGTTCACCCTTGGGGACTACTAATTGTCTATTTTAACAGTCCTTAGATTTCTTTATTCTTTCCTTTGTATTGGCAAGGGAACACATAAGAATTCCCCATTCCTAGATTTGAGATGAAGCCTTATGAGTAGAAAATGACAATACATAATTCTGATATATTCATGAATAATGCAAAATAAATTAATAAATAAAATTTGTGGGCTAGGAAAAAAGAAGACTTCCATATTCCACAATCACTTGTCTATTGCTGTCATCTTTCAGGTCTTGTTTAGCCAACCATGTTCTTAAGGCACGAGGGTAAGGTAGTTTACCTGTCATTGCACAGACTTCATGGTTCTCTGACCCTCAGAATCTTTTTGCTCCTCTTCTGAGATGTTTCATAAGTCTAGGTGGAGGAGTTATAGTGTAGATGCATACATTATAGCTGAGTACCCCATAAGCATTTATTTTCTGCATGTTGACTAGCTGTGATTTTCTGTAACTGTTTTGTCTGCCACAAATACGGTCTTGTTTGATGAAGAGTATAAGTTGTACTTACTTCTTGGTTATACGATAAGTATTTAGAATACAAATAGGATATATACTGTTTTAGTGAAGTGATGCTAATACGTTCTCTTAAAAAATTCCATGATTTACCTCATTATCCCTAGGTAGTTGACTAGGGAAGTTTTCAGCCAAGAATGATTTCTTGCCTGTTCAGCAGACTTTAAGTCCAATTAGAGAGTTATTGATTACTGCCAACATACAAGCACCGCTATCACGTGTGGGAGTATTTTTTCATGCTAGTCACTATGGTTCATAGACATCACAACTGGGTATAATTATTGGTCATTTCTTTCTCTTTGCAGCTGTCATTGACCTTACAGTGTTATGAAAGCTTTTTTTCAGAAGAGAGGGCAGGACAACCTCCCTCATACACACACACACACACCACACACACACACACACACACACACACACACACACACACACACACACACACACACACACACCTTAATCTTAGGTGCAGTTGGAAATTCAGGTGAACTTATCCAGTCACAGAAAGAAAAAAAATACTTTTTTTCTGTCATGTGACTCCTAGAGTTTATATAACCTTTAGATTATAAAATTTGATGTTAAAAAAAATTTGATGTTTACATTATGCAACTAAGGTGTATTAGAGTATGTACAGACTATTCAACTAGGTAGGAGATTATGGGAGATAAACATGAAGTGTAGAAAGTATCAGAAAAGCTTAAATCATAAGAAAGTGGAAAGGAAGTGGCTAGGGTGAGATGGCACGGAAAAGAGAAGATAGGCAAGAAGGCGGGAAGAGAGTCAAGAAAGAAGGTTTGGTTGGAAATGACATTCTGAAACCTGATTCTTTATGAGCAAATAAAACCACCAACCAAAGAGTATACATGGAGGGACCCATGGCCCCAGCCACGAGTGTACCAGAGAATGACACTCTCTGGCATCAATGGGAGGAGAAACCCTTGGTCTATGACATCTCATTTCCCCATTTTAGGGAAATGCCAGGGTGTTGGGTGGGTGGGAGGGGGAGCATCCTCATAGAAGCAGGGACAAAGGGGATTGGAGAGGGGGGAACTGGGAAAGGGGATATCATTTGAAATGTAAATACATAAAATGCCCAATAAAAAATTTTAAAAAATGAAGAAAAGGAAGAAATAAAATTGTGTTAAAGGACTCTTGGGCACTATATTGAATAGGGCAGCCTGGTCTGGTCCCTGATTTTAGTGGGATTGATTCAGGTTTCTGTCCATTTAGTCTCTTGGAATTGATAAACGAAACCACTAAATAAGTATAAAAATTCTACGTTTTTCTATATATTAATATAAACAGTGAATTTTATGAAGAAATCCTGAAAGCAATCTCATTTACAGAACACACACATATGGTACACATGCATACACACATACACACATAGATGCACACACACATGTACTTACACATGCACACACAAGTGAACTAAAGCACAGGAACACAAGACTTCAAAGTTATTTTAAAAAACAGTGAGAGAAATTAAAGACACTAAAAGATGGAAACTTTTCTCAGATTTGTTTATTGGAGCAATTAATACTGCCAAAATGACAGAGTGTTCAGAAAAATATACAGAGTCAGTGCAATCACCCTCAATGTAGGAATGACAGTCTTCATAGAAGAACACAAAATACCCAAGATACACTTGGAAACACGGAAGAGTCTGCTATGTGTTAGCAATTCCTCCCTATACTCACTTAATAACACTATAATCTATATCTGCTCTTTCTGAACACTCCCTGATCTCCCCTATTCCTTACCAGTTCCCCAACTTCTGGAATCATTCAGATTAAAACAGGTCTATAGGAAACTGAAAAGTTACCATTTGTGTGTAAAAGAAAATACACATTTGTCTTTTGACATTTGGGCTACCTCTTTTAGGACGATAGTTTCTAGTGCAACACATTCATGTGCAAATTTCATTTTTAAGTAGCAGAATAATATTACATTGTCTATATGAACCGCATTTCCATCATGCATTTATCTGTTGATGTCCAACTGAGTTGTTGCCGATTCTAAGCTATCATGAATATGGCAGGCATTGCCAGGAATCAACAACTACCTCTGTCGTAAGCTGGAGAACCAAAGTGTGGTACAGCTGGATTTGGTGATAGATCCATTTCCTCATTCTGAGGAAGCTTGAAACTGTTTTCCTTAGTGGATGTAACAGTTTGCATTTCCACTAGCAAGGAATAAGTTTTCCCCTTTCTACCAGGATGCTTACCAACACATGTTGCCATCTTTTTTTAAATTAATCATGTCCATTTTGACGTAGTTTAGACGAAATCTCAGAGTAGTCATAATTTGCACTTTTTTGATGGCTAGAGATGTTGAACTTTAAAAATGTTTCTCAGGCATTCTGTTTCAATTTTTGAAAATGCTGTCTAGATCCCATGAGAGCTAACTCATACCTAAAGTAGTCAAGCTCTGAGAATGTAGTAAAAAAGCCACTAATCTTCTGCTAGGGGAACGGACAAATAACTGGATCCTAATGCTGTGTTGCTATATCCACAGATCAGAGCATCACCCAACACTCAGAAGAGAAACCCGTTCTTACAGTAGATGATAATTATCACAGAGTCCCACAACCAGATGGAGAGTGGGAGAATTTAGGGTATTCAGCATTAAATAGTATGTCTTTATCAAAATCATTGCCTCAAATCTCAGTGATTGATACAGAAGAGAAGGCAGAAGGTGTGCAAAAGCCAGAGGTGCTAGAGGATTCTGAGCAAATAGAGCTGCTGTCCATACAAGCTCACAGAGCCCATACTCTCATGCACAGGGCTTGCACAGGCTCAGAGCAGACAATGGAGATGGGGAGATAGACAGAAATTCACACTTCCCAACAGGAGAGAAGGGGGAAGAAAGGGCAGAAGGAAGGAGGGAACAAGGAAGATGGATGGGGGGGGAGGAATGATTATGAGGTTGGATGAGTAAAGTGGGGAGCTGACTATTGGGGGCAGAGAAAGAATAGGATAAAATATATTGTATGAAAAGGTTAAATTGGAAAAAAAACCCCAAACATCAACAAACAGTAAAAACAGAACAACAAACATCCTTCATATTCCAGTCTTGAAGAGAAAGGAACGAAACTGGATCCATTCTAATCCCTGATCTCAAGACTTGTTAATAATTTAAAAGGTTTTAAAGGAGAGTGAACAGGAGATATATGAACCTTTGTCACAAAATAGAAAAGTCCCCTTTCCCATCCCCCTCTCTTCCCTTCTCCCACCAAAGTCCCTCCCTCCTTCTGCCTCCTGGGATGATTTCCTTCACCCTTCTAAGTGGAATTGAAGCATCCTCACTTGGGCCTTTCAACTTGTTACACTTCTTAAGGTCTGTGGGTTGTAACTAGGCATTCTATACTTTTGGGTTCATGTTCACTAATCAGGGAGTACATACCATGTATGTCCTTTTGGGTCTGTGTCTTGAAACAAAGAAATATTTAAAGCAGTAATGTTGGGTTATTTTGACTGCTTTTTATTGCTGAATTAGCTTGGCTATCATTAGTAATAGCGGGAATGTAATTTTAAAGTTTTTCCTGTAATAGAAGGTAATGGCAAGTGATTATAAACATCTGATAAAGTAACTTTTGTTCCAGGTAAATTTAAATATATTTAAAGATGTCAAGTGCCAAGGACTTAAACTCCAGTAAGAATTTTAAATGTCCAGCTCTGCTGTGTCTCCTGGCATTCCTGTGCCTTGACATTCTGCTTTGGTTTTTTTGCTCTCTACTGAAAACACATTAGTCAGGAGATCATTGACCCCTGATAAGACACAGCATGGGATAAGAGCCTGACGATATGCATCTGGAAGAAATACCTGGAAGGAAGACAATTCATACTTAAAGTCATCCTCAATAAGTTGTGTGGAAGTAAATGTTTAACTTCCCTGTTAAAAAGACCAATTAAAGAAATTCAGGTCTAGATTTAGGATACCAACCACAGTTTCTGAATTAAGAGCAAACGACCAGCTTCATTCAGCCCAAGTCAATGGGAAGCAGTTTTCATGAATAGATTCAATCTACAGCCTTATTTCTTTTGGCTTCCACTTAGGTTGATTGATTAAAAAACACTCATTTAGCCAATGGATTATCTATAATGCAGAAACTTTCTTACAGAGTCTTAATACATCTCACATGTAAAAACACTTCAGCGAGGCCTCGCTGAACATAATAATTGTAATCAGAAATCTAAAATGGTCATTTTCTATAAAAATGATGCCAAGAAATCAATAAAATGGGTTTTTATACACAGGGCTGCATTTTTCTAATATGTTATTTTATTTAAAATGTGTATTTTCTAAATAATTGCACTATTGTAATCATGCTTAAAATCTGAACTCTATTGGGTATATATTTAAAAAACTTATCAAAGTAACATGTAAAGATTTATTTTTAACACATGTTCTTTAATATAAAATTTTTACAATAGAATACAAGTATATATATAATGTACTATTATACATTTACAAAATGTGGATTCTTCATTCTCTAGTATCTTTTTTATTGTCCAGTTCTTTAATTATCTCCTGGGTTATTGTTTGTTTGTTTGTTTTGTATCTGCTACTATTTTCTGACCATTGTTACTGAAGATAATTTCATAGAGAAAGGTAATCACCAGTATATAGAATTTTTTCTCTGTTTTTTTTAATTTCTTAACTATGACTCTTTCCTATGAACAATGTAATAACATGTATTGTTATTATTAGAAATATATTTGGTTGACATTTTTATATAAAACATTTTTTAGGTTCTTCAAAATATATCACTAGATATCAGAATTCACTTATGTATCTAGATTGAGTTGGAGCAATGTTGAGCAATGTCACAGTTATCTATCTTAGTCATTGTGTCTATGTTGTTTCTGTATCCAGACAAGATGACAAACTTCAAACAAGAAAGCACATCATGTTCTTAATTCTGTACCTAACAAGGCTTTTCCTACTATAAACCTAGTGTCTAACTTATATACTTTCCTTCAGTGTTGACATTTTTGCAGCTTATTAGAGAAATTTATTATGTCCATGAATATATTAACAGTCTGTCTGAATTTATGCTAAATATCTACAATTCTGTCTGTGCACTTTGGTTCTGTGATAGTGGCTGGAGTGAAGGAAAGAAGCAGAATGACTGTTAGACATCGCTGACTGGTGTACTTCTGAATAATTTCTTAAATACGTAATGTTGAGATAGTCTACCTAATTGTATGTGGAATTGAGACTTCAAAACACAGGGAAAAGGTAGGAATGTCAACATAGAAATTCTAATACAATATTGAATGTTACTATTACAGGAGCATATATGTTAAGGGCCACTAGATGCAAAGTGGTGAATTCCACGACTCTAGCACACTTACTGAGACCGTGTCTCAAAAATAAAAATATGTTATAACAAATTTAAGTGCTTAGGGATATAACTCAATGCTAGAGCACCTGCCTACTATGTGCAAAGTCCTGGTTTCAATACCCAGTACTGACAAAATAAGAAGTTAGCTGAGTTAGTTCTCCTTTTCACGTGTTGGTGAATTATTTGTTAGATGATCCAATTCAGAATGATTATTAAAGATAATGATGAAATATTTCTAACTTAATTCTTTATTTCCACATTATCAACTGATATTTTATTGGAAACATTTAGAGGAATCTTTCAGTCTTGGATTTCTTTCTTCTGGGATAGTTTTAATCAATATTGTGTATACAGGGAACTCAATGCAAAGGGTATAATGCTATTTACATCTCTCACAGATAGCTTTATGCTATGTACTTTCCTGAATTATTCAATTTGTTATTTTTAGTAGAAATTATGCTAGAATGTTATCCATTCAATATGAATTAAAGTAATGAATTCTTAAAAGTTATTGAACATTTATGCTGATCATTGAAATTTTGTTCAGTTCATTTACAACATGTGTTCTTTCACCATTAGTAAAAGTAAAATAAAAACACCATTCCGAGCACTATAAAAGCAATAAGTGAACATGTGGGCTCGTATATTCAAAGACCTCCTAATGGTGAAAAGGATGGATGAAACTAAGGAAACACTGGCTTCCGAGTACAGCAGGGCTGCCTAAGGTGTGAAGACACAGATACTTTGGCAGTATCCACAGGTTTGAGGTAGATTCCAGTCCTGAGAGAGGGAAATTTTCATGCACCCCCACCCCTGAGATATCTCTAATTGACCACTACTTGTAAAGGAAGGGTTAGTTTTTCCAATGGAGTGTCACTGGGTACAGAAACCACACTAAAGGATAAGCCCCATGCCCAGCCATAGATGGCCAAGACAAAAAAGGGATGCAAGGGTATTTTTGTAGACTTTTGCCTCACATTGCTTTGTTTGGGAATTTTTACTTTTTGCTTGAATAATACAGTTATCAGTTTCGTGTGTGTGTGTGTGTGTGTGTGTGTGTGTATGTGTGCGTGCACGCACAAGAATGTGTGTTTCTTTTTTTTTAATTGTCTGTTTTCTAAAAAGAGAGAAAATGTGTGGAGTAGGGTAAGTAGGCTATTAAGGAGAATCTGGGAGGAACTAGAGGAGGATAACCATGGTCAGAATATATTTATGAAAAACTATTTTTAATAAAATACATATATTTATAAACAAAGATATCCTAAGTATTTTAAATGCCAATAAATTTGGGGTTACTTGTCATTTACTCAGTTACCATATGTCATGCATTTAAATCTTTTTACCTAAATGCCACTTATATATGTAGAAAAACTTGATGTAATAACCAAATGATATTTCTCATAATTCTGAGAATGATAAGTACAACGAGGCAAGTTTTCTTAGTTTTATATCTGCACACACTGAATCTTCACTCGTCACAGATTTTTGTTTGTACCTTACACATTGTTGAAAATAATGATGATAAACTATTGATAGATTTACTTCAATGCTCTAAACACATTGAATATACTGCAGATGATTTTGTGAAGCTGCTTGACCATGGTGATTATTGGTAGTGTGAAGATAGAGGAAAACTTCTGCCATATGGATTTGCAGTAAATAAAATATACATGGGGATTTTGAGACATTTCTGTCGTGCCCAGTCTGTGTTCTAATACATGGCAATCAACAGACATTGGTGCTGACATTCAGACAACCTGTAGATGAGCTTGTGTCCTTTGCTGTGAGGAAAATAGTCATTTACAGCCCTTAGGGTAGACTAGATAAAAGGAATTCTATTCTATTCTATGGTTCTCCGAGATAAACCAACCAATTAAATATTAAGCTATGTAACCTAGTGTCTGAGGTGGTCTAGTGGTGGGCCAATAAAAATAAATGCTGGTGGAATAGTCTGCTGTGAAAGAGAAAGCTAAGGGCTTGTTGAGCGAAGATAATCCATGTAGGCTTGGTTCTTTGAGTCTTACTCACTTTCCATAATATCAGGTACTAATGCTCTTCACAGATTTTTTTTAATCTTTATTACTTCTGCTGTTCTCCAATTTTTGTCTAATTTTTACTTTACAGAATATTTTTGTCATTTTATATTATATTTTCCAATTTAATATACCACAATCAAAAGAGCAACTATACCACACAACTAATAAAATAACTAATTGAAAATTCTCCATAAGCTATTTGGTTGGGGTCAGGAACTAAGAAATAGACTACTATAATAGTTTAAGGGAGGACAAATGGGGAGACAATCAGTTTTACTTTAAAAATCCACGTTGTGGAAGAATAAAATGTGCACATATGAATCAAGGTCTGGAATAAGTTCTTGGTAAAGACAAGAAAGCAAGCAGGACTCTGGGAAAATAGGATGAGAAGTGGAAAATAGAGTTAGAGAATGAAACAAGATAGACTTTGGGGGAAGTATTTTCATGTATTCTGATGGTACGAGACAATAAATGTTAAACAAATTACCAATGTTCTTTTCAGGATATACCTCGAAAGTCAAACTGGTTAAAGACTTATAATAACTAAGAGTCACTTATGTCACCAATGCCATCTCTGAAAGTAGAAACAATGGATTTGTAGGGGCAGAAGTCATATTTTATTTTATTTTTGAGACATTGCCTCTCTGTGTTACCCTGGCTGTCCTGAGCTCTCTCTGTTTACCATACTTGCTTCACTCCTTTAAAGGGGGAACAAGAATACCCTTGGGAGGGAATAGGGAAGCAAAGTTTAGAACAGAGGCAGAAGGAACACCCATTCAGAGACTGCCCTACTGTGGCCCATACATATACAGCCACCAAACTAGATAAGATGGATGAAGCAAAGAAGTGCAGGCTGACAGGAACCGGATGCAGATCTCTCCTCAGAGAAACAGCCAGAATACAGCAAATACAGAGGCGAATGCCAGCAGCAAACCACTGAACTGAGAATAGGACCCCCGTTGAAGCAATCAGAGAAAGGACTGAAAAACCCGAAGGGGCTTGAGACCCCATATGAACAACAATGCCAACCGACCAGAGTTTCCAGGGACTAAGCCACTACCCAAAGACTATACATGGACTGACCCTGGGCTCCAACTGCATAGGTAGCAATGAATATCCTAGTCAGAGCACCAGTGTAAGGGGAAGCCCTGGGTCCTGCCAAGACTGAACCCCCAGTGAACGGGATTGTTGGGGAGAGGGCGATTATAGGGGGAGGATGAGGAGGGGAACAACCACATAGAAGAGGAGGGGGAGGGGTTAGGGGTATGTTTGCTTGGAAACCGGGAAAGGTAATAACAATTGAAATGTAAATAAGAAATAATCTACTTAATAAAGATGGAGAAAAGGGGAAAAAAAAACTCAGAGATCAGCCTACCTCTGCCTCCCAAGTGCTGGCATTAAAGTCATGTGCTGCCACCACCCAAGTAGAAGTCGTGCTTTGGAATAATGAAGAGTAAATGAGATGAGAGAGCATTTGTACCGATTACGATATTTTTACAAGAACTTTCCTGGAATAGAAATAGTTGAAGACATAGTTATTGACAATGAATTTTGTAAGAAGCTCTGTGCTAGTAATGACTCTTAAGCAGAGTTTTATAATCCAATGGCAGTAAACAACAATTCATCAGATAAGCTGACAGTGACTAAGCACACCAAAGCATTGGTAATGGAACTCAGTGTAAATCAAGGGAGTGATCTATACTCTTTGTCGTGAAGAGACTGTGATGAGAGTGTCAATGAGGGAAGCTAGCCAAGCAAAAGACTGTTGAAGGGATGCCAAAGCCAATAAGGAGTGCTCCTAGCTGCACAGATGAAACTTTAAACTTAATGGGTTGCGCCCATGTGTATGCCATAATTTGAATTTAAGTGTTTTTACCGAAATTACAAGAATCAAAAAATAAGTTCTTAGAAATATTACTGGAGTCCAGCAAGATGGCTCAATGGGTAAGCACGTTTTCTGTCAAATCTAATGATCTGATTTGGTTCCTAGAACCTACATCTCACACACACAGACACACACACACACACACACACACACACACACACATACACACACACCCAACTTTCTCAAGTGGCCTTTGATCTCTACATGTGTGCCGTAGCAGGTTTGCCAAATGTCTTCATGTAAATGTATGCAGATAGAGACAATCAATAAATGTAATGAAATGTAAAGATGCTACAGATTGAAGACTATTTAATAGGGTAGACATAAGAGAGGATATCAAAGCTTTACATTGTAAAACAGATCATACAATCTTTAGGCATAACTTTTAGTCTTATTTATGTTTCAAGTAGTTACTAATACTTTCAAGCCTCCTCCCTTCCTCTTCCTGTCAGCTTGGTCTCACCATTCTAGACTCTATAGTTAATGTGTGACTTCAGTATATCTTTACAAAATATACAGATACAAATTATACAGAGAGCGTTTATTTGATATATAACTGCTCCATTTGATTTGCATTTTGCTACATTGTGTCAGTTCTTGAATTACTACCTATAAGAGAAATCATAATATAGCTTATGAAATTTGCAATCAGCATGGTATTTGGAGTCCTCTGTGTTAATTAGCAGAAGACTAGTTCTGCACCCAGTGGGCCACAATTGCTATAGCTCTTTTGTAGAACTGAGACCTCATGAGCTTTCCTATGTGCACTTTAGCATGTTTGGTGCACATAACCAAACATTATCATTACTGAGCTCATATTTTGGCAGTAAATAAATTGTATTATTGTTAAGTTTTCTGATATGAGACATCAAAATGTGCTTATTGTCTCACCAACGATAGTTCGACTTTATACATTCTCTAAGCCCCTTGTGTAAGTGTCAAAACCTTTGATCAGACTGTTGAACTCAAGCCATTGGACATTAGCATATTTCACAAAACCATTGTTTTTAAATATTTTAAGAGCAGCAGTGATCAACCTGCGGGTCATGACTCCTCTGGGATAGAATGACCCTTTCGCATATTTGATGTGATCGCATATCAGATATTTACATTATGTTCCATCACAGTAGCAAAAGTACTGTTATGAAGTAGCAAGGAAAAAATTTATGGCTGGAGGTCTCCATAACATGACAAACTCTATTAAACAGTTATAACATTAGGAAGATTAAAAACGACTGCTGTGTAGTCTTTGAGGATAACAAAGAATTTAGTACTGTTAAAAATTTAAACAAGATAACAAACACACAAATATCAAAAGTTTGATAGTGTGTATATGTGTATATAGGTTACTTTGAATGTTTTCAGGAAGCAAACACACGCTTTTGCACACGAAAAGACTGAGGGGAGATGAACATTTTAAAGATAAGAATGAGTTTGGAACTGATGACACAGACTCTCAGAGGACTGGGGAAATAGTATGAGCTCTGGATCAGAATATGAAGGTAAATAATTGAAACTCAGAGGGGTCAAATGAATGCAAGCAGGATTTTTATTAGGGTGCTTCCCAGTATTTTTTGATCTTGGAAAAACTGGTGTTTTTTTCTTCGTTGTTGTTGTTGTTTTGTTTTGTTTAAACAGACATTTATTTACCGATTTTCAGATATAATACATATATGTAAGCCTTTATATAATTTTCTGTAGCAATTATGGAAGATGGGTAGTGGTCTAACACACATAAGGCTCTGGGTTCTATTCCCAGCACCAACGAAACTAAAGAATAGTATACATGTTCAGAAGTGAATGAAAACCAACAACAGGATAATCAACACCTGACCTCCATGGCTCCTGGAAATACACAGCTAGCTTCAGGATTGTTGAAGGCAAAAAACTGCATCCAGCATCACTCCTTAGCATCACATGACTTTCTTCAGAATTAACTATTTTGCCTACTGTGGCTCCAGGATGTCCTTTGCCATTGAAGACTGATTCATTAACCACATCCGATAGACCTGGAAGCTTTGAAGTTGGCTTTACTTTCTGCTAATGTTATCATATGGCTGTTTGCCAAATAAATTTTGAAGAAAAGAAGTTTGAATAATGTGGAATAACTTCAAAGATGAGCATAATTATCACATTAGGGATAGAACCATTGAAATGAATGCTATGTTCTTTGAGGGGATGTCCTAAAACTGTCACCATTGAGAGAGAGAGTATGATAACAAAGACAGCTTCAACATAAACTTCTAGAATACTTGAAGAGCTGTGACCAGCCATGAGACAAGGAAGTTGCTGTCAACAAAAAGATATACAGATGTAGGGCTGCTGACATGGCTCAGCAGGTATAGAGGCTTGCCACAAAGCCCGATGACGCGAATGATCCCTGGAACTCACATGGCAGAAAGACAGAGCTGATTCCTACAAGTTTTCCTCTGATTTCCACATATGTGCCCTGGCATGCCCTCCCTTCACAGAAATAATAAATGTTTTTCAAAAAGAGCTTGTTAGTTTCTTTCCTCATCTGATGGTGAGGCCCTATCGCTGAATAAAACATGTCCATATCCCACTGAACACGGAGAGGTCAAGCTGGTGCCTAACTGAAACCATCACCGCTACTGGTGATAGTCAACGCAGAAGGAAGGCGCTCTAGATTTCTGTTTTTTATCTCATATAGCTTTATTTGAACACTTTTTATCTGATTGGTCTTTCGTTCATATAGTATGCTGGTTACCAATTGTGTGTTTCTATGGTTTTTGTGTGTATGTGTGTGTTTCTTGTGGATTGTTGACAATTTTTTAAATTAAAAATCGGTTTTTAAATGATTGCTGTTTTGTCTTTTTTCTTTTCTTTTATTAGATGTGTTCTTTATTTACATTTCAAATGTTACTCCGCTTCTCAGTTTCCCCTCCTGAAACCCCTATCCCGTTCCCCAGATCCCTGCCTCCGTGAAGGTGCTCCCCCCCACACCTACTCACTCCCTCACACTGAAATGTTTTTAAATGCATCATTCATTTATACTTTAAGACTAATTGTGTTTCAAATACATATGTAGTCTATACATTTTACTGTGTACCAATTCAAATAACCAGGAGGAAAAAATATCACTCACCCTTTTCCACATATAAATGTTGTCAATTGACTTGTTAGAAATAGAGCTACATTTTACAACAGGATGGGTATCCTGTTCAAGTTTCCTTTTAATATTCTTTCTTTTATTATAGCAAAGGCTGAGGAACCTGTGTCTTAAATATCGAATGAAGCATTAACAAGCAGGACCAATCTGATAAAAAGTAGATATTTCACATTTGTCTAGAATAATCACTAAAGTCATAAGTAGGTGAATTACTTGGTTGCTTATAAAGAAGAGTCTGTGGTGGTTATTTAGTTATTTTGGTATAAATATAAGAGCTTAGGAATAAATATAATTTTTAATTTTCATTTTTAGTACTATAATATAATTAAAACATTTCTCAGTTGCTTTTCCTCTGTCCAAACCATCTCAGATACTCCTTTCTACCTTTCTTCAAACTCATGGCCTCTCTTTTGCATCACTTGTTAGTACACTCAGATGTATCTGTAATATACATTGGATTATTGGTTTTTGTTTTTTGTTTTTTTTTGTTTTGTTTTGTTTTTTCTGGAGCTGAGGACCGAACCCAGGGCCTTGTGCTTGCTAGGCAAGTGCTCTACCACTGAGCTAAATCCCCAACCCAAGGATTATTGGTTTTAAAATGCAAAGAGTTAAAAAATATCAACAGGAGAGAGAACAAAGGCTTCCAGTATCCCATTACTATTTGATTTTAGGGTCAAAAGCCAGTTTGTGCCACATTTTCTTATCTTAATTGTTTGTTCTTAAGAACTCTGTTATGTGTGCATATTCTATGTCCTATAACATTCAGTGTCTATTATTCTGTCACAGAGAGACATTTTCTTTGTTAAATGTGTGTGTGTGTGTGTGTGTGTGTGTGTGTGTGTGTGTGTGTATTTGTTCCTTATTGCATTTTAATAATCCCTATGGGTAATGTCACTGGGGATGGTTTCTTGCTCCAAACCTCTGAAAATCTAGTGCTTTGTTTTCTGTAACTATTCCAGGTCAAATAAGCTCCCAACTCTGAAACCTCGATGGCTTTAGTGATATTGAGAACCAGGCAGTTAAACATTTGGGAAAACCCTGTATAATTTATATGGTGTGAGATATGGTATAGGCAATATCTTCGGCACACGGCATGAAAAGTTTCAAGTAAAATCGTTCTGGTCTCCTGCTATATGGTAGCACCTTTATATCTCATATGGAACCATCAAAATCAGATGTGCATTTATGTCTTTGTAAAACTTCCATATGAGTAACCTATTGAAACCCTACATGATTTTTCCATTGCTGCCAGCTCTAAGGTCACAAGCAATTGTGACCTCTTCTGGAGAGATAACACTTTCTTTTAAGAGAGAAAGTTTCCATTTTCTTTATAACCTTGGCCACAGCAGAAAGTGTTTGTGAATACTATGTGTAAGAGAGTGTTTCAGCTTCTGGCCCAAAATTTTGAAATTCATACAGGTTTTATCTCAGACTCTCTTCTCCCCTTTTCCTCCTATGGCATACAAAAAGCCACAGGACAACCCGAAATAGAATTTTTATACTTCACCAACCACTCCAAACCAGTGCTTGGAAAATAGAGGTCATCTGACAAAAATAGAAGTTGTACAAAATACATCTGTGCAGGTTTCTAATGGAATTTGGAAGGGCTCCTGCTATAAACTGAAAAGTTAAAAACTAACCTCCCCACACTTGCTGCTGATAACCTGCTCCGTCTGTCTTATGTCTGAGAGCTAGGCTTCCCTCAGAAATCAGGCAATCTTTCCGACTCAGAAGTCAGTCTGAGAAGAAACAGTGGCAGCCTATGCTGGAGATGATTTATATACCTTTTGACTCTCGTTACCTTTAGCAGACATGCATGGAAGGCTCGTGATCTTTCTGCCCTTCTGACGCATGGTGTTCTTTGAACATTTTGTTTTTCTTGTAGATCAGCCGATAACTGACTTACTGATCATATTTACAATAAGACATTAAATAATTTTCAGTGTATGACATAAGTCATACTGTTTAGCTACTAGATGGCTCTAAATAAAACTGATTAAACTTGAGTATCTTATTCTCATACTGAAAAACCTAAAACTAAGAGTATTTTAAATAACTCTCCAAAATCACATGTTTAGTAGATACGGGAGTAAAAGTCTACATTTATGACTCTCTATCTGGTGTTTGCTTTTTCTGTCTGTTTTCTGATACATAATGACGTAGAAAAAGAAACATTGTGTTACTAGTCACACCAGGAATCTTGCTCTCACATTTGGTACTTAATGTCCTTAATGGTTACAATTATATTTAGACAAATTTGCTTAAACCAATTCTCAACTAAACAAATGTCTCTATGTGAATGACTGTAAACCAATTAACATTCTTCACTTTTGATGAAGGTTTCAAATTTTTGTTTTTTTTAAAATCATTTATTTATTTTATGTATATGAGTAGACTGTTGCTGTCTTCAGACACACCAGAAGATGTCATCAGATCTCATTACAGATGATCGTCTCACCACGAGGTTGCTAGGAATTGAACTCAGGACCTTTGGAAGAGTAGTCAGTGCTCTTAACTGCTGAGCCATCTCTTCAGCCCAGCTTTAAAGTTTCAAATGAATCACCCATTAATTTCAACTGTGGTCCCACTGAATTACAATAAACTCCACCACCAAGAGATATGTTGACTTCCTGTAATCTATTCCATTTCCTTAAGTGTCCTTTGTGAAAGACCAAAGGGAATCATTCCAGACATTTTTCTATGGTAGCGTTTTAGGTGACAAAAACAAATGGGAAGAGTGACCTTTCGCAAGCTCTGATTTTTTTCAGTTTTCAGTAAGTCTACTGTTGCTAGAATCTTACCACTCTTGTACCAGGTGGGAATCTGGTTCTTTTGGGTGTACAATGAGGAACGGTGCCCAAACTGCAGATTCTCATTTTTTAGTAAATATTTTTTTAAAGCTTAGTGCCTTTTGTAGACAAGAAATTGAATCTACGCAGTTTATTTCATCGAACAAAACAGAGCACAGCTTACTGATATGGAGTTAAAAGACCGAGAAGCACTCCAGCAAACAGTAGAGCTTTACAACTGTAGGAGAGGACATATTTGATGTTTTTTAACTATTTCCTTCTCTTTCCTCTTCTTGTTCTCTCTTCTATTCCTCTCTTACCCTCTCTCTTCTTCATTTTTCTCTTACTTTCAAGTAAATTACAAGTATATCAAAATGTATATATGAAATATATACATATATGTACATATATATGAAATATAATATATGTACATGTATAATATAAACACACACATATATACATATATGTATATATATGTACACACAGACACGCACACACACACACACTATATATATATATATATATATATATATATGTATATATGTTTCAAGTGTACCCTGTCTCAGATTTGTAAAATTCGAAGGGCATTACATAAACACATAGCTGCTACATAGTCTGTGACCATGGATCATGGCTAGATGAAGTTCCATAAATGTTCAGCTTTACTTGTCATCTTGGTTGTATTAAGAAATTCCCAGGAAGAGTAAAACATCTAGGTATGTCTGTGGTAGCAATTGTATGAATGATTGCATCATAGGGGTTCTGACCTAGTCAGTAGCTTCATCCTTGAAGGATTCACAATTGCATGAATGGAAGATGGGAAAGGTCTTCGGAGCTGTATCTTGCTTTGAGCTCTTGTGTGCCACCACCACCTTGCCAATCCTCCTTCCTTCCTGTCAGGCAGTAAGAACTATATTTATCACATTTCCATGACATGAGGTTCTGCCCAAGTGCTCATGGGATGACACTCTGAAATTCTAAGTCAAAAGAAATCTTTTCTCATGTTTTTGTCAGACATTCCAGCACAGTGGTAAGAAAGTCACTCATGTGGCTAGATATTATCCAGCTAAGAGCATCATGGTAAGACATAACAAACAATCAGGATTGTACTTCAACACCAATCTTTGTGTATTCACCATTTGAACAGTGCCATTTATACACAACACTTGTTCAGTATACCAACTACTTGTAGGACTGAAGAGATTGCTTAGTAGTTTTGAACTATTATTTCTCTTGAAGAGAGTGGACGTTCAGTTCCCAGTACCCATGTTGGGTGATTCACAATTGTCTGTAACTTTGTCACCAGAGGACGTATGTAAGGTCCTTCTCTGGTCCTGACAGACATTCACACAGACATAACACACTCTCTCTCTCTCTCTCTCTCTCTCTCTCTCTCTCTCTCTCTCTCTCTCTCTCTCACACACACACACACACACACACACACACACACTTTCTAAATAAAATAAAATGAAATCAAATCAAATTATTTAATTCTGTAATGGCATTTCAGCATGAATCAAAGCAAGTTTAGAAAGTAAGCTTGTTGAACATAGTGTTTCTGGTGGTTTGAATATGCTTGGTCCATGGAGGAAATGACACTTGTTAGAGGGCATGTATAGGGCTTTGAAGGTTCCTGTGCCCAAGCTCTGCCAAGTATGGAAAGAGACACTCTTTGGCTGCCTGCAGAAGACAGTCTCATCTTTGCCTTCAGATATGAAACTCTTGGTTCCTCCAGCATCAATGTCTTCCTGTATAGTACCACAATTTCCACCATGATAATAATATACTGAATCTCTGAAACTGTAAGTCAACTTCAATTAGATGTTTTCTGTATAGAGTTGCCTTGGTTATGGTGTCTCTTCACAGCAATAAAACCCAAGCTAAGACAGAAACTGATATTAGGAACTTCCTACCATGATGATTCTAGATATGGTCCCCATACCCTCCTGCGTTTGAACAAGTCCACAGGGGTCAGGACGTGGAATGTGGTGGTTTGAAGGTCTTGGCCATAAGAAGTGGCATTTTATGATGTATGTTCTTGTTGGAGGAAGTGTGTCATTATATAGGTGGGCTTTGATGCTCCTAGACTCAAGACTGCCCAACACAGAAGAGACCCACACTCTTGTGACCCACACACTGGGTCTCCTCTTGGAGATAGTCTCCTCTTGGCTGGCTTCAGATCAAAACATACAACTCTCAGCTGCTTTCCCAGTACCATATTTTCTCAGGTGCAGCTATGATTCCCATCATGATGGGACTGAATTTATAAGCCAGCAATGGAATTTAACAGAATGCTAGCAGCAAACCATTGATCTGAGTACAGGATCCCCAGTGGAGGAATAGAGAAAAGACTGAAGGAGCTGAAGGGTCTTGCAACCCCATAAGAACAACAATACCAAAGAACCAGAGCTCCCAGGGACTAAACCACTACCCAAAGACTACACATGGACAGACCCATGACTCCAACTGCATATGTAGCAGAGGATGGCCTTGTTGAGCACCAATGGGAGAAGAAAACCTAGGTCCTGCCAAGGCTGGACCCCCTCAGTGTAGGGGAATGTCAGGGAAGATAAGGAAGGAAGGGGGTAGTTGGGGAGGGGAAAACAACTTTATTGAAGAAGTGGGGAGAGGGAGATGGGATGGGGAGGGGACTTATGGCCAGGAAACCAGGATAGGGAATAACATTTGAAATGTAAATGAAAATATCCAATAAAAAAATAAGCCAGCACCATGTTTACTTATAAGAGTTGCCTTGGTCATGATGTCTCTTCACAGCAATGTAACACTAAGTAAGACAGTCATTCATACCTTTTATCTCAGCTCCCAGAAGCAGAGGCATGCAGATCTCTGTGACTTTAGGGACAGATTGGTCTGCATGAGTGAGTTCCAGGATAGCCAGGGATATACAGAAACACCTTGCCTCAAAAGAAAAAACATTTTCAAAATACGAACAAAAAACTTGAAGCAGAACATCTTGAAAGTATCTGCGAAAGGAAGGGACTGTTCTATCAAGTGTAAGGATAGAACTGGATAGGAAGACAAAAGTTCTGTAGCAGTCAGAACACTATGGTTGACAACAGTTAATTACACATCTCAAGAAAGGTAATTGAAAATTATGAATGTTTCTTACACCAATAAATGCTACTGCTTGAGATGATGAATATTACAATTGTTTTTATCTGACTATGACTTTTTGTGTACATGTAGGCATACACATTGGTAAGTATAGATTCTTTAATGGGTGGGGAAAGTGTTTTAAAATTTGATCAAAGTGATATTCATAGAATTGGAAACACATTAAAATACATTGGATTGCATATTTTAAATACCTAAATTCTATGATGTGTGAATTATTCCTAAAATATCTGTTAAAACAATGCAAATATCTGCTTATCGTTCTCATTTTGCTGTGTGTTCAGACTAAATGAGATAATATTTATATTCTGTCTACAACAGAATAAAGAATGTGAAAAGGGAACTTCTACATACACTATGCACCTTTTTAAGTTTACAAAAGTTCATAAAAAGAGACAATGTGTTATTGTCTTAAGACTTATATTTGACATTTGAATTACAGTCATTTCCCACAGAACAGGATTCCTGTGGTATCATTCTGAGTCTCATGACACGTCTTTGTTGAATCAGAAACAAGAAGCAGCCAAATACTTGTGGCAAAGCTACTGAGAGTGTTTTTGTGTGTACAAGAAATCTGACTCCTTCTTAGCCCCAGAGAAAATGCTGGTTAGTCTTAACCAATCATAACTCTAGCATTCACTAATGGAATCACTAAGCTAGGAGCAATAACTTCAAAAGAATATACACAAAGGAGGCAAAGTCTTCTTCTCTTTTGTGTCTCAGGAAAATAGAATGTGTTGAGATCCTGACTACAAACTACACAAAGATTTATCTAGAATTTCTGGAATGCCAAGTCTGGGAAGAAATTAACAATACTGTTAAGCTTGACAGTAGTTTCCAAATAATAATGTTCATACAAATCACTTGTAGATATTGATAAATTTCTGACAATAATCTAGTGAGTTATCCACAAGATGATTGTTATGCTGCTTGCCTATAATCTATGATTTTGCTGATCAATATTAGGTATTCCTTGTATCCCAAAAACACCATGAGTACAAAATAGGCATAAGTATTGAAAACCAGACTTCTCTCTATCTCTGTGTGCCAATAAATACAAATTATACCACGGGAGTTGTTCTCTCTGTATCTCTGTCTCTCTGTCTCTCTCTGTCTCCCTCCCGCCCCCCTCTCTGTATGTGAACATGAATATCCATGTGTTAGATAAGAGTTTGATGCTCAGTCCTTTCATCAATGTTCATAGGTGTGTAGGTTTATTTCAGGATCTTCAAGTCTATTGAATTTATTGACCTGTCAGTCTCTATACCAATACCATGGAGTTTTTATCATTATTGTTCTGTTGTACAGCTTAAAATCAGGGATGGTGATAACCCCCAGAAGTTTTTTAACTGTTGAAAACTGTTTCCACTATCCTGATTGTTGTTGTTGTTGTTGTTGTTGTTGTTATTTCATACGAATCTGAGAATTGCTCTTTCCAGTTCTGTGAACAATTGAGTTGCAATTTTGATGAGGATTGCATTGAATCTGTAAATTGCTTTTGGTAAGATGGTCATTTTTACTATGTTATTCCTGCAAATCCATGAGTGTGGGAGATCTTTCCATGTCTGCAGTCTTCTTTGATTTCTTTCTTCAGGGATTCAATGTTCTCTCTTTTTAAAATTTAACTTATTTTATTTATTTACATTCAAGTCATTGCCCCCATCTCCATCCCCCCTCCCACAGTTCTTCATCCCATTCTTTCTTCCCCTCCCCCAACCCCTAGAGGGAAGGTACTCCACCCCCAGGGATTCCCTCTTCCCTGGGGCCTCAAGATTCTCCAGGATAAAGCACACCTTTTCCCAGTGAGACCAGACCAGGCAGACCTCTGCCATATATGTGACATAGGCCTCAGACTGGCCCTTGAATGCTCTTGGTTGGTGGCCCAGTCTTTGGGAGCTCCTTGGCTGTGGTCTGGGTTATTTGAGACTGCTTGTCTTCTATAGGATCGCTCTCCCTTTCAGAGTCTTCAATCCTACCCCTAATTCAATCATAATGGTCCCTGACTTAGGTTCAATGGTTGGGTGTAAGTAAATGCTTCTATCTCAGTTGCAGGTAGGCCCTATCATACAGAAATTTCACTTGTTTGGTTTCACTTACACCAAGATATTTTATATTATTTGTGACATTGTGAGTAGTATTCTTTCTCTAATTTTTTTCTTCAGGCTGTTTATCCTGTGTATAAAAGAAGGCTACCAATTTCTTTGTATTAATCTTATATCCAGCCACTATGCTAAAGTTGTTTATCAGCTGTAGGATTTCTGTGATAGAGTTTTTGGGGATGCTTATGTATACTATCATATCATCCCCAAACAGTGATACCTTGACTTCTTTGTTTCCAATTTCTATTCCTTTGACCTATTTTTATTGTCTAATTGCTCTCGCTACAACTTCAAGTACTATATTGAATAGGGAGAGAGTAGGCAACATTTTCTTTTCCCGACTTTAGTGCAATTGTTTCTAACTTCTCTCTATTCAATTTTATGTTGGCTGTTGGTTTCCTGTATATTGCTTTGATTATATTTCTGTATGACACATGAATTCCTCTCCAAGAGTTTTAACATGAAGAGTTGTTATATTTTGCTGAATACTTTTTCAGCATCTAATGAGATGAACATGTGACTTTTTTTGAACTAGTTTTTATAGTATATTATTGATGGGTTTTCATATATTGAACTATCCCTGTATCCCTGGGATGAAACCTACTTGATCAGAGTGAATGATAGTTTTGATGTATTTTGGATTCTCTTTGCAAGAATTTTATGGAATATTTTGCATTCATATAATAAGCGATATTGGCCTGAAGTTCTCTTTCTTTGTTGGATCTTTGTGTGGTTTAGGTATCAGAGAAACTGTGGCTCCATAGAATGAATTGTGTAGTGTATTTTGTGAAATAGTTTGAGAAGTATTGGTATTAGCTCTTCTTTGAAGGTCTGGTAGAATTCTACACTAAAACAATCTGGCCCATCTGGCCCTGGGCTTTTTTTTTTTTTTTTTTTTTGATTAGGGAGGTTTTTAGTGACTATTTCTATTTTCTTATGGGTTATGGGACTTTTTAATAGTTTATCTGATCTTGATTTAACTTTGGTACATAGTATCTGTCTAGAAAAATCATCCACTTCATCTAGATTTTTCAGTTTTGTTTTGTCTATTTTTACTGTAGGATCTGATGACTTTTTTTGTTTTAAATTTCTTCTGTTTCTGTTATGTTTCCCTTTTCATTTCTGATTTTGCTAATTTGGATACTGTCTTTGTGTTCTTTAGCTACTTTGGCCAAGGGTTTATCTATATTATTAATTTTCTCAACGAACCAGCCCTTGATTTTGTTGTTTCTTTGTATTATTCTCTTTTTTCCATTTGTTTGATTTTATCCCAGAATCTGACTATTTTCTTTCATCTATTCATCTTGGCCATGTTTGCATCTCTCTGTTCTAGAACTTTCAGGTGTGCTCTTAAGTTGATAGTGTGGGTCTATCCAATTCGTTTATGAAGGCAGTTAGTGCTATGAATTTTCCTAAGACTGCTTTCATTGTGTCCTGTAAGTTTGGGTATGCTATGTCTTCATTTTCATTGAATTCTATAAAGCCTTTTATTTCTTTCTTTATTTCTTCCCTCCCCAAGTTATCATTGAACAGAGTTGTTCACTTTCCATGAGTATGTGGGCTTTCTGCTTTTTTTTTTAATTGTTATTGAACTCCAGATTTCATCTGTGCTGATCTGATGGAATGCAGAGGATTATTTCAATATACTTGTGTCTGTTAAGGCTTCTTTTGTGTCTGATTATATAGTCAGTTTTGGAGAAGTTTCCATGAAGTGCTGAGATGAAGCTATATTCTCTTGTTTTGTGGTGAAACATTCTGTAGATATCTGCTAAATCCACTCGGTTCATAATTTCTGTTAATTTCAATGTGTCTCTGTTGAGTTTCTGTTTCAATGACCTGTCGATTGGTGAGACTGGGGTGTTGAAGTCTCCCACTATTATTGTGTGAGGTTCAATGTGTGCTTTGAACTTTAGCAAAGTCTCTTTTATGAGTGTTGGTTCCCTTGCATTTGGAGCATTATTCACTCTGTATCCTACTCACTGCCCCCTCCTGGCACCCTTTACCACAATCCTTCCCCAATATCCTTTCCCATTCTCCTCTGAGTTGGTCCGGCTCCCATGGGTACTCTTCCGTCCTGGAATTTCAAATCTCTGCAAGACAAGGAGCTTCCTCTACCACTGAGGCCAGACAAAGCAGCCCAGCTAGAAGAATATATCCCATATACAGGCAGCAGCTTTTGGGAGAGCCCCTGATCCATTTGTTCAGGACCCACATGAAGATGAAGTTGCATGGGAATGGCCAACCAATAAATGACCCAACTTGAGATCTTTCCCAAAGAGCAGCACCAATCCCTGGCACTAAGAATGATACTCTGTTATGTTTGTAGACTGGAGTCTAGCATGGCTATCCTGTGAATCAGACACAGACATTCACCCACAGCCAAAGTAATGATGGAGCTTGGGGACTTTTATGGAAGAATAGAAGGATTGCAGACCCAAAGGGGATAGGAACTTCACAGGAAGAGCAACAGAATCAATTAACCTATTCCCTGGACTGAATCACCAACCATAGTTCATACATGTGTTGGATCTAGGCTTCCCCACACATGTATAGCAGATGTACAGCTGTTTGTTTGTTTACTCATTCAGTACCTCTGGTCCTTATAATTGTTTACCTCCTCTTCTACATAAATTTCTGAGGCTCAATTGGAAGGCTGTGATAAAGATATCTCATTCAGATCTTAGAACATGGATGTTTCTTATTCTATGCACTTAGTTCTACTTTAGTCTTGACATGTACTGCAATAAATACCTGATAAGAGTTGAGAAATGTGCTGTTCTGTGGCTATAGCTCTACCATCAGTAGTCACTTTGCTGTTGTGTAAAAATAGATTTTTAAATCCCAGCTTTCTCATTCAGGTCTTTCATTTTGACACATTATAGGCATTGTCTGTCTGAAGCAATGCAAATTTTATGAGGACCTCAGAGGTGAGGAGAGATAGTGAAAAAAAATGGTATCAGTGTAAAAACTGACTGGAGAAAATATGCATGTTCTCTTGTGTACTAAAAGAATTTGGATCCTATGGCAAAAACGATCTTTAGTTGTTTACTTTTTTGAGAGGAAAAGAATGTTCTCTGCATGCATTGTGGCTATCGTTGTTGCTCCAATATCACTAACTTACTATATAAATATGTTGTGAATAATGAAAATAACTGTTTCAAAATATAATTTCATCATATTATTTTCCATATTTTCCAAATTGAAGTAAATAAGAAATACTCAAGTTAATAAAAAAAAAAGGAAAAAAAAAAAAAAAAAAATATGTTAAAAATCAAAAGTCCATTCTTTTCTGAGAATAAATAACTCTCTGGATAATCAGCCAATGCAAATATAAGGCCAACCAATTGGTGATGAAATTACTTCAGCAATCCAGAAACATATTGTTGGTGTTGTCCATCTTTACAGAGTGTTTGTCCATGTATTCAGGGTGGAGCTGTCTTTAGATTTTCTTTCTGTGAGCTTAAAGTGAAAAATTCCTTCTGCAAGCCTCCTTCCTATCAATGGTTATTCCCTGAAAAAATTATTTGAAACTTTAACATTTTTTTGTAAAACTCCCAAGATTTGAGCTAAGATGCATGGAAACTCAATAATTGTTTGGGCTAGAGGATTTTAAACATGACATTACTACGGGTACATTTATTTATTTATTTATTTATTTATTTATTTATTTATTTATTTATTTATTGGTCCTTACAGAATCAATGTTGGTTCCATGCTCTATTTAAAAAATACTTTATGCAGTATATCCAGAGAAGCAGGTAGGTTAACTACAGATCTTCACCTCTCCCTTCAACCTTCCAAGTCCAGGCTACCAGTCTTAGCCAAGAGCTTTAACAGATGCTATGATGTCTCTAATCTTTCTCTCTACCTTCCTCTCTAACAAACCCTGCTAGACCCGCTCCAAGAATCCTTGCCTGCACTATTTGCTTTATCCTGGCACCTGATTGTAGCAGATATTCCCTGGAAACTCTCAGGACACTCCCAATAGGAAAATAGGCTGATTACATCTGTAGCACCTGTCCTCCAAATCTAATCCCCTCGTTTTATTCCTACATTTTTAACCTAAGACCTACTGTGGTCTTGCCTTCTTCTCTGAACTCCAGCTCCAATGGATCCTCCCATAGACATTTTCTTCCAACTTCCCTTCACTCCACTCATTTCATTATTCCAGTCTCCAACACAAGCAGGCATTCCCATAGGCATGCATCATGGAAACAAATAGGTTGATTGATATTTCTCAGTACCAATGGTCTCAATCCCTGAATAAAAAGACACAGAATAGCAGACAGGGTGTGCAAACTGGATCTATCCTTCTACTGTATCCAGAAATACACTGCAACATCAAAGATAGAACTCACCTTAGGATAATAAGATTCACAAAGATACCTCAAATAAATGAACCTAGAAGCGAGCTGTTGTAGCCATTTTAATATCTGAAGAAATAGATATCAATATGAAAACTAATTGGAAGTGATAGAGAAGGACACTATGTGTTCCTCAAAGATAAAAAGCCACCAAACAGACATGCAATTCTTAATAGCTATGTACCAAAAAACAAGGGCACCCAAGTTGATGAAAGAACTCTACTACAGCTTGAATTACATAATGGCCATTACATAATGATAGTAGGAGATTTTAATAATCTTGCCAATAGATAGGTCTTCCAGACAAAAACTAAACAGAAAAGTACCTAATCAAACTGACATTATAAACCAAATGTAACTAACAGATATTCGCAGAGTATTTCGGCCAAATACAAAAGAATATAACTTGTATAAATCTCTTAGAATGTTCTCCAAGCTTGACTTCATACTTAAACATAAAGGAAGTCTCCACTGATATAAAAATTGAAGTAATACTTTGTATTTTATCTGATCACCTAGGATTAAAAATGGATATCAACAACAGAATTCTTACAAACTCCAGTAAATGGAACACCTGAATGGATTCAAACAGAAACAAGGAAATAAATTAAAGAATTTTTAGAAATGGGTTAAAATACATATAGAACATACCCAAACTATTAGGACACAATGATGGCGTTTCTAAGAGGTAAGTGTGTAATACTTAGTGTCTACATTAGGAGAGAGAGAAAGACAGAGAGACAGAGAGAGACAAAGTCAGAGTCAGACAGAGTAAGTCAGAGACAAAGAGAGATCTCATGTAAACACTGGAAAAACTGAACTGAAAGAAAAAAATTACAGCCAAAACAAGTACATAGCAAGACATAAGCAAACTCAGGCCTGAAATCAGTAAAATAAAAACAAACATTATCAGACAATAAAGTGCTTCTTTCAGAAAAATAAATAAAATTGACAAACACTTATTTAAATTAACTAAAAGCTAGAGAAAGATACATTAAACAAATAAAGCAAAATTAAATGAAATTAATTTTGAAATTAATTAATGAAAAAAGAGACATAGCAACAGACATACTTTAAAAATTAAGGAGCACATGGGGGTGATCTTGGAATCTAACTCAGTGGATAATTCTGAGAATCTATGAGGGCGACCCTAGTGAGGACTTCTAGAAATAAAAGACATGGATTCTGAACTGACCATCTCTTGTAGTTAAGTAAGGCTTCAAGTTGTGGATAGGCATTTCACTTAGTGAATTTTTTGACTGAAGGGATCCCATAGAGATGCCCAAATAACCCAGGTTGTTGCTAAGGCAGAGGGTAGCTCTCAGAAACCTAACAGTAGCACCCCATTGTTGACGACCTCAGGTGCACAGTCCATTAAACGTAGAGAGGCTAAGCAGGTGCCTGCATGGGGCCTTTACACATTCATTCTAGTATCTTTCTTGCAGGAAGATACTTTGCAGACTACCAAAAGAGAAACCTGGACAACAACCCAGCCACAAAACCATCAATATACAATCTGTACTGCCTGCAAGATGTGCCCCACTGGGCAATGGGTCATGAAGATGTGTGGGAGTGGCCAACCAATATCTGGTTTAACTTGAGGCAACTCATGCCTAACACCACTCAAATGTCCAGGAATCAGAAACTGTAAAGTCCAGAGATCTAAGGAAGAACCTGCCAATATGGTAATGACAAATGGACAGAGAAAGAAATCAGGGAAACAAAATCTTTCATAATAGCCTCCAGTAGTAGAAAATATCTGGTGAAGATATAGAGCATAGGAAACACCCCTCCATTGCTGGTGAGAGTGTAAAGATTCCCCACCACTATAAAAAGTCAGTGTAACATTTCCCCAGAAGGTTGGGAATTGATCTAGTTCAAGATCTAACTATACCACTCTTAGGAATAAACCCAAAGGACATTCAATCCTACCATAAGGACACTGTTCAACTATGTTTATTGCTGAGTTATTCATATTAGCCAGAAACAGGAAACAACCTAGGTATCCCTCAACAGAGGAACAAAAGGAAAGAAAATTTGGTACATTTACACAATGGAGTAACCCATCTGTTAAAAAAAATTGACAGCATGACATTTGCAGCAAAAGTCATTTACAATGAGGTGACACAGACCCAGAAAGATAAACATAGTATGTATGCGTTAATACATGGATATTATCCATCAAGCAAATGATAATCAAGCTATAGTCCATAAATCCAGAGGAAGGACAAAGAATAAACACATAGATCTGCCTGGGAAGTAGAAGTAGAATAGATTTTACAGCTGCACTGAGAGAAAATAGGAGAGAAATGGAAGAATCAGGTGGGGAGAGAGAAAGGAAAAAGAGAAGAGGGAGACAATAAAGGAAGAGACAACTGAAATTAAGGGACACTTGATGGAGAATATGAAAACCTGTGCACTGAAAATTTCGTAAAATATATAAAGGTGATTCTAATAAGGTCTCCTAATAATGAGGGGTCTCTCTCTCTCTCTCTCTCTCTCTCTCTCTCTCTCTCTCTCTCTCTCTCTTTAAGGATGCTTCCATTGGTGAGATTGGGTTGCATTCAATTGAGTTTATTTGTCAAGAGGAATCCCATGAATATCTCCAAACAATCCAAGATGTTATTAAGCCAATGGGTTGCTCTCTGCAAACTGATAGTGGGCCCTATTTCCAAGGACAATATCCACACAACTTACTAAACATGGAGAAATTCAATTGGTGCCTACATGGAGCCTTCATCATTATTTTTAGTGTCATAGGGAAGATACTCTGCGGGGTACCAAAAGAGTTTGGTTTGGCTTAAGGCCCACCCCACAAGATAAAACCCATACTTCACACTGCCCTGGTGACCAAGAACCAGAGACCAGACATAGATATACCAAAGACAAAACACTAACTGGTCAAAAATTAAAAAAAAGCCTCTATCATACAGAAAATACAGTAGTAATGAAACCAGATACTTGACAGATGTTAAAATGGTTCATAAATAGGTGAGAATAGGTCATTTTAATTTTAACCTGGCCAAATAGACAGCTGAGAGTCATCCTATACTCAGAAAGCACAGCCCTGGCTAAGATATGCTTGTGGGCTCAAATTATATACCATGTTGAGATACTGTCTTAGTTAGGGTTTTATTGCTGTGAACAGACACCATGACCAAGGTAAGCCTTATAAGGAAAACACTTCACTGGAGCTGGCTTACAAGTTCACAGGTTCAGTCCATTGTCATCAAGGCAGGAGCATGGCAGCATACAGGCAGGAATGGTGTAGGAGGAGCTAAGAGTTCTGTCTTCATCTAAGGCCACTGGGAGAAGACTAGCTTCCAGGCAGCTAGGACAAGGGTCTTCAAGCCCACACCAACAGTGACACACCTACTCCCACAAGGTCACACCTACTCTAACAAGGTCACACCTACTTCAACAGGGTCACACCTTTTAATACTGCCACCCCCTGGGCCAAGTTTAGGCAAATCACCACTGATACCATTGTTCTTCATGTCTTCTTTTTTTTTTTTTTTAAATTTACTTACTTTGTTTTATGTATGAGTTTTGACTTCGTGTGTGTATGTGAACCATGTGTGTGACTGGTGCCCACAGACTTCAGAAGTATAGTTGAATCCCTGGAACTGGAGGTGTGATTCATTGTGAACCCCTATATGGGGGCACTGAATTGAACCCTTGGCCTCTGCAAATGCAAAGAGAGCTCTTATCTTATTAGTCATCTCTCTGGTGCCCTTCACTGAGAGTTTCTGAAAGAAGGGTTAAGTTTGGAAACCATATGGTGAGATTGGTGCAGTATTACACTCGGTGTATTACACTGGTGTACTACACTCAGTGCTTATTGTTGTCATTACGGCAAAATAATTGACAAGGAGCAATTGAAATGAGGAAAGATTTATTTTAGCTTATGGTTTGAGGTGATACAGACCAGCATCGTGGAAATACAGTAGTAGCTTCACTATCATGTGCCTGGACTCCTTTATATCTCGGCAGAATATGAAGCAGAGACCATATATGCAGCGGGGATCTTTTACCCACTGCTGCCTAGCTAAGTCTCAAAAGTCCCGCCCATTTTCAGGGCAATGATCCTCAGTGGGGATCACCAGCTCTAGCATACAAGCTTACAGGAGACATTATACATTCAAACTGAAATACGAAATATCACGGAAATCAGATATTTCATCACCTTTTAATAAATGCATGCATACTTAAAACTCTACACCTTAGTTATGTGAAACTTTCATATGAATTTAACATATAAAGATTTTTTAAAGTATAATAAATGATCAATGTGTGGCATTATAACAGTGGCCACTTAGAAAACAGAGGAAGAACATGCATGTGTGTGTGTCTTGTCTCACAAGCTCCAGGTGACATTTTATTTGCAGCTAGAGTCTTTGCTTCCTTATTACAGCGAAAGAGCAAGTGGATAAATCAATTTGTGTTGAAGCTTCAAAGGATACCACAGAACATTGTTGTACTCCAGGTTATGATGGCTGCTTGCAGAAAACTAAAATTATATGCTGCCGATGTCGTTTGTTACAAAGAAAATCAATAAAAAGCAATTTTACTCGAGCTGTGATTTTCAGAATTATAAACAACTGCCTCAGATTCCCAGTACAACCAATTCTGAGACGACTATAACATGATCGTCAGAAAAGCTTTATCCAAACAACCGTTAAAGAAAAATGTGTTTAGGCTTCGTGGAAAGTTTATACGTGTTAGCTTTTCTATAATTAAAGAAGCATGCATAATAACAGTCACGGACCTGTACAATGGGCCATTTTCTTGAATAACACTTAATTTTGCTTGGATGCTGTAATAATGTATCTTCAGGGCTGGCTTGGAAAGAACGTCTATCATAATAACTCTTATCAGGCACTGAGTTCTTTCTAGGAACCAGACACTGCACCAAAAGCTGGATAGGAATCTCTTTTTTTTTAACAATGCAACAAACTCTGAAATTCAGCTGTTCTTTTGCTATGTAACTGAAACTGAAACTTTAAGCATTTGTATAAATAACTCAGATGCTCAATATTAGCAAGTATTTATAATTAGACTTGAATCCAAGAATTGGGGCTAGAATGTATATTTCTTTTTGTATTTGTCTCATATCCCCGCTGCCCCTGTGTGTGTGTGTGTGTGTGTGTGTGTGTGTGTGTGTGTGTTTGTATGTGTGTGCATGTGAAGGTAAGAATCAGTTATCTCTTTATCATGGATTCTGAGGATTGGATTCAGGTCATAAAGCTTTCAGAGTAAGGACTTTATATTCCTAGTCATCTTACTGGTGCTACTTCTACCCATTTAAATGAAGTCTTCCCCAGGTTTTGAGGTTGGAGGCTACTTCAGTCCTCATATTATGAGCAGCTGAACAGCTTATGTCCACACTTCAGTGAGATTTCCTTTAGGCTTCGCACCTCTAGGTTCTGTGTATCAACTTCGGTTGTACCAGAGCCAAGTGTCAGAGAAGTTAGGATAGTCTCTTTATCCTGGAACACCAGAAATTATTAAGTTAGCTGGTAACGAACAGCTCAGCACACAAAAAGATCTTCTCTCCTTGGCCATACATCAGCTGTGTCTCTATCTCCAACCCTCTGCCTCTCCTCTCCATGGAGCACATCTCCTTCCCCACTTAGGATTGGCAGGACTGGCTGTAAGCCACCAAGTTGTCATCTGTCTGTCGATCCAGACTCTTTTTGTTGTGCCTTACCTTCACAGCCATCTTCACAGTCTTACAAAACACAGAGCCGACTCCTTCCACCTCTGTATTCCCTCCCTCGAAAGTATTCAAACAGTTCCTTATCATCTTAGGCCAATTATTGCTGTAAGCACTAGACTAGAACGATAAATTACAAATCAGTTAATCGTCCTTTCCATATATATTAGGTTGGCCTTGGTTCTTATTAGCTAGAATTTGTTGCGAGCATTTCACTAAGATCTTTTCCTCCCATGTGGGAGTAGAGATCATATTTAAGATAGCATTAATTTAATAAGGCAAAGAGGAGGTTATAAAATTAATAAAATGAGCAGACTTTAAATAACATAATGCTTTCTGTCAGGTCTATGAATAATAGATTGCTAAGCAAACCTATCAGAAAAGTAAAATTGCTTTATTTTATATGAGCAATGAAATGAAAATATAAAGTAACTAGTATGAAATATGAAAGGGGAATGAAACTTCAAGTATATCTCCTTGCATTTTAGACATTCGGAGATAAATATACTGGTGATAATTCTCCCTGGGTGTGGAAAAGAAGTCACTAAGTACTATAGCCATCAGTGAATTTTTACCAGAGTGATAACAGATTAGAAAACCTCTTGGAGAGTCAAATTAGAAGAGTTTTGAGGATTTGGCCCACGAGGTATCAGTGCCAACTATTCCATGCTGACTTTGTTCTCTGAAGACTTAGTGACCTTTATGTCAGTGTTCCAGTAAAGCTCTATTGATAAGAACCAACAGTAGGTTGGTTATCAACCATATGTTGTAGTTTGCTGACCCCTGGCTTACTATTCTGAATTAGGATTTTTGGTTTTCCCTTTCATCTATGATATACCAACATTTATGTGATGGAGCAAATGCCAGTAAAAAAGTAAAACTGGTTTAATTAATCATAGGATTTATTTCCCTCTTAGCAGTATGTTTATTAGTTCTTTGAGAATATAGTTTATTTTGAGCCCATTCATATTCCACCCCCCACCTAGCTTCTCCCATATGTAAATCCTTCTCCCTACCCCTTCCATTTTATGTCCTTGTCATTTACTTTTTTCTAAAGATGGTATTGTCTCATAGTAAATGTACTCTGGTTCTTCGAATCAAATCTTCCCATTCCCTCTCTTTGTAACCTCATTATGATTATAATTAATATTAGTATTATTTTAGCATCAAACCAGAAGGTTCTAGAACCTTTCTCAAAACCATTTTCTGTGCCTGAATTACTATCTGTTGCTCTGCATTTTCTATTTGTTAACTTTGAAAATGTAATATGTACCTCTGTGCACCTCTCTTACATGCAATGACTACTTGGTTGGTAGAAGAAGAATAAGACACCCATTGTACTATGTGAGTAGTAATATTAATATCGACTGTGTGGCATTCCTGTTTTCCCCAGGAGCCTTCTCTTCTGGCACTGAAATCATTTTGTAATCCCTTTTAATTTTCCAAAGTGGTTCCCAAGGTTTCTTCACATCATAGTAATCATCACACTCTGAGGAGCTCAATATTATTTCTTTCCTAAGCTGAGAGCAAGTGCGGGCTTCAGAACATATAATGTGTTCAACTTGCATAAGGTCTAACACCATGCCCAGTTCCTAGTCGATTCTCCCGCTTATAAAATAAAAGAGTAGATCATTATCTGGCCAATTCTCCTGTTGAAACGTTAGGAAATTGAGTCAAGGGTCCTGCCTAAGGTTAACCGGAGAGGCTCATAAATATTTCCAGAATAACCCATGAGCTCTAGTCTTTGTGGCATGCCTCACTCTGGTGCTTACGGCACAGTAAGATACTGTGTCTTTCATCTTTCTGGCTCCATACTTACTCTGATTGTAGGTTGGCTTGTTCACGCTCAGAAGTAAGGAAGCAAGATGGAAGAAGAAATGATGACAGATTGTTTTCTCTGTCTGATCCCTGCTTGTTTCTGTTTATCACAGTCTGGGAAGGAGGATGCCTGTAAAGATATGTGTAGATAGGTTACTAAGAATGAAATCCCAATTTAAACTTGGCACTGAGCGAATTGCTCGCCGAATGCCTTTTACAATGTGCTGACTGGAATACTTTGAAAAGAAACCACTGGTAATAACAAAAAAATTAGGCCCTGGTTAGAAACATATTACTGCATTGCCAAGTCTTCCGTGGAATTTAACTACTACATAGTTTAGGTTAAAGGAAACTAGAGCTTCTGCATTTGGGCCAAATTCGATTTGGGTCTCAAACTATCTCAGAGGAAAATTTTAGCCGATAATTCATTTTGTGTGATTTGTTTCACATGGAGATGTATTTATAATATACATGGAGAATATGTATCTTTTCGCTGTACAAAACATTTTTAGTGTACACCTAGTTCTTTGAATAACTGGTGGTTCCTTTGGGGAAAATGTTAGTTGCCTTGGAGGAGAAGTAGAAACAGAAATAGATCAATAGAAGTGTGGGTATGTCTGGGCACTGGATCTAGCAATGAGTACATGTGAGGATGAAACAAGTGGAATAGACTATGAAGAAGAACAAAACAAAATAAAACTTGCGCAGTCCCCAGATTAATATCTGGAAATATCTTATCCTGATTCTAAGTTAATACTTCATTTTCTAATTTTTATTGTTGTTCCTGGGTATATTCACTAAGCCACATACTTGTGTCTTCTATAATTGGCATTTTTTTTAAAAAAAATCTTCTGTTGGTTCTTTGTTTCTCTATCATTTTCTATACAATAGTAAAGTGTTAAAACAGGTACTTAGCACCCCTCCCTTGAATGCAGTGGAATAAGGTATGATCTGGAACAAATCTATATTTATCTACCAATTTATCACCTACCACACCAATTCTTTGTCCATATTGCCATCACTAATACTCCAGGAAACATCACTAGATTTTTTACGAAAAAAATAAAAGAACAACCACAACAACAACAACAACAACAACAAAAAAACTACTCTATGGGAGTAGTTTGTGCTAGGGGAAACTACACTGATTTTTTACATGTTTGATAAATATAATATGGAGTGTTCACTATAGAGAAGTAGGTGAAGGTAATTTTAAGACATTGTAATTCATAGTCCTTTCAGTGGAGGGGCTTAAGCTATTGTAAAAAAAATAACTTACAATTGGCATTTTCATGTTATGTGTTCTCAGACACTTTCACTCCCAAATTCCAACAATGATTATTCCCCGTGATAACCCTGAGCTCTGGCCTCTGTAAATTTTACCTATTTGGTCATTCATGTAATTAGTCTTAGCACATGTTTTCTTGCTTTCTATATTCTCCCCAATTCACTCATTGACAATTTTACTCAGTACTAAATAAAAGTCTCTAAAGTGAGTTGTCCTATGTACTCCAAGTCCATTGCCCAGCTAAGAGCTGTTGGCAAGCAAGAACAAGTGTATTTTTAGCACCAAACGAATTCATATTGGTAAATTAAATACCCTTGCTTTAATGATAACTCTTACTCATAGTGCATTGTTGCCACTGGGAGGTTTTGCTGTAAACACTCAATGTAATTAAGGAATAGTAAAACATTCCAAAATTTTATGTATTCATTTATTATATTAAGATGGCTTGAATTTAGACCTTTGTCCAAGCAATTCTGATGATTATTGTGTATTTGTACATTCATAAATATCTGATCTAAAAGCACCAAAGGAAGAAATTTTATTTTGAATCAGAGTTTCAGTCTTTAGTCTGTGGTCAGCTGCCTTCCTCATCTGCAGACTACAGTGACGTAGTATATTATGGTGGAAGAGGTGAAACAACTTGTTCATCTCATGACAGAAAATAGGTGTGTGTGTGTGTGTGTGTGTGTGTGTGTGTGTGTGTGTGTGTGTGTTTGAGAGAGAGAGAAAGAAAGGCTGACACATAGACAGTGAAGATACGGACAGAATGAACCAAGGTCCAGAATACCCTTCAGTGATATGCTCTCTGTGCTTAGAAACCTATTTTTTTTATCTTGATGTACTGCCTATTAGCTAATTTAGTATGAGTTTATAATAAATTTACTTGGGGATAATAATGAAACTATCAAAATGTCATCATCTCACAGCAGAACTACCAGCTAGGGAATAATCCTTCAGTATACAAGCATTTCTGGGGGACAAATCGCACCCATACAACATGGCATATGACAAATCACACCCATCAAACATGGCACATGACAAATCACACCCATACAACATGGCATATGACAAATCACACCATACAACATGGCATATGCCGAAGCATACCCACACCACATGGCATATGACAAATCACACCCATATAACATGGCATATGGCAAATCGCAGCCATACAATATGGCATATGAGAAATCACACCCATCGAACATGGCATATGACAAATCACACCCACACAACATGGCATATGGCAAATCTCATTCATATAACATGGCATATGACAAAGCACACCCATATAACATGGCATATGGCAAATCACACTCATACAACATGGCATATGGCAAATCACACCCATACAAAATGGCATATGGACATTTTAACAGAAAGTACCTAATTGAAATGAATGTAAAAGGAGGTACACAGACTTCGATGTACTTGATTTTTTTTTTACAACTTAACGAAGTTGTATGTCATGAGAGTCTACAGTTACAAGTGTGAGATTACCTTTTCAAAAAGCCAATGGTGTTAACTTTTGATCTTATTCTCTGGGTTCTACTCTTATAAAATGAGTCAGAAATAATATACCAATATCCTTTTAATTAAAATTTAAATTTTACATTTATTTATTACTTATTGATTAAATACTTATTTAGTGTGAGTGTCAGGGGTGTAAAGGGTATGTATGTCACAGTACTTGTGTGGAGGTTACAGAACAGCTTGTAGGAGCTGTTTTCTGCATCCACCATATGGGCTCTTAGAATTGAACTCACATCATCAGGCTAGACCATAGTGACTTTCAGACACTGAGCCATCTTGCTGGCATGTCTCTATAAATTTAAGCCCTTTCAAAAAAATAGCAATTTTTGGTCTCCACATTAAGGCCTGTATATTACCATACTCATAAATATAAAGCAGAAATCTCTGCTAAGCATTGACCTCCATCTCAGAGTTCTGCTTGTATTGGAAGGAGATAGCTGCTGTAGATAATATCAAGAAAGTAATAATAACTGGTAATGAGAATTTAAATAATTTGCATAAGATTTGAAAATAAGTAATCCATGTACAATCTATTCTTTCTGTTAGCCAACAGATCTTACTCACAACATTACAGAGCAATATTGAAATAATTATATCATATACAACACAGTATAAGTAATATACACAGCCAAACACAGATTCATATACATATGTGTGCATGAATGTATACATAAGTATACATATTTATATAAGCATGTATTAAATTGTACAGAATTTTCAGGTACAAACCTGCTATGTTTCATAATTTAAAGGGTATCAAATGATATATCATGAAAAGCCATGACTCTGGAACTGAAAGACATGTGTTCTGATTTATACTATGCCATGACTTGCAATGTGACACAGGGAGAGAATATTTTAGCCCTAAAACTTTGTTTTCCTTATCTCTTCACTTTCTAACAGAACTTCCTTTTGGCTAGAAGACTATGTAAATATAAATGATCTGGTTCAAATAATTTCAATGTAATCAGTGTCTGCCTCACATTCTTCCACTCGACATTGTTTTACTTGTTTGCTTCTTTACAGAGCAGACTTTTATGTTGATTTAAGTACATTTTGTCATTAGACACATACTTGTTTACATATTTCTAATCAGGGAAGATGCAAAGTGTTAATGGAAAGAGGAAGCAGAACATAGAAGGACAGGATTGTGGACTTACAAGTAGTGCTTTGAAGGTAAAAGCTGCCAAGCCTGTGTGTGTGTGTGTGTGTGTGTGTGTGTATTTGTGTGTATGTGCTCAAGCACACATGTGCATGCATGGGTACATGTATGCCTGCCTGCCTGTGTTTGTGCACATATGCATACACGTGTGTGAAAGTCACCTGGATATGGCTAGAGGATAGTGTTGGATGTCTTTCTCTATTGCTCCTCATCTTTCACTCATGTATTTCTAACATAGTTCTAAAACTCCTTAAAGAAAAAAGTATGATCCCCTTTTATTTTCAGTAAACCTACTCATGTTTTGTAATGTGATTCTATCTCACATAAACACTTCCCTCTGTTTTTCACATCCTGTCTCTCTTCTCGACGATTTAGAATAGATTGTTTCTTCCCACAGCTCTCTGCCTTAGTCCCACCCCAGATTCCTACTTCTCCTAATTGTGACATCAACACAAAGGCCTCCAAGTACATGCCTCTAATTTGTACTCTCCCAGGTCTAAATGCAGTCTAACCTCTATGCTTCCAACAAAACTTTGAAATCCAATGTAAATAGAAGTAAAAGGTCAAAGGGACACGAATTGTAAAGGAAGAAGTCAAAATATCACTAATTGCATATGATATTATTGCACCTTGTGACCTTAAAAGTTCCACCAGAGCACCCCTAAATCTGATTAAGTTTAAGCAAAGTGGCTGGATATAAAATTAACTCAGACAAATCAGTAGCCTTCCTCTACTCAAATGATAAACAGGTTGAGAAAGGAATTAGGGAAATGACACCCTTCACAATAGCCACAAATAGTATCAAATATCTTGGTGTGACTCTAACCAAGCAAGTGAAAGATCTGTATGACAAGAACTTCAAGTCTCTGAAGAAAGAAATTGAGGAAGATCTCAGAAGATCGAAAGATCTTCCATGCTCATGGATTGGAAGGATTAATATAGTAAAAGTGGTCATTTTGCCAAAAGCAATCTACAGATTCAATGCAATCCCCATCAAAATTCTAACTCAATCATTCATAGAATAGAAAGAGCAATTTTCAAATTCACTTGTAAAAGCCAAAAACAAACCAAGACAAGACAAAACAGGATAGCAAAAACTATTCTCAACACTAAAAGAACTTCTGGGGGAATCTCCATCCCTGATCATAAGCTGTACTAATGAGCAATAGTGATAAAAACTGCATAGTCTTGGTACAGATATAGGCAGGTAGATCAGTGCAATAGAATTGGAGACCCAGATATGAACCCACACACCTATGGTCATTTGATCTTTGACAAATGAGCTGAAACTATCCAATGGAAAAAAGACAGCATTTTCAACAAATGGTTCTGGTTCAACTGGAGGTTAGCATGTAGAAGAATGTAGATTTACCAATTATTATCTCCTTGTACAAAGCTTAAGTCCAAGTGGATCAAAGACCTCCACATAAAACCAGATACACTGAAATTAATAGAAGAGAAAGTGGGGAAGAGCCTTGACACGTAGGCACAGGGGAAATTTTCCTGAACAGAACACCAATGGCTTATCCTCAAAGATCAAGAATGAACAAATCGGACTTCATAAAATTTCAAAGCTTCTATAAGGCAAAGGACACTGTCATTAGGACAAAACAGCAACCAACAGATTGGGAAAAGATCTTTACCAATCCTACATCTGATAGAGGGCTAATATCGAATATATACAAAGAACCCAAGAAGATAGACTACAGAGAATTAAATAATCCTACTTTAAAAAATGGCCTTGCTGGGAACCAATGGAAGGAGAAGCCCTTGGTCCTGCCAAGATTGGACTCCCAGTGTAGGGGAACATGGGGAGGGGAGAAGGTTGTGTATGGGTAGGGGAACACCCTTACAGAAGAAGAGTAGGGGAATGGGATAGGGAGCTTATGTTGGAGAAAACCGGGAAATGGAATAACATTTGAAATGTAAATTTAAAAAATCCAATAAAAAATGGAGTTGGAAGGGAAGGGAGCAAGATGGAAATGTTGTAAATACAATACTCAAATAAAATTCCTCCCAACATTAAAAAAATGGGGTACAGAGCTAAACAAAGAATTCTCAACTGAGGAATACCAAATGGCAGAGAAGCACCTAAAGAAATGTTCAACAATCCTTAGTCATAAGGGAAATGCAAATCAAAACAACCCTAAGATAACACCTCACACCAGTCATAATGGCTAAGATCAAAAACTCAGGTGACAACAGATGTTGGCAAGGGTGTGGAGAAAGGGGAACACTCCTCCACTGTTGGTGGGATTGCAAGCTGGTGTAACCACTCTGGAAATCAGTCTGGCGGTTCCTCAGAAAATTGTACCTGAGGACCCTATACCACTCCTGGGCATACACCCAAATTATACTCCAACATATATCAATGACATATGCTCCACTATGTTCATAGCAGCCTTGTTTATAACAGCCAGAAGCTGGAAATAACTCAGATGTCCTTCAACAGAGGAATAGATGCAGAAAACATTTACACAATGGAGTACTACTCAGCTATTAAAAACAATGACTACATGAAATTCTTAGGTAAATGAATGGAACTAGAAAATATCATCCTGAGTGAGGTAACAGTCACAAAAGAACACATATGGTATGCACTCATTGATAAGTGGATATTAGCGCAAAACTTGGAATACCTAAGACAAAAATCACAGATTTCATGAAGCTCAAGAAGAAGGAAGACAAATATGTGGATGCTTCATTCCTTCTTAGAAGGGAGAACAAAATACTCACAGGAGGAAATACAGGGACAAAGAATGAAGCAGGGACTGAAGAAAAGGTCATCCAGAGATTGTCCCACCAGGGGAATCCATTCCATATGCAGCCACCAAAACCAGTCACTATTGCTGATGCCAAGAAATGTTTGCTGACAGGAGCCAGAAATGGGTGTCCCCTGAGAGGTTCTTCCAGAGCCCTACTGATACAGATGAGGATGCTTGCAGCTAATTATTGGACTGAACAATGCAGACCCCAACAGAGGAGTTAGAGAAAATACTAAAGGAGTTGAAGGGGTTTGCGATATCATAGGAAGAACAACAATATCAACCAACCAGACACCACCAGAGCTCCCAGGGACTAAACCACAAACCAATGAGTATACAGTGAGGGACCCATGACTCTAGCCACTTATGTAGCAGTGGATGGCATTGTCCAGCATCAGTGGGAAGAAAAGCCCTTGGTCCTGTGAAAGCTTGTTTCCGTGATGTATGGGAATGCCAGGGCATTGAGGGGGGAGTGGGTAGGTGGCAATGGGAGCACCCTCATAGAAGCAGGGGGATATGAGAGAGGGGGGTTACAGGATAACATTTGACATGTAAATACATAAAATATTCAAGAAAAAATAAAAGTTAAAATAAAAGAATTTAAAATAAAATTTACAATTGTGAAAAAAAAAGAAGTAAATTTTAAAGTCAGTATTCTCAAAATGTATTTTTCCCCTAGTTTTTACTTTTAATCTTAGCATATCCTGTGTGTGTTTTTAACCATTTAGTGACTTTGGGAAATGCCAGAAATAATCAAAATGAAGGAAAAAAAGATTTAATTAGACTCACAGTTGTAAGGTTCTAGCCTACTGAATATCATTATCTGAGGACGTGGCACGTTGCCAGAGAAGAAACAAGAGGATTAGAGACAGTATTATAATCCCCTTTGAGGAAACATCCTCAGTTCAACTTCTATTACCTCTAAAGCAGCAGTAATAATACAATCACTTCTTTGGATTATTCTGAATATATCAACTGTATTAGTTATGCATGATACTTTTATGAGGTACAAGGCAGAGTGAACCCTCAGTTATAAGTTGGCAGCACATTCTGGCTTACTTCTGTTACCAGAGATATAGTATGTCTCTATACTATCCTCCTACGTTGAACTGTTGAACTGTTGAACTATAGAATCCTCAACCTTCCCTTGGCTTTTGGTGATTATTATCCTTCATAACGTGCTATCTGTTCTGCTATGAGAAAAGTAATAGCAGAATCTTCAGTTTTTTGTCAGTCAATGAACTCTACAATCTGTCCCTGTCATTCGCATGTTCTTCTAACTCATTAGCATAAATAAGAAGATGGGTAACGAGAAGATGCCATGAATGTCATTTAATTTCTAGGATTTGATACAGAGATGATAGATGCACAAAACTTTGTGACTATCTGTTTTTACTTGCCAGGAGAGTACTGAACAAAGACAAGAAGTGAATAGTTCAATCTGGTTTTCAGTTCAAACATCTCATAGATAGAACTTTCTAAAAGAGTGGTTAGGATGTGATTTCTAACATTTGTACAAGTCGGTTAGGTTTGAACTCCCTACTCCATTTTTCTCTATCTGTTTTGTCAAGAATTTCCCATGTCTAAACTGAACACTTCCTGTCCAAATTGGCCCCCTTGGTTAATCTTTAACCATTGCAGGAGGCCAATTAGAAGCCACTTGTCAATGTTTTCTTAGAGAATTAATCCATGATAAACTATCTCAGAATAATCCTGCTAGGCAGCTCAAGAACTTTAGTTACTGTTGAGAGCAGGCTTCAGAGATAAATATTTGACACCTATTTCTTCTCTTAGAATACTCAGGATAGCACAGCAAGACTTCTCATTAGGTAAGGAATATGCTAAAACCTCCAATCCACATCTTATTCTGGTTAGCTGGCACCTAATTGATTGTTAATCCTTTAGAAAAACAAAAAGAAAATTGACTACACCTTTGCTTCTATGATTGCTTGTTTGAAAATATCAGACTCGAGTATAATTCCTCTAGACTTGTACTTTGATTACACTCTGGTTTTTCCAAAGGAGTCATTAATTTCTTCAGTGTAAGCTATTGTTGTAAATGACTCAGAAAATTTGTAGATCTATTCAATAATAATTTATTTCACAAATTTTAATGTGATAATAAACTATAATAAGAACAACAGTGCAGAGCATTGAATAATGTGTTTCATTGGACTTGAAATTAATTGAGCACTTCTAGAAGCAGCTTAACATATGTATTTCTTTCGTGGTGAAATTTCTGAAACAGACAAGTCAATTTTTCATGGATTAGATGCCAAGGGCATTTGCTTTTGAATGAATAAGGATCTCAGCATAACTGCCTCAATTATCACTACTAATTTGAGTTCAATCGAATTAACCGTTCTGTATATTACTCACATGCGATCTGACCACTGTGAGCACTGAAATTATTTAAAGTTTTGGCTCTTCAGTCTTTGTTTTAAAACTTTTTTCTTGTCTATAAATTGAATATTCACTAAATTGTGTTCTTCTGGTGTGTGTGTGTGTGTGTGTGTGTGTGTGTTATCAGTATGTGTATGTATATATCCCTATATGAAGTTTTTTAGTATTTCTTCAATTAAAAGAAAACATGAGATAAATGAATGCACAGGTGTACATATAATTAATTTCCCTTTTTTTCTATACACATGAAACAGCAAGTCATGCACATTGTTTCATAAATGTATACACAGATCATGGATTTCTTTTCACTTTAATATTTAAAAACTGTTTTCTTTTTATTTGTTTCTGACTCTATTCTATTTTACTGAGTAGAAGCATTAGGGTTTATTTTGTTACTCGCCTAAATTTAGATACAAATATTATTTTTATGAATTTGATGGTAAGGTTTTCTGATAATTAATGCTAAAACAAGTAAGTGTATATGCGTATTGTTTCAAAGATAAGGTAGGGTGTATATGGGACCAAGTATTTGTGTGTGAAAAAGTAAGTATGCTTAAACTTTGTTTGAAGCTACAAGTTTGCTCTATATAGGTAATCAAATTCTGTTTCCCAAGTCCCCTTCACTAGAATCTTGAAAACCAAGTGTTTTTACATTTTAAATTTTGTTAATGTTAGAATTAAAAAACAATTGATTTTATATTTTTCATACTCTGGTTAACAGAATAAATATTTATATATTTGAAGATCACTAGATTTAATATTCTGGAAAATACAAAAAATATATTTGGTGGCTTCTTTCAAACTTGCCTTACTTAACACCATTGGACCTGTGTGTGTGTGTGTGTGTGTGTGTGTGTGTGTGTGTGTGATGAAACTTTAACATTTAGCAAAAATCACTGATAATTCTATACAAAAGTATTAAATCTTGTTCTTTTTTAATTCTAATTTATTTTTATTCTGGGAGATTCTATTCTTACATTTTTATAAGATGTTTCATTCACTTTTTAGTTTGACTGCCTTAGTTACACTAAATCATTTAAGTTTATTACTGGGGCAATCATAATCAATCATGGAAAGTTGTCTAGTATTCCACTGACTTATATAAATCCACTAAGAGTTTCTACTGGTACAGGGCACAGTGCTCTTTTTCACTTGTGGCATTTAAGGATTAAAAGTCATTTGGAATTATCTGGAACCATATAGTGTGACATGGGTCACATTTATCTTTTTCCTAGTACACCTGTCAAACCTTCCAATGTTAAGAATTGTAAACTTTGCGTTTATGCAGGTCTCAAGAGTCAATCCTCATAATTAAATAAAAGTAGGTAGGAAAATTGGGTCACCTTTCAATTTCTGATATCACTCTGTATGCTCCAGAACACATTATTTTAATAGTCAAAGCACTGAGGATTTTGTTTTCCTTTCTATGGTTGGCCTCTCTATGCTGTACTTTGTCACTGGATACTTTTGCTTAATGTTTTTCTTTACTGAATGTGTGTGTGTGTATATATATATATATATATATATATATATATATATATATATATTTCCTGAACATGACCAAAATGAAACCTGTAGGAATTTGTTTAATAAGTACATTACATTTATTACATTTCTCTTTCCTCATAGCATTGTTTACTAGAAATTCTCTTCCATTATATATTTTAACTCAGTAACATGATTTACATCACTTAGGTATATTACATTAAAGCCACTATGATATTAAACTAATTAATATTGGAATAGATTTTTAGTTCAAAGTTTTCATTACTCCAAATGATTACTAATTTCATTCCTAGATAATTAAATATTTATTCTTCTTATTGTGTGTTGTAAAGGAATTTTAATCCAGCAACATGGCTGCTCAGTCAAGGGATCATACCCTAAGATCTTCTAGGTCTGTGTGATCCTGCTGGAATGGCACACCTTTGATCCTCTGGCTGTAATACAGTCACACCATTAGTACAGACTTTTAATCCAAAACAATGAAGGTAAAGATAGTTTGTAAAATGATGCAGCCATGTTTGAATGTGACATCTAATTGAGGGGCAGACAAAGTGATAATCAGAGATAAAAAAAAAACAGAATTAGAGACAAGATATGTCCAATTCACACTGGAACAGTAGAGGAAGAAAGGCTACTAAGAGTAGCAAAAATAAAAAAAAATGGTGTGGTTTGATAGGTGGTAGATGATGATGATGACTCTGTGTGTGTGTGTGTGTGTTGACAGTTTTATAGGGACAGTTTAACAGAGACAGGTTACAGAGAGAATGAACTAGACACAGATGAATACAAAACAAGCTAGTGAAGGGGAGGAGTTAGAAGAGTATAATATTATATTGCCCAAGTTAGTACAAGGCCAGACAGAGCAATTCAGTCAGAAGCCTAGAGAAGCCAGATTGAATCAGTCAGTTTGAAAGAAGTGGAAATTAGTCATTGGAAGTAGATGGGGTAGGGATCTGGGTAGAAGAGCAGATGGGGAGGAAAAAAGAGATCTGTGGAAAGAACAGAGAAGAGAAAACTAGGAGTGTAAATGAAAATCAATAGGTGACTCAGGGTGGCATCTCTAGGACATCAGAATCCTGGGATGGTTGAGGCTCTAGGGAGACTTTGGGAGTGACTATAGGTGAGACTTTTAAAAATGGGGGATATGGCACCTGAAGTAGACACCTCTTATAGCCAGACATTCACAGTGGTGGAACAAAGGCACAAACCCACCCACAAAATCTCTCGCCCAAAATCAAAATCAAATCTTTTGTCATATATTAAAAGTTGAGATGTTTAAAAATTCAAAACATTAATTTTTGGTGGGGGTGTTATATTTTATCATCTTTGACTTGGAACTAAAAGTTTGGAGAAAATGAACTTCCTCTTTCAAAATTTATGATTCATTATTTTTCTTTCTATGGAAAAAGAAAGTGTGAAATACAATTTTCTCTATAAGAGTATAGTATTTGTGCTTCAGAGTGAAACTAAACTAAAGCCATCTGGGGAACTGCTATGCTTCACCCTTCAGTCTATCCACTTCAAGATGGAGATGATCTGAGATCTTATTTTACTGTTTAGTACCTCAATTCAATTAACATCTTCCCTGGAAATGAATTCCATTTACTTGTCCGTGTGATTTTTGTCTGTCTTTTTAAAATTTGTTCCAAACTTGTCTATCTTTTTACCCAAGAGTGCTGCAAGTTTTTAACAATACATCTTTCTTTTTCCTTCATCCCAATTACTATGATGGCAATCACACAACATAACTTAGTACTTACCTACTAGACAACGTAACTCAGACTTACCTACAAACGCAATAGAAAGTAGAGATCCATAAGACTCAGATGCCCTTAGCTTCCAAGTCAAAAAAGGAATGGTTTCGAACACTTACAATATTTTTGAGTTCCAAAGTACATAACGTAAAAGGCTCTCACATTGCTGTAAAGCTCTTTCTTGTTCTTTCTTCTGGTACATATGTTCTCTTCTTTGTGCTTATTTCAGTCCTCAGTGCTCAGGAGATTATTGTCAGCAATATGAAGGTTCAGACTCTTAGTAATGAAAGATATAAAGTGTACTTGAAAAACAGTATGTAAATGGATGAAAAATTGTGACATAAGATGCCATAAGCAATACATTGAGAAATGTTGATGGTGAGACAAGGGTCTACTTCTTGTTGAATAAAATGTATTACAATGTGGAGAGAAATTCCAGGCAAGAGATGAAACTGAGGCCCATCCTTGCAAAGAGCAGAAATCATCTGAAATCACAGACATATTAAGATTTCCTTGCAATGTTTTAGCCTTAAATACAGATTCCCCACTGCCTTTCTAATTTAGTTTCCTTTTGTTAAGTATACTTGCTTTCCTTTTTTGTCATTGTTGGGTTTCATTATGAGCCTTAGCACTTGTTGATAAGGATTGGACACTCACTCATTTCTACACTGGCTTCTGCTTTTCCTCACCTTTTCACTCAGGGGACTTTTAAATAATCACTACAAATCTATCTAGCCAGCCCAAACTTTTCTAGTCTTTTCTGATCCTAATTGTAGATATTTATTTAGTATTTTTGTCTCTGTCAGGATGACTTCTATAGGAGTTAGTCTTGCCCAAGAAAGACATACTCAGCTGTGTTAAAGGGATCATCAGGCCATTTATAAATTTATATTTCACTCCACCCAATATTATAAGTGCAAGTCTAATTTCCCCCCAAGTATGCTTGTGCATGTTAGAGTGAGTATGCTAAAAGCATTTAGGGAGATTCCACTCTCATAACCTCTTTCCTTTTCTACAACATCACCTCTGAATACTATCACATATAGGACAAGGACTACAACCTATGAGTTTTAAAGAAATACAAGCATTCAGTCTATACCTGCCATTCTCAACCTATATGTCATTATTCCTTTGAGGATTACATATCGCATATCGTATACATTAGATATTTACATTACGAGTCATAACAGTAGGAAAATTACAGTTATGAAGAAATAAAGAAAGAACTTTCTGGTGGGTATACCACAACATGAGCATCTGCATTATCTAGTGGCAGCATTAGGGTGGTTGAGAACCATTGGTCTATAACATTTCTATAATATATATGCATACATGTAAGACTAAATTCATAGTTCCTGAATTATGGTTGCTTTTTTAATTAGGCCATAAAGAGTATAATTTCTTTTTTCAAGGGCCCGTAACATGGATTCCAAACTTTCTCCACTCTTATTTTATTGTGAAGAAATTCTGAATGACTGTGTCTGATAATAGATTACTAAACACTCTTCATTCCAGAGAACCCCTGAAGAAAGACCTTGATGAATTTTCTAACTCAGACCATCAGCAGTGATGTTTAGAAAAATAACTTTCCTTAAAATCCCTCATTACATGCAAATAATATTGTACAAACTTGGCATATTATACTTGGAATGTATATGTATATACAAGTATGTAAACAACAAAAAACGATGCTATGAATTTGAAATCAAGAAAGGAATGGCATATGGGAGCTTATGAAGGAATGAAAGGGAAGAAAATTATGATATAATTATAATTACAAAGATAAAAGAATACAAAAGTAAAGCTAAAAGTTTTTTTTTTAAATCCACATTGAAAGGATTCGGAAACCTTTTAATCAGACAAGCACGTGGAAGTTTCTCGAAGCAAGTTCAGCAGGTGAGGGAGTGGAGAATTCCCATGGTCTTCCCTCCCACCCACCCTGGCCTCTCTCCTCCTATATTCTTTATAACAAATTGACAAATATGTCTTTTGTATTCTGTATACTTTTCAAATATAGTAATCAAACTAAAGCATGGACTATTGAACAATCCCGGTTTATATGACATTATACAGAAACATAAGTAAAACAAATTGGAGTTTGAGATTGAAAATTAAGTAGAGGGGCAGTCTAAGTGACTCAGCTCTTAATCCGAGAGAGTTGTAATTAACTTTAGGTAGATAAATGCAGAAGTGAATGAAAGGAGTCCCATTCTTCCTACTGTAGAAGTTGCCATGTGTGGGTGTACGTACTGGGGGTGGGGGTGGGGGGATTGGTGTGAGAACAGGAAACATGGGCAGTTAATTCTTCCAGCAGAAATATTTGCCTAAGTGGATTTATGCTTGTCTTTGTTACTTATCTTCCTATAGTGTCTCCCTTTTTAGTCCAAGCTAGCCCAGAACTTATTGTCCTCTTACTTCAGCAGCCTGAGAGCAGGAATGTTGGCCATCATGCCTGACTTGGATATAGGTTTCTTGCAGAAATTATGTCTTCTTTGTCTTTCCAAACCAGAGAGCAACTTCCAAAGCACTCAGGACAGAGCCTTGCTCTCAGATGTTTCCTATAATGCTTCTTAAATAATGGAATTCTCATGTCTCTGTGTTCCTTATAGTGCTAAGTGGGGCTGAAGGCATTGTTGCCACTCAATAAATAGCTGTTGATTGATTGATATGTTAGTGGAACATAAAAACTAAAAGTAGTTGAAATCAGACTAATATTTTATTGAAATGCAATAAAACTATCTTCAGTTTTTAAGTATTTTAATGCTTTCAACGGCTGTTTCATCTTCCCATAACAGCTAAATTTTTATGCAATGTCATGAGGCTGTTGTCTGATCAAATTTATAAGACCCTTAAAAATGCGCAAGCCCCATAGCAATGCCAGGATCTAGGAAATCTGCAGTCATTTATGATTAACGATGCTCTGTGTTTTGTGAGGCATTATTGAAAACAGAAGCCTATGACTTCACTGTTTCTGACAATAACTTTGAACACAGGGTCAGTCCTTCAATTTTAACATTTCTTGGTAAGATTAATAGAAAGTAGAAACAATCGCGTAGGGAGCTTCACCCAGATGTGACAAAGTGGGAGACACAAGTTTTCAATCTGTTTCTGCCAATGAAACGCCACCCCATTTCCTAGAATATTGATGATGAGCAAATGTTACTGAAGGGCAAATCTAGTCATCAAGAAAACATAGAGTTCAGGACTCTATCAGGCACCGCAGATTGAATTCATAGAAAATGTTAACCTAAAGACTGAAAAATAGTGCAAGAGCTGACTCTTAGCACAGGCTGAGTATGAATAATTGGAAAGAGAATGACCAAGCTTTTAAAAAATCAAGATTGTTTCAAAAATATAATCGATTACTGGAGATTTCCTGAAAAAAAAATGCTGTCTGACATATGGACATTTTCTTCAATCACTGAAAAATACTGTGTACTTCAGCAAATGAAAAAAAAAGAGGTAGAGCGTATAGTTTACATCTAAAAGCAATGGTTGATTCCAAAGCTACATATCTCTCTTTCCAAAGCAGATTATAATAATTGTGTCTAAACAAATGCATGTAGAGACTTTAATAGAAACCGTTGACTTTTATAAAAGGCACACATACTTTAAGTATGACTCTCACATGCCACCTCTGCCTATTAACAGGTCTTTCTAGTGCATTAAAAAAAAAAGATGGTGTCTCATAAGAATCAGTTCAGCGTGATTGTTGGGAGGAGGGCGGTAATGGGGGAGGATGGGGAGGGGAACACCAATACAGAAGGGGAGGGGGAGGGGTTAGGGGGATGTTGGCCAGGAACCCGGAAAGGGAATAACACTCGAAATGTAAATAAGAAATACTCAAGTTAATAAAGAAAAAAAAAGAATTAGTTCAGCCCACAAAATAAAACAGCAAAACAAATTGTATCTCTCCTGCCTTCTTTATCCTGCTTCTTTATCCAGTAAAGAGGATTGACTATTCAGTGTAGCCACTTGTGTGCAACTTCTTCTGTGTAACAGTAGCCTCTCAGGTTGCTAAACCACAGGCTGACCTTAAATTTGTATGAAAAATTGAGTAGAAGGGCCACAGTTGGCTTGTGGTTTTTCTTAGTTTATAATGGTTACCCCAGGGTCTGGCAATAAGGAGGAGGAGGGAGGAGGAGGAGGAGGAGGAGGAGGAGGAGGAGGAGGAGGAGGAGGAGGAGGAGGAGGAGGAGGAGGAGGAGGAGACCAAAAATAATTAAAACAGAGACTTCCTAAAATGGTCACTTTCAGGCCTTCACTACATAACACTAAAATGGATTTAGTAGGAGCCAGCTTTCAACCTACCCGTCTTCCTGAAGTTTTGAGGATATGAGGATAGAGAGACCTAAAAGCAGAAATATTCAAAAATTTCTCCCTCAGTGTATTTCTAAATGTCAAGTTTGAGTTTAAAAGGAAAAGGTCCACTGGCTCTGCTTGCTTCAAAAGAGTAAGCTGGTGTGTCAAAACTAGACACACAGTTTGCGACTATTAGAAATCGTGTTCCTTTCAATACATGTTTCCAATGGTTAAAGAAAACCCCAAAAGGTAGTCCAGCAAGAACTGTCTGAGAAAGTACATCCATCCACAACTTTGCTCGGCTGAAGCTCTTTTCTAGGTAACCGAACAGGATGGTGAATTAGGGGTGTGTGTTGCAGATGTGCTGAAGTCAAACTCGTTGCAGTTAATCCCACACAGGAAATCAATCACAGCTATTCCAGTACGATGTTTTCTTTTTAAATAACGGTGGTTGTGGTATTGTTGTGAAAGTGCAGGACTCGAGGTACAGATTTAGATGATGTTCTTTTCTTAAGAAAAGCTTAAGCTGGCTTCCACATCCTCAGTACTAACCCAAATGTTTAAAAATATGGTGATAACACTATATTCTTTTTCTAAATAGTTCTGAATGTTGTGAGGGTGGATTTCTAAAATGGTTGGATAAATTCCAAGAATATGATACTACAAATAATGGGCTCTTAAAAGTCGTTGCCAGAATTTCTTCTTTATAGGTCATAGGTCAAATGCAATAGAAGTAAATGAATAGAAATATGAAGTGCTTTGATGTGGTTTGATAAATCCTCCTAGACATATAAAATGAATGAGCACAGGAGCCCCTTCCCCTACAAAGGCTGTAAGTTCTACAGAAAGTGCCCGAGCATTCGCACACCTTTACTTCTCTATCTTCCTGCATAGATGTTTATTCAGCAACTACCCTGATGAAGTAGCCTCTAGATTTAATTTTATAGTCTAAGGAAAAACACAAACAATAAGCACATCCCATATCAAAATCAACCTAGGCCTATGAACTCTATGGCGGCTCTATAGAGTAAGAATATGCACTTGGAATTGAAGCCGGGAAGCATAATGTTCAGTATTGAGTGTACTTATCTACTATACAAACCAAAATTCCATGACAGAACCAGAATTTAAAAAATGATTCGAGGAAAACATCTAGTGCCATCTGGGAACCCTGTGCACAGGGACCCAGGAGAAGGAAGAGGGGCAGGCCCTTCTGGTTGCTGCCCTCAGGGAGAGCTGAAACTCAGCCCCGAGGAGCAACTTTAGGCCCTAGACCAGAGGTAAGATCAACTTTCCTGTTGCAAGTGACCTGCCTGTTGGACTCAGGATAAACAAAGGAAAATTCATCTGGGACTGGACACTTCTGGTTTCTAGCTGGTGCACGAACATTGCTGATCCCAGCCCACAGCTCCCTGCTCATAAACACTATAGGAGAACGAGCTCATTGCCCTGGAGTGTGGGCAATCCTCAGACTGCAGGACAGGAGAGACTGCCACTTCTGCCCACCTTTGCCCACATCCTTAGCCCCAGAGGAAACTGTATGGGGCCTCTGGGAACAGGAAGATAGGGGCAATCAAGCTTCAGGAGACCTGAGGTCCAAACTGTGTCCAAATCGGACCTGGCCAAAGAGCTCCCTGCATCCAAATCCCGTGGGAGGGACAGCTAGACCTTCAGAGGGGCAGACACGCTTGGGAAACCAGAGGAGACTATTCTCTGCCCACATTTCTGACTCTAAAGGAAAACACATAGTGCCATCAGGGCCCCTTGTGCACAGGGACCCAGAAGTAGGGGCAGGCCCTTCTGGTTGCTGCCCTCATGGAGAGCTGAAACCCAGCCCCAAGGAGTGACTTCAGGCCTGAGACCAGAGGTAAGTCCAAATTTTCTGCTCCATGTGACCTGCCTGGTGGACTCAGGACACAGGCTTACAGGAAGAGCTGAAAGCCAGTGGACAGGAATGACTACACGCCTGAAAGCAGAACACTCTGTTCCCATAACTGGCTGAAAGAAAACAGGAAAACAGGTCTACAGCACTCCTGACACACAGGCCTATAGGAAGGTCAAGCCACTGTCAGAAATAGCAGAACAAGGTAACACCAGAGACAACCTGATGGCGAGAGGCAAGCACAGGAAACCAAGCAACAGAAACCAAGACTACATGGCATCATCAGAGAGCAATTCTCCCACCAAAGCAAACACTGAATATCCAAACACACCAGAAAAGCAAGATCTAGATTTAAAATCACATTTGATCATGATGATGGAGGATTTTAAGAAAGACATAAAGAACTCCTTTAGAGAAATGCAGGAAAACACAAGTAAACAAGTAGAAGTCCTTAGAGAGGAAACACAAAAATTCCTGAAAGAATTACAGGAAAACACAATCAAACAGGTGAAGGAATTGAAAATGGAAATAGAAGCAATAAAGAAAGCACAAAGGGAGACAACCCTGGATACAGAAAAACAAAGGAAGAGAAGGAGCCATAGATACGAGCATCACCAACAGAATACAAGAGATGGAAGAGAGAATCTCAGGAGCAGAAGGTTCCATAGAAATCATCGACACAACTGTCAAAGATAATGTAAAATGGAAAAAGCTACTGGCCCAAAACACACAGAAAATCCAGGACACAATGAGAAGATCAAACGTAAGGATAATAGGTATAGAAGAGAGTGAAGACTCCCAACTCAAAGAACCAGAAAATATCTTCAAAAAAATCATAGAAGAAAACTTCCCTAACCTAAAGAAAGAGATGCCCATAAACATACAAGAAGCCTACAGAACTCCAAATAGATTGGACCAGAAAAAAACTCCTCCTTCACATAATAGTCAAAACACCAAATGCACAAAACAAAAGAAAGAATATTAAAAGCCATAAGGGAAAAGGTCAAGAAACATAGAAGGGCAGAACTATCAAAATTACACCAGACTTCTCACCAGAGACTATGAAAGCCAGAAGATCCTGGACAGATGTCATACAGACCCAAAGAGAACAAAAATGACAGCCTAGGTTACTGTGTCCAGCAAAACTCTCAATTAACATAGATGGAGAAACCAAGATATTCTATGACAAAACCAAATTTCCACAATATCTTTCTACAAATCCAGCCCTACAAAGGATAATAAATGATAAAGCCCAACATAAGGAGACAAGCTACACCCTAGAAAAAGCAAGAAACTAATCTTTTTGTAACAGAGAGAAGAGAAGCACACAAACATAATCTCACCTCCAAATATGAAGATAACAGGAACCAACAATCACTATTCCTTAATATGTCTCAACATCAATAGACTCAATTCCCCCAATAAAAAGACACAGATCAACAAACTGGATATGTAATGAGGACCCACTATTTTGCAGCCTACATGAAACATACCTCAGAGACAAAGACAGACATTAACTCAGAGTAAAAGGCTGGAAAACAAATGGTCTGAAGAAGCAAGGTGGAGTAGCCATTCTAATATCGAATAAAATTGATTTTCAACCAAAAGTCATCAAAAAAGATAAGAAAGGACATTTCATATTCATCAAAGGAAAAATCAACCAAGATGAACTCTCAATCCTAAATATCTATGCTCAAATACAAGGGTACCTACGTACATAAAAGAAACCTTACTAAAGCTCAAAGCATGCATTGCACCTCACACAATAATAGGAGATTTCAACACCCCACTCTCATCAATGGACAGATCATGGAAACAGAAATTAAACAGAGACATACAAATACTAACAGAAGTAATGAACCAAATGGATTTAACAGATATTTATGGAACATTCTATCCTAAAACAAAAGGATATATCTTCTCCTCATCACCTCATGGTACTTTCTTCAAAATTGACCATATAATCGGGCACAAAACAAGCCTCAACAGATCCAGAAAGAGAGAAATAATCCCATGTGTCCTATGAGACCACCATGGGCTAAAGCTGATCTTCAATAACAATAAGGAAAGAACGCCCACATATACATGGAAGTTGAACAATGCTCTACTCAGTGATAACCTGGTCAAGGAAGAAATAAAGAGAGAAATTAAAGACTTCTTAGAATTTAATGAAAATGGAGATACAGCATTCCAAAACTTATGGGACACAATGAAAATGGTACTTAGAGGAAAACTCATAGCTCTGAGTTTCTGCAGAAAGAAACAGGAGAGAACATATGTCAGCACTTGACAGCATACCTAAAAGCTCTAGAACAAAAAGAAGCAAGGAGGAGTAGAAGGCAGGAAATAATCAAACTCAGAGCTGAAATCAACCAAGTAGAAACAAAAAGGACCATAGAAAGAATCAACAGAACCAAAAGTTGGTTCTTTGAGAAAATCAGCAAGATAGATAAACCCTTAGCCAGACTAACCAGAGGACAGAGAGTACGTCCAAATTAACAAAATCAGAAATGAAAAGTAAGACATAACAACAGACTCAGAGGAAATTCAAAAAATCATCAGGGGGGTTGGGGATTTAGCTCAGTGGTAGAGCGCTTGCCTAGCAAGCGCAGGGCTCTTGGTTCGGTCCCCAGCTCTGAACAAAAAAAAAGAAAAAAAAACATCAGATCCTACTACAAAAGCCTATATTCAGCAAAACTTGAAAATCTGGCGGAAATGACAATTTCCTACACAGATACCAGGAACTGAAGTTAAATCAGGAACAGATAAACCATGTAACCAACCCCATAACTCCTAAAGAAATAGAAGCAGTTATTGAAACTCTCCCAACTAAAAGGAGCCCAAGTCCAGATGGGTTCAGTGCAGAATTCTATCAGACCTTTATAGAAGACCTCATACAAATACTATACAAATGATTCCACAAAATTGAAACAGATGGATCGCTACTGAATTCCTTCTATGAAGTCACAATTACTATTATAACTGAACCACACAAAGACCCAACCAAGAAAGGGAACTTCAGACCAATTTCCCTTATGAATATTAACACAAATATACTCAATGAAATTCTTGCAAACAGAATCCAAGAACACATCAAAACAATCATCCTTCATGAACAAGTAGGCTTCATCCCAGGTATGCAGGGATGGTTTACTATATGGAAAAGCAAAGTAATCCACTATATAAATAAACTGAAAGATAAAAATCATATGATATTTCATTAGATGCTGAGAAAGCATTTGACAAAATTCAACACCACTTCATGATAAAAGTCCTGGAAAGAACAGGAATTCAAGGCCCATACGCAAGCATAGTAAAAGTCATATACAGCAAACCAGTAGCTAACATTAGAATAAATGCAGAGAAACTTGAAGCAATCCCACTAAAATCAGGGATTAGACAAGGCTGCCCACTCTCTCTCTTCTTATTCAATATAGTTCTCAAAGTCCTAGCCAGAGCAATCAGACAACAAAAGGAGATCATATGGATATAAATTGGAAAGGAAGAAGTTAAAATATCACTATTTGCAGATGATATGATAGTATATTTAAGTCATCCCAAAAGTTCCACCAGAGAACTACTAAAGCTGATAAACACTTTCAGCAAATAGCTGGGTATAAAGTTAGCTCAAAGAAATCAATAGCCTTCCTCTACACAAAAGAGAAACAAGCTAAGAAAGAAATTAGGGAAATGACACCCTTCATAATAGTCCCAAATAATATAAAATACCTTGGTGTGACTTTAACTAAGCAAGTCAAAATATGTATGATAAAAAACTTCAAGACTCTGAAGAAAGAAGTTGAAGAAGATCTTAGAAGATGGAAAGATCTTCCATGCTCATGGATTGGCAGGATTAATATAGTAAAAATGGCCATTTTACCAAAAGTGATCTACAGATTCAGTGCAGTCCCCATCAAAATTCCCATCCAATTCTTCAAAGAGTTACACAAAACAATTTGCAAATTCATCTGGATTAACAAAAAACCCAGGATAGCTAAAACTATCCTCAACAATAAGAGGACTTCTGGAGGAATCACTATCCCTGAACTCAAGCAGTATTACAGAGCAATCAATAGTGATAAAAACTGCATGGTATTGGTACAGAGACAGACAGATAGACCAATGGAACAGAATTGAAGACCCAGAAATGAACCCACACACCTATGGACACTTGATTTTTGACAAAGGAGCCAAAACCATCCAATGGAAAAAAGATAGCATTTTCAGCAAATGGTGCTGGTTCAGCTGGAGGTCAGCATGTAGAAGAATGCAGATCGATCCATGCTTATCACCCTGTACAAAGCTTAAGTCCAAGTGGATCAAGGACCTCCACATCAAACCAGATACACTCAAACTGATAGAAGAACACGTGGGAAAGAATCTCGAACACATGGGCACTGGAGAAAATTTCCTGAACAAAACACCAATGGCTTATGCTCTAAGATCAAGAATCGACAAATGGAATCTCATAAAACTGCAAAGCTTCCGTAAGGCAAAGGACACTGTGGTTAGGACAAAACGGCAACCAACAGATTGGGAAAAGATCTTTACCAATCCTACAACAGATAGAGGCCTTATATCCAAAATATACAAAGAACTCACGAAGGTAGACTGCATGGAGACAAATAACCCTATTAAAAATGGGGTTCAGAGCTAAACAAAGAATTCACAGCTGAGGAACGCCGAATGGCTGAGAAGCACCTAAAGAAATTTTCAACATCTTTAGTCATAAGGGAAATGCAAATCAAAACAACCCTGAGATTTCACCTCACACCAGTGAGAATGGCTAAGATCAAAAACATAGGTGACAGCAAACGCTGGCAGGGATGTGGAGAAAGAGGAACACTCCTCCATTGTTGGTGGGATTGCAGACTGGTACAACCATTCTGGAAATCAGTATGGAGGTTCCTCAGAAAATTGGACATTGCACTACCTGAGGACTGAACTATACCTCTCTTGGGCATATACCCAAATGGTGCATCAACATATAACAAAGACACATGCTTCACTGTGTTCATATCAGCCTTATTTACAATATCCAGAAGCTGGAAAGAACCCAGATGCCCTTCAACAGAAGAATGGATACAGAAAATGAGGTACATCTACACAATGGAATACTATTCAGCTATCAAAAACAATGACTTTATGAAATTCATAGGCAAATGAATGGAACTAGAAAATAACATCCTGAGTGAGGTAACCCAATCACAGAAAAACATACATGGTATGTATTCATTGATAAGTGGATATTAGCTCATATACTTGAATTACCCTAGATGCACAGAACGCATGAAACTCAAGACGGATGATGAAAATGAATGCTTCATTCCTTCTTTAAAAGGGGAACAAGAGTACCTTAGGCGGTGATAGGGAGGCAAAGTTTAGACCAGAGGCTGAAGGAACGCCTATTCAGAGACTGCCCCACATCTGTCCTATACTATACAGCCACCAAACTAGGTAAGATGGATGAAGTAAAGAAGTGCATGCTGACAAGAACCGGATGTAGATCTCTCCTGGGAGACACACCCAGAATATGGCAAATACATAGGTGAATGCCAGCAGCAAACCACTGAAATGAGAACAGGACCCCTGTGGAAGGAATCAGAGAAATGTCTGAAAGAGCTGAAGGGTCTTGACACCCCATATGAACAACAATGCCAACCAACCAGAGTCTCCAAGGACTAAGCCACTACCCAAAGTCTATACATGGACTGACTCTGGGCTACAACTGCATAGGTAGCAACGAATAACCTAGTAAGGACACCAGTGGAAGGGGAAGCTCTTCGTCCTGCCAAGGCTGGACCCCCAGTGAACCTGTTTCTTGGGAAGAGGGCGGTAATGGGGGGAGGATGGGAAGGGGAACACCCATATAGAAGGGGAGAAAAAAGGGCTAGAGTGATGTTGGCCTGGAAAATGGGAAAGGGAATAACATTTGAAATGTAAATAAGAAATATCCAATTTAATAAAGATGGAAAAAAATGATTAGTTTTATATACCGTTTTGTAACTTGTGTCAGTTTCCTGTATGTGGTCCTTCTTTGTCCCCTTATATTTAGTTTTTTTTTGTTCTCTTTTTTTATGTTACACTGTACCCCTATGTACATTTGTTTGTATATACATATATGTATGCATATTATCAGCCAAAATCTAAGTCCATCCATTTTTCTGCAAATTTTTAACTTCATTTTTATGTTCATATGAGCACACACATATATGAACACACACAATACCACACAACACACACATGTACATACAGAGATATGCTTATGAACTAAATTGTTATTATCCATTCAATTGTTGGTAGACAATTATGCTGATTTTAATTCATTACTATGAAGAATAAAGCTTCTATAAATATGGGATTTCAAATACCAAGAAAGAAGTTAGGAAGATATTCCATTCAAAATAACTCTGTAGAAATTAAGGAGTTGTGAAAACATATAACTAAAGAAGTGAAAGTCCTCTACAAGAAAAAAAAATGCAAGGATGTTGAGAAAAATCACAGAATTATTTTAGGTGATATAGGAAAATATTTCATGTTAGTGGATAAGCAGGCTAAATATTTTGAAAATGTCTAAAGGACCAAAAAACTTACTGAAACAATTAAGTTACTAAAACAATAAATTACTGAAAAAAAATAAATGTTTCATTGGTTCTCTGTGAATTTCACATCATGCACCCCAATCCAATTTATCTCCCTGCCCCCTTGTACCTGCCCTCTACCCTTGCAACCTCTCCCACAAAAGGAAAAGTATCATTGTGGAACTTGTAGTGTGTCACAGTGTGTACCATAGTACACCATTTTGTCCACACTTCTTTGCTGCAGATATTTATTGCAATGTGTCATTAGTCTGGTTTGAAGCTTCTGGCTTCTGCTACACTATTAATACTGGACCCTAACAGGGACTGTTCTTGGCTATCCTGTCGGTAACTTGTGTCTTGAAGATCTTGTAGTTCTAAGATAGGCCTCTTCACAAGCTCGAGTTTGTTCATCCATTGGGTAGATGTTGGAGGAAGCAGAGAAACTCATAGCTCTAGAGCTGGGCTGGTCAGCCAGCCACCACCAGAGAGAGCTCCCAGCACTGATCTTGCCTGTTGCTTCAGAGCCATTGACCCAGACATGGCCCTCAGTGGCAGCACAGGGCTGGATCTCACCATGACCTTGGGTGGCATTAGTGGCTACTCACATCAGACTGTTCCTCACTATACTCAAGTCTCCCATTTCTGTTTCTCTTCATTGTGTATACATCTTCTGCTTCTCATTCCTTCCATTTCTCCAGTATTTACTTTCTCATCTTAGTGGTCCCCAGGCTAGCTGTGTGTGCGCGGTCATCTCAGCAGTTTTCATAAGTGCAATTCCCCACCCATGCTGTGCACCCGGCAGGGGCCATCTTAGGCATGGTGAGCCCATGCAGGCTGCATGGCACCAGACTGACCAGAGTGACAGTCACCTTGGGCTTGCTTCCTATGTGGGGCATGTGGCGCTAGGTGATGGTTATTTTGTTTTGGGCTCACTTAATTAACTGAGTTATTGAAATACCTAACAAAATTATCCATATCATATTTCCAATATTTAGAAAAGAACAGTACAAGGTTCTATATGGAACTCCAAATGAGCAAAAGTAGCCAAAAAATCCTAAGGAGTAAGAACGTTTGGGAAAGGCATTCCAATACCCTATGTCAAATCATAGAATAGAGTTTTAGTGACAAAGTCAGAATGGTACTACCATATAAACAGAAAGGAAGAACAATGGGATAGAATATAGGAACCAGACATGAAACATCAAATCCACATCCACTTAATTTTTGACAAAAGAGGCAATAACATAGTTTCCTAAAAATGATTGATTGCTCACTCAGCAAACGGTGCTGGCAAAAATGTTGCTATTTCAGCCTTTTTTATAATAGCCAGAAGCTGGAAAGAGCCCAGATGCCCTTCAACAGAGGAATGGATACAGAAAATGTGGTACATCTACACAATGGAATATTACTCAGCTATCAAAAACAATGACTTTATGAAATTCATAGGCAAATGGATGGAACTGGAAAATATCATCCTGAGTGAGGTAAACCAATCACAGAAAAACACACATGGTATGCACTCATTGATAAGTGGCTATTAGCCCAAATGTTTGAATTACCCTAGATGCACAGAATACATGAAACTCAAGAAGGATGATCAATATGCGAAAGCTTCACTCCTTTAAAAGGGGAACAAGAATACCCTTGGCAGGGAAAGTTTAGAACAAAAGAATACCCTTGGCAGGGAAAAGGGAGGCAAAGATTAAAACAGAGGCAGAAGGAATACCCATTCAGAGCCTGCCCCACATGTGGCCCATACATATACAGCCACCAAACTAGATAAGATGGATGAAGCAAAGAAATGCAGGCCAACAGGAACCAGATGTAGATCTCTCCTGAGAGACACAGCCAGAATACAGCAAATACAGAGCCGAATGCCAGCAGCAAACCACTGAACTGAGAACAGGAACCCCGTTGAAGGAATCTTAGACAGGACTGAAAGAGCTTGCAGGGGCTCGAGACCCCATATGAACAACAATGCCAACCAACCAGAGCTTCCAGGGACTAAGCCACTACCCAAAGACTATACATGGACTGACCCTGGGCTCCAACCTCATAGGTAGCAATGAATAGCCTAGTAAGAGCACCAGTGGAAGGGGAAGATCTTGGTCCTGCCAAGACTGAACCCCCAGTGAACGTGATTGTTGGGGGGAGGCCGGTAATGGGGGGAGGATGGGAAGGGGAACACCCATATAGAAGGGGAGGGGGAGGGGCTAGGGGGATGTTGGCCTGGAAACCGGGAAAGGGAATAATATTCGAAATGTAAATAAGAAATACTCAAGTTAATAAAATAAAATGTTGCTATTTACAAGTGAATGAAATTATATTTCTGTCTTTTACCATACAGAAAAATCAATTAAAAGTGTATCACAAATGTCAATTTGGAACTCTAAACATTGAAACCTTTAGAAGAAATGACAGGGACACTGTTAAAACCATTGTAGTAGCAAATAACTATTCATTATTAATGTTTTTTGTTTTTTCTTCTCTTATAACATACCTTCCAAACTCAGCCTTCCCTCTACCCCTCTCTCACACACCCAATTTCCTGCACATCTACTATCCTCCTTTTTTTTTAGATAAAAAGCAGGTCTCCCAGGGATACCAACTGAACACAGCATCAAAAGTTACAATAAGACTAGGCTCAGTCCCTCAAATCAAAGCTGGACAAGGCAACCCAGAAGGAGGAAAAGGGTTCCAAGAGCAAGAGAAAGGCAGACACACTCAACTCCCATTATTAGGAATTCTACAAGCACATCAAGCTACCCCTTCATAGTGTATATTCAGAGGAACTAGTTCAGATTGCTGCTGCAGTCTCCATGAAGCCCTGTTTAGCGGAATATGTGGGATATGTTTTGTTAAATAATATGCCAGCAGCACAAGTATCAACAGATAGAAGGACATGAAAATAAAAGTCTGTGTATAGCAAAGGAAAGCACTAGCAGAGTTAAGATATAGGAATGGAAAAAAAATCTCATGGAGCTACACTTGAGACAGGAGATCATATCTAGAATTTAAAAGGAGAAATTAAGACTACCAATAAAATAGATTACCAAGAAAATAAAACTACCAATCAACAAATGATCAAATGAATCGAACAGATTTCTTATCTTTATTTTTAAGCATAAATGGTCAATGTATTAGTGATTTTATATTGTAATAAAGCACCAAGTGAACAAGGCAATTTATAAAAGAAAGGACTTCGTTGAGCTTATGATTCCATAGGTTCCACAGAGTTAAGAGTTCATCATGGTGGAGCCACAGCATTAGGGCAGGTCCCTGATGAGACCTGGTATATCAAACCACAAGGAGGAGGCACACAGCATGCTGAGAATGGCAGGGGTCTTCTGTAATCTCAAAGCTCACCCCCAGTGGCACACCTACTCCAAGAATGAGGTACCTCTTAATCTTTTCCAAACACAAGGTTTTTGAATACATACCCCATCCCTGGTGACCTACGTCTTCCAGCCAGGACCCATAATCTACTTTCCAGTGCCTGTAACAATACACATGTCCCCTAAGTCTTATTAATTGACTAGGCCAAAGTTCTTGTAACCAAATCACTCCTCAGGGATTATATCCACTAACTGGGGATGCTTCAAACCTTCCACAAAGTGGTAACATACCATGGCCCGGTTCATATGCAAAATGGGTACTACGTTCCTCATAACCTGTGGTCATGTTGACACCTTTTCAAACAATGTCTACCTGTGGTAGTTGTATACCTAGTCTGTGAACACAGTGAGATGGCATGAATTTGCCTTAGTTGTCATTATCCGCCTTAGGTCAAACAGGACACTCAATCAAAGACAGCAGATGGATCCTATGTGCAAGTTCTTTCCATACCCCTGTGAAGTGAAAGTACCATAAAGAAAAAAAGTGAAGCATGCTGTCTGCTGTGAAGACTGTTTTGGGGGGCAAAGAGGTAAAACAGGGCAATGCAAAGATATCTTCTTACTTTAGGATGTTCCTCCAAACTTCCAGTCACATTAAGAACAGAAAATAAAAGTTGAGTGTTGTGTAAGTCCCTTGAGTAACCAGAATGAGGTTGGCTTTCAAAGAGTGGGTAAACTGGGCTAGAGCTCATACCTCCATTTGAATTTTAATAAGATGAATCATGTCCTAACATCGCTCATATTTATTTTTCATTTTTAATAGATTGTTTTAAAAGATCTGTTTATTTTATGAATATGAGTACACGGTCGCTGTCTTCAGACACACCAGAAGAGGGCATTGGATCCCATTACAGATGGTTGTGAACCACCATGTGGTTGCTGGGAATTGAATTCATGACCTCTGGAAGAGCAGTCAGTGGTCTTAACTGATGATCCATTCCACCAACCCCCCCTTTATTTTTCATTTTTATTAGTAGGGATTTTTTAGATGGAGCTCAGCTAAGTAATTTAACTCTGTTTGCTGAAACACCGTCTGATGAACAACTGTGACTCTTTCAAGCTACCTAAATGTCTAAGACTGAAGTGATTCTCTGAAGCAGGACAAAGCTAGGTTCAACCCTAGGAATGGTTAGTTGAGGAATCCATCAGCACTGACAGGCCTTTGTTTCAAATAACTACTCTCAATCTATCCCGACTGCATTCTATTTAATAGAACATTTTCCTTGTGACAGTATAGCCATTTTATATTACACAATTGTACAGTTTGACATAAACTTGCTCTGTTAAAACTGAAATTTCACACCACAAACCTTCTGAGATAGGGAAAGCCAGTTTTCTCCAGCAGAGTGATTCTGAGTATATCCACTACTCCTGAACAGGCCTCATGTTAAAGAGAAGTAGACAAATGAGTAATGAACCAAATAATCTTCTGTATGTGTGCTTCTATCTGGTTACAGTTTGATGCTTTCATTATTTTGTTTTCCAGCTTTTGGGACTTTTGTTTTTGTTTTATTTTTGTTGTTGTTGTTGTTGTTGTTGTTTTGTTGTTGTTTTTTATCGAGAAAGAGCTTAAAGTTGGGAGGGTAGGGAGGAGAGGATGTGGACAAACTTAAAAGAGAAGGTGAATAGGATCAAAATACATTTAAATTTAAAAGTCATTTTAAATAACAAAATGCTTTAAAGGGTTTTAGGAGAGAAATACAATAAACGATGTAACCTTTCATATTAGCTTGAAAGTATATATTCAGATAAGAAACTACAAACATTTCCACACGCATTAATGGGTGTGAATTAAACATGTGGTGCTCTGTCTATATGAAATCAATCTGAAAATAGTAGAGAAAATTGACAAGTGAGGGAGAGCAGTATAAGAGCACTGTATGGGCATGTATGTAGTGGTGTGGTAAGTGTATGCTGTATGCATGTGGTATTCATGTGTATGTGTAGATATGTGGTCTGTGTGATGCTTAAGCATAGCAGATACAAGAGGTATCTGACTCACTTGTTCTCTTGAGATGGACACTAACTGGACTTGGAACTAAACAGGTAGTCAGCAAGTCGCAAAAATCTTGATGTCTGTGCTATCTACAGAACTTTGTTACAGATACCATGAGCATGATGGCCTAGTTTTTTACATGGACAGTGAGGATGCAGACTCAGGTGCTTATAATCTGTTCAGCCATTTCCCAGACATATAGAAGCACATTAAATTCTATTTTTTACTTAGATTCTTGGGCATCATTAATAAATAGTCTAGGATTAAGTTTTAGTTAGGTAATCTGTCTATCTATCTATCTATCTATCTATCTATCTATCTATCTATCTATTTATCTAGTTCTTAAGACAGAGTTTATGCATCCCTAGCTGTTCTGAAACTCACTATATAGACCTGGTTAGCCTCAAACACACAGAAATCCCCCTGCCTCTGCCTCCTGAGTACTGAGATTAAAGATATGCTTTTCAAGCTTTTTTCCTTTGGCTTCAGAATAACAGCATTTCCAAAAGGGTTGATCCCTGCCTCTACTCCACCCCAAGGAGACACTTGTTAAGGTTTGGAGATACCTTGTGCTGGTGTAAACACCAACTAGTATTTAGTAGGTAAGGTCCGGAGAGGATACTGTCTTTTACGGTACAGCACAATGTTCTGTCACAAAATTCATCCTTTTTTCATTATTACAGTGCCAATGATAAAAACAATCAATCAAACAAGCAAACAAAAACCCAAATCAAAATAAAAACAAAAACCCCTGAAGTAGGAAGTCAGTCAAGTGCCTTAATCCTGGACAGCATATCAATGATGTGATGAAAAAAATGTAAACTTTTAGAAAATCAGTCAGAGACTCATTGATTCTGGCTAAACTTCTTATCTTACACATAAACGAATATCTTTAGTATAAGTGCCTTAGTAAAGGGAAGGGGTGTGGGCAATTCTTCCCACTGGACTTGCTTACATTAGTGTGTAGAGGTGAGTGGGAGAGACTAAAGACTCAGGTAACACCAAAAGCAAGGTAGCAGTCATTGCCGTATAGCAACGTGTCTCTGTAGTATATAGGAAGTGTTTTTCCCATTACATCCCTTCTGCCCTTTAGAATGTGTGCCAATAAGCAAGCAATGCAAAAACATTTCAGCTCTTTCTAGGGTATGGGGCACATTAAGATGGATTTGATAGTACATACATGTAGCCACTTTATTATGCTGTAAAATTACTGTTCATTCCTATGGAACAATAAAATTTGTGGAAAAGGCTCTGTTACAATTTTTTAGTCACAAATGATAGATTTTTTTATATACCCCAGGCAGTAATATTACTGATAAATTTATACCATACATCATTTTAACTTGAACTTTTTTATTATTTTTTTTTATTAAGGTGACTGATTCGAGTCAAACCACATGCTGTGTCTTTTGCTTAGGGAACTCTCTCACACACAGCAAGAAAAATTGCTCCTACTTGATTGAATGTAGCCCTGGATCACACGATGTGTATGATATAATGAAAACCCTCTGCAAAGTCTCCGAAGAGTTTCATGGATTTGTGGGTTCTCTCTTATTAAGACAAGAAAAACCAAAGTGGTTGGAATATCTAAAAGAATAGGTGGAGGATGAGGTTTCAAAGCTTCTTTAAGGAAGATATTCCGATACAAGTTTGTAAAGAAATGTCCTTGCCCTCTGGGAAATGAGTTGTGAGAAGAAAGGGGGAGGGTTAATTTTTAAGGGATTTTTCAAGAAGAATGTTTCTGTCTTTGAAAACTAAGCCATAGACCTAGACTATGCATCTTTCTTTAAAAATTAAAACATGGTTACCTCATTTCTCTCCCCTTCTGTTTCCTCCCTCTCTAACACCTCCCCTCCCCTCAGATTCATGGTTTTCCTCTTTACTTATTATTGTTACCTACACATTTCTGCATAAGCATATAAGTGCAACCAGCTGAGTCAGTTGTTATCTGTATATGTGTGACGTCAGGGCTGACAGAGTCTATCGTGGCACTGGCTTCGTAAGTATCTCTGGCTCAGGTTCTCTTTTCTAACTTCAGAAGCTCATCTGTTTGTTTTCAAATGCGAAGGTCTGGAAAGGTCTGTCTTTCACCTCTAGATCCTCACCTCCCTCTTCTCTTACTGTCTGCTCTCCGTTCTTGACGATCATAACCCATCACCCATGCTTCGTCACAAAGACCTTTCCTCCCGCTACAAATGCCACAAGCTTTCATGCTTCCTGCCTTGGCCTTTTCTTTTCTAGCTAGATATTGTCAAATTATCCAATGATGTCTACTCTTTAAAAATGCTCTCCCGTCTCCCTTTGAAGTCACTTCATTGTCTTCCTAAATTTGAATGTTTGTCTTCTCGTGAACTACCGTGTCTGCAGAAGCAGAGAAATGTGGGGTTAATGTTTATGACATTCTGCCAGAACTCAGTCTTCTATTCTCTACACCTATTTGAAAGGCAAAATCGAAAAGACTGCAAAATCAATTAGACCCAAAGAAATGAAGGAGTAAGGTAAAGTCCAGAAATAAATGATTTCCAAGAGAGTTAACATGTCCTTGTTGATAACCTATGTTACCTCTCAGTAATTATTCGTACGAAAGTAAAACATGTCTAGGTGGGAAAAGATGTATGCGCTCATTTTTCTACATACTTTAATAGTCTCCAAATGAAGAACGACTCCAGTTTCCATCCATGACTCACAGGAAAGCAAGCTGGTTTACTTAAACACAAAATGCTATTTACCACTCTACCAAAAAAAAAAAGTAAACTTTTTAGACTGAAAAAGACTAGATGAAGAAAATATGGCATGTGTGTGTGTGTGTGTGTGTGTGTGTTGTGTGTGTGTCCACGCACATGTAAGAGATGGTCTATAATCCAGCTATAAAGAAGGAAATACAATATTGTGGATCTATACGAATGGACATAGAATGACAAACAGCATGCTCATTTTTTATTATTTTATTTTCTTACAGTCCGGTAATTGCCTACCTCCTGGTACCTCCTCACACTGCATATTCCTAATCATTTATGAAAATAAAAAGGTTACTGTCACAGAAACTGTGATAATGACCACTATAAGAAAAAGGAGAAACGATAGGCATCATGGAGTGGCTACAAATCAGACACTAAAATCCCACTGGGGAGAGACGGTTATTTCTAGTCTTATGTGAAATATGATAAGAACACAGCAATTTGTCATCTATTTCAAAATTATTAGGAGAGCTTAAAGTTTCCCAACATGTAAAGTAAATATTAAAGAAGTGCTAATTAATTGTTTTGATCCCTATGCTTGTGTGAAATCTGTGCACTATATTTTCTATGTATAAATATTGCATGTCATTAACATTAAAACAGTGAAAATTTTTTATAAGTCAATCTACAGGCATTCCTCCTGCACAGTGGTTAGTGGGAAGTGGAATAGAGGTTTTGGGGGTGAGAGTAGGTTGAGGAACAAGCCAGAAAGGAAGGATTAAATAGGCTTGGAAGAGAGGTCTGGAGGGATGATATGTTAACTATATTTTGGTGATGGTTGCATGGATACAACACACATTCCAACTTATTAAGCTGTGCATAACGAATATATGGAATTCATTCTAAGACACAAAGACTCCCAGTAAAGCTTCATTGAGATGCAAAGAAGCTGCAATTATGGTGAAATGACATTTTACAAGATAGAATCTATTGATTTTATCAGACTCTAACGGGATAAGCATATATAGTTATTGAAATTATTGATAACATATGCTTTCTTTCTATAAGAGCTGACAGAATTAGATTTGAAATGGTATAAACCAAACACTCATTTTCAAGTGTCTTTTATATATCATGTGAATCAAATAAATGATGATCTAATATTTCTATTGAATAAGAAGGAAAACTGAACCAAGCGTGATCCTACAAGGATAATAACATGATCTCTGATCACGCTAAGTAATTTATCTTTGTTGGATAACACCGCTGGTTTTCAGAATTAGTCTGCTAATGTAGAGTGAAGAGACCTACTGAAAGAGACAAAATACTTACAAAATTATTTAGGAAAAATGTTAAAAGTGGTGTCTAATCAACGCACCCTCTCACTAGGATTTAAAATGACAAGGTCAATGAAATTGTACACAGGCAATTGTCAAAAAGTACCAGGTAGATATGGGATGTAATTCAAGAAACTGGTGCCCATGTGCCCTGTCCCAGACTTCTGTGTTACTAACTAATCAGGCATAAGAAGGAAAACAATGTAAGGACACGTCCAGTGAGCATGGAATTGTCTTCAAGGTGATTCAGTAGATATAATATTGATAATATTTTTAGCATAAAACATATACTTGATAAAAATGATCAGCAATATTTTCCACTGACATGAATGCTGAAATGCATTAAAATGTCATTTTTCGAGTAATTTAAAGAATCAAGAAATTCTCTGTTCACTAATGAGAACTATTCTCTTGTTAAATGAAAACGTAAATAATCAAGATGAGGCTTTAAAAGCGAGTCGAAGAATTTCATTCTATGATCCAACGCGCATTCTCTTAGAGAAGGCTGCTGTAGGGAACCATTGCTAACACTGTCATCATTGCACAACTACAAAACAAGTTTCGTTCCAGATCTTCGCATGCACAGCAAAGGTGTATTTTCATTCTCTGGAAGCTGTTTTAAAAACACCTAAAACTTTGACAGTGTATGATGATACTGAGTAATGAATAAATGAAATTACCAATTCAGTTATCTGTCTAATTAGCTGTTGTCCGTATCTGTCCCTCTATCCACTGATTTCAAAACTGTAGATTTGTTGGTTACAAGGGAGGCTTGCCTTAGATCACGTACAAGCTCTCTCGGTATGGGGCAGGGATACAGAGAACCAGCATGTGCTCTGCCTAGCTTATCAGCTTACTGGTGAAATTTCAACCTGGTGGTGTCAGCTTTATTTTTAGAGTGTTACTGTGTAAACAAAAGAAACCACTCGGAGAATTTTGTTTTGGAGTTTTCATCATTTAAATTCTTAATTTGTCTCTTGAGCTTAGAAAAAGACACCTGAGCGTGGTTCTGCTTCGCATTAATGGGCTCCAGGAAAGGATTAGGTTAGCCTTACTCAGCCCTTCCCAAACAGACCAACCTTGAATCACACAAACTCCAAGAAAAGGTAAATACTGTTTTCTGATTCAAATTAACTTAGACAGAGAAGACCTTCCTGGGTTGTTTGTTTTATAACAGACGGAGCTTAGATTCTCAAAACTTAACGTCAATAAAATAGAGATCACTGGGTTTGTTGAGAGCTAAAGAGGAGAGGCTGCTAATCTAGTGAATTCATTACTCTGCTTGTCCTAGTCCTCTTCCACACTCACTCCTCACTCCTCGCTCGCTCCACCTATTCCTTTTTCTCTCGCTTCTCCTTCTTCCCTAAATGTCTGCCATCTCTATTCATTCAATAAAATGCCAGCAGTCACTAAAATATGGATAGGGGAAAAACCAAAATATCCAAGAGATTTGCCTTGGCAGATGATTCTTACAGAGCTGCTTACAAAACAACAGTAAATAACTCTTGTGAGATTTTAAAGTGTGCTTATTTATAAAGCCATTTTGAGGAAATACACACACTAGAGTTAAATAATATTTTGTTGACTTCCATAGATATCAGGACACCTAATAAGTTTTTCTCTTTTTTCTCTTCTTCTTTTTCTCCTCCTCCTCCTCCTCCTCCTCCTCCTCCTCCTCCTCCTCCTCCTCCTCCTCCTCCTTCATTTAAATGAAGGCAGATAGCCACCATTCCCTCAAATCTATGCCTCCGTTCACACCCCAAAACAGATAAAATTCAGAGGAAACTAGGATGGTATAATTTAAAATTCATTCTCTAAGAATTTCAAACTTGTATAAATTGTATTTTAAGAGATTATTTTTATGCTCATGCGTTTCTGTTAAGTTTTCACAGGAACCCTTTTCCCGATTTAGTATGAATTCAATTCCTACATTTTCTATCTGAAAAACAAATGCCATGTTCACAAGAACTAAACATTGTAGTCCATTTCACAGGCAAACTAAATTGCTACCTCCTATAAGAGAAAAATATATATAAACCCACCACTCATCTGACTGTAAACAATTGGTTATTTTGCAGAAATAATGCAAGAAATAAGAAAACATTTAATCATAATTTTACAATTGTATTTTATGCCAGTTCCTGAGCCAAAGAAATCAACAGAGTTGTAAATGAAAATATTTTTGAGTGAAAATAATTAGGCTTGGTGCTCTTCGGTACTGAATCTCACAGCAGGCTTTAAGCACAATCCAAACTTGATGTGCTGACACCTGTAATCAACACAAGAAGTTTTAAGCTAACAAATCATTCTTCCCACTGGAAGTATAAACAAGACCCTAATTGGCGATTTTGCTAACTCTTCTCCCTGCTGGGAATACTAGTCAACATTTGGTGTGAAAACAGAAACATCCACAACAATTTATAATCAGCAAATGGTAAAAGCTAATTCTGCACTGAAAGCCTACACCAGTCAGAGGCTTCTTAATTACTAGCTCCTATCAATGACCTCAAAACAATATTTAATTACAAGGAGATAAACAGCAACAGCTAACCCAGAGAGAGCTGCTGGCTCTGGTTTTTTTGTTTTGTTTTGTTTGTGTGTATGTGTGTGTGTGTGTGTGTGTGTGTGTGTGTGTGTGTGTGTATGTTTTGTTTTTGTGTGTCTGTTTGCACATCTAAATGTTTCAATTCATTGCAAGTTTTATCAAACACACTTAGGAGAAATGCCAATCTCATTCCCAATTTGTTGAGGAGAAGAAAAATGAAGGCAAAGACTAGCATATCTCAAACCTAGAACCACTAAACATTAGATTGAGCCCCAGGCAATCTCTTGCCTCTTCCACTGAAAAGAAAATTCTACATAAATGGAAGTTAGCTACTATCCAATTCAGACAATTGAATTTAGTAATATCTATTGATCCAGGCAGGCTTCCTGGGTTATATAAATTCTCATGATAATGAGGCCAATAGTTTGTAAGCCACAGAGTAGCCTTGATTAAAGTAGAATAATTGTTTAGGGCAAAGGACTGAAATCTCTGTGTATAATGAATAAGAAAGTGTGTTGCCGTTCTTTGTTTCAACTCAGAACACTGATTTTCTTACACTACTAGGAAATTTGCCTTTCTCCTCTACTTGCTTCTCAATGTAGCTATCATGGTTCAAGGCCACATTTCCCTGTTCCCTAAAGCAGCCATTACTAAGTTCCAACTGTAGAGTTATATAAATTAATTTAGAATAAATAATTTAAATCGGATAAAAGTAAAAGTAAGGATGGTGCCATTTAGAAGTTAGTTCACAGGATCTGGGTCCCAATGTCTGTGCACAGGTCAGAAACACAATTTAATCTTAATTCTCAGCCCCCTATCAGCCAACATGGTCATTGTCAAGATAAACATTAAATTCTTATCCAGAAATACTGCTGCTATAACTAGAACAGGAAAGGGTTCTTAATGAATCCTATGGTTCAGTGTTTCATGTAAGTTTCATGTAACTATTTTACCTAATTAGCTCACTGAAGAAGAAGTAGATAATTGTGAATATACTGTTAATTACAGTAGACAAAAGCTAAAGCAGAAAATGTGTTAGGACAAATTTCAGGATAGAATTATATACAAAATACCTCTTTACAGAGGTATAGAAAGGAACACACAGACACAAAACAGATACAGATAAAACAAACTGATACAAACACTCCTGTTTTTATAGAACAGTTTGCCTGGCCTTCTGATCCAGTATTTTTTGTTTGGTTGGTTTTTGTTGTTTTGTTTTGTTTTTATGTACAGTTCTGCTTACTCTTCAGAATCATAGATGAAACTGCTGAAGAGAAACAGAAGAAGCCACAATATCCCCAACATAGGTGGGTTTTGTCGGACATGAAGCACATTTGCAATTTTTTGCGTGAATTAATATTGTTCAAGTAGAAACAAACATTGTGTTTTCAGAACAAGGAGACTTGAGCACAATGTACTTTGCAAAAATTACTATAAACGAAATTTAGGTCAGCAGATTTAATTGTTTTAAAGCTTTTTAAAAAAGTATACTTTTTAAATTTTTTATTAGATATATTTCCTTACTTACATTTCAAAAGTTATTCCCCTTCCAAAAAGTATACTTTTAAGTAGTATACAGGGCTTATTGAGTATAAAAATATGTTGTATAATTAACCTATAGATTCTTATTACATATTCACTTTCAAATAAGTAGATATAGGGAAATTCCTATTATACTGCAAATATTGTGAAGTCTTTCCGTATTTACACAATAACCCATTTTAGATGTAACTCACATTTTTCGCTGCTCAGTGGGGTTGTGTAAGAGTATTTTTTGTTTTTTCTATTGTAACTGTCATCTCAGAGCCTTACTGCCTTAGGCTGCTGACCTAGACCTGGTGCTGGAAGCTTCTAGCCTCCATACAATCTGATCCAGGCCTAGTATGTTTTCAGCCTCTGAGACTTAACGCTGAATAAACACCCTTTCTACTTCTGTGCTTTGGCTGGTTGGTTCAACTATTGTTCTGGTTCAAACTCGTCTCCAAGCCGACTGATTCAATCTGGCCTCTCTCCACTTTGTATGAGTTGCTCTGCTTGGACTCTAACTAACCGTAGCAATCAATTGAGATCTTCTTGTTTCTTCTCTTTCTCTGGATTATACCGTCTTCTCCTGTGTCTTACTTGTTCACTATGAGCAACATGTCTATACAAAACTGTCACAGTAAAACTGCCTCTCTTTCTCTCCTCTCTCTCTCTCTCTCTCTCTCTCTCTCTCTCTCTCTCTCTCTCTCTCTCTCTCTCTCTCTCTCTCTCCCCTCTCTCTCTGTCTCTGTCTCTCTCTGTCTGTCTGTCTGTCTCTCTCTCTCTCTCTCTCTCTCTCTCTCTCTCTCTCTCTCTCACTCTCTGTGTCCTTCTCCCCCTTCCTCTTTTTTTTGTCTCTCTGTACTGCTCTCTTAAGTAGCTTCCCTTTCCTCTCTCTTCTTTTGAGAGTTGGGCATAGACTATTCTGTCAAATATTTCTGATACATCCCTTTGCCTGCCACTCAATTAGACATCACTTTCAACCCTGAGTGCATCCTTCTACAAACTCACCTTTCTTTCACTGTTTTAGATTAAAGGTATGAACTGAGGACAAGTCTGCTTTCCAGTCACAGTGATTAAAAGTGTGTGCTAAGGGCTGAGCCACACCTTGACTAGAATGTGGATTTTTTTTCAGGAAATAACCCAATTTAAGTGTTTGTAGTGATCTCGAATATCTTGTAACAGGGTCCTGTACCTAGCATCTTGTGCATTCAAGACAGGCATTTTCTCTATCCTTCCATGAAGTATATAGTATGGTTTTTGGTGGCATTAATAATTGTTCATACACACACACACACACACACACACACACAGAGAGAGAGAGAGAGAGAGAGAGAGAGAGAGAGAGAGAGAGAGAGAGTACGGGAGAGAGAGGGAGGGGAAGGGAGAGGGAGAGGAAGGGGAGGAGAAGGGGGAGAGAGAAACTAAAATTGTAGCAGCCGTCAATAAAATAAGTTTATACTTCCCTTTAGAGTCTCATTTGGATTTTTCTGGTTAGGGTAGAGAAGGTCCTCTGTTTGTTTGAGTAATTCAAACATCCAGGTTGGTTAAATCTCTTCTATTTTGAATAATGGCTTCTAAAATTACCTGGGTGTCCATATCAAGCTTGTGAGGCGGTCAGAAATATAACTGTGAAAGGATACCCTGGGCTGACAGAGAGTGGGAGGAAATTAGTGCGTCTGAGGTGACCTTGAGCATGTCCTCTGCTTGAGGAGAGCAAGGAGAGGCGCAAATGAAGGTGTGAGTTTTTCACTCAGAATGGCAGCATCAGTGTTGGGTCTGTGGACCTACAAGAAAAAAAATGAGTGCATAATAAGTTGAATACGAGTGGCTTGAGGACATGCAAATACATATTTATACAGGTGTTTGGATCTAAATACTTTAAAAAAGCAGCTGTTGGTATGAATCCTTAATGCAAAGACACATGGTTAATCCTATTTTCTTAACTTCAGCTTTGCTCTTCCTTTCAGTCATTCTGCGCTGTTCATGGCTTTTCTGTGCCACATGGGGTGTGTGGAACATGGTGAATCTCTACCCCTCAGATGCCAGGATCAACTTTCAAATCGCACCAACCAGAAATGTCTCCAGAACTTGCCCAGAATGCCATCTGCAAATTTATCCCCTGTGAAGACAGAGGGCTTCGGCGATAGGAAACAAGACGAAACAAAGTAACAAGGAAACCCGAATAGCCATGCTGACACCACAAACCTTAAATGTAATTTGGTTCCAAAATATAAGGCTCAGGGAATTTTCTTTAATTGGAATAATTGTCATGGATATGAGTGGATAATGCAAACAAGAAAACGACATTCTTGCACGTGCTATTGTGAGCCTAGGACGAGGCAAATCCAAGGGAGATGGAGAACGAGACGAGAAGAATTAGAGGTTTCAAAGTGGTTGAAGATGGGATTTTCTGGAAATAAGAGATCTTAAAAGGTATAAACTACTAGCAAGTTCTAATTTCGCAGGTTTGTGTCTTAGTTATAACACTAGTCAATGCTACATATCTGTGAATGGAACTGAGAGTTTAAACTGTAGACAAATTCCCTTTTCAGTAAAGAAGAAGGCTGGTTTGTGACTCCAGTATTAACTAGGACACAATCTGAACAAGGAGTCCTTTGTATTTGATTGTTTCTGTCTTGTTATGACTTTGTTTGTTTGTTTGTTTACTTAAAATCATTCTCATTGTTTATTCTTGGCTACCAGAACTTGTACATTTCAAATTTGACTCAGTTTGATAGTGATTCTTTTTCCCCTGTGTTAACTCTTTAGGTGTTAGCTCTCAAGCCTGCTTACTGTTTACTTACTCAAAAGCCTCTTTACTATTTGGCAATAAGGTCTATGGTCTTTCATGCTTCATAGAGTATTAGAGCTTGATTTAACTATTAACGTTGAAATCACTATTAGCAACCTGGTAATAATAAGGGAAATTTTAATATATAGATATATTTCTTTGTCTAAGTTAAGGTTTACTTACATAAAAGTATATTTGGTGTTGTTTGTCCTATTATTTTGTTCAAAAGCAAAATATTTCTTCACTTCAGTGGTAAACAAAGTAATTCCTTCTGATCCCTGAAAAAGTGTGATAAATTTATAATTGCTTGCAAAATGAAACTACAGGACCCTGAAGTAGTTATATACCGAGACATTTTTCTTCTTTCATTAAAATTGGTTTTTTTTTCATTTACAAATTACCTTATTGTACAATGCCTTCTAAAGAATTTTCATTTAGCCTTCAGCCGATTGTATAAGGCAACGCTTGTGATACATTAAGTCACTTTCTTTTCTGTACCACTTTCATTTGAAATGTTAGTATGGAAAGTTGTAATTTGCCTACAATTGCAAACTCCTTTGAAAAATGAGAATAAAAACAGAAAGAAATAGAAATCTCTTTTTAAATTATTTAAAGATCTGTATCCCCACCCCTTAATGACCAGATATTACTAAAATTCTGGTTTCTAAAAACCATACCATTTAGAAATTTCCCTGGCGGACAATATTGCTTTGCTGTGTTACATGTGGTTAATGTTAGCTACATCCTTGATGTAACATAACACAAGCTGGCTGAGGTAATCCGATGTGACATGTGACAGCATTGTGAGCCAGTCTGGAATATTTGAAAGTATGCCATCTCTCGAAGACCATGGGTCGATAGCATGGTGAACCAGACAGGAAACGTTGGTGCTGCATTCTGTAGGACAGCACAGTATGGCTCAGTGGTAATTAACAGAAATTTCCAACCTGTACATCGTAAATTTTTTTAACTAAAGCACATGTATTTTTCTTGCTAGTGAGTTTATATACTTCAGACCCCTGAAGTTAAATCATTGAAAACGCAACCGCTCACGAGCTGTGATTATACATTACTATGGGTACAAGAGAAAATGTCTCAGATAATTAAGAGATGAATTAAAGGTACCTAGCAGTGCCTAAATAGGTGATCTGCAGGCCCGTGAGTCCCAGTTACGTTTCACTTTTAAAAAGTGCTCAGTTTGCGTCAAACGTCATTGTATTAGTGTAGGAGGAAAAATAATCTAGAAACATGAGCACCGGGGCAAAAAATATAAGTATTCTACATATGTTGTGGGGTTTCTCTGCAAAAAGCCTTTCTCTCCTCAACCTAATTTATTGTGCAGGCTGTGGAGAATTTGAAAACCATGTTTTCTTCTAAGATTACTTCAAGATCAGCTCCTTTGGTTTTAAATTTGTTTCACATTTGTTTGAGCAGAAAATACTAGCACTAATAATTCTTGATGAATACTGATGAGTTACAGGAATGAAAATAACGTGGACACTGAATTCGATAGGGGACGGAAAAGGAAATGGAACATAATATGTACATCTCAGAGTGAAAAGGTAAAACTGAACTACGTGGTGGTAAAAGACCAGCCTGGTTGTTCTTCCCGACAGCTGGGATGCTTCACTGCCTGACTCCATTCCATTCTTTTCACCAGGAGCTCTCTTCCCCTCGCATATACACCCCAACTTACAACGAGCTTTTGCATAGATCTTAGAACAACTAGATTTGGATGCACGGCAAAAGCAATATAAATATATATATTATATACATTATATATAATTTATATATAAAGCAATTGTTTTTATATATAAAATAATTGTATATGTTAAATATATATGTTAAATATAACATATATTACATATATTTCATTGTTATGAGTGTATATTTTAATTATTATTTCCAAATACAGTATGAAGATGCATGGAGGTTGCCACACTGCAGGAAGTACATACAGAAGAGGAAGAAAACCCCTTCTATTTAGTGATTTTTAGGTAACTTCCCAACACATTTCTATTAAGCTCATTGTATATGGTGATAACTTTCTATTTTTTCCTTTGAATTCTGGGAGTGTCCTGTGCTTTAATGCAGGATTTTTTCCCCCTGAGATAGGGTTTCTCTTTGTAACCCCGGACGTCCTGGACCTTATTCAGTAGACCAGGCTGTCCTTGAACTTGCAGAGAGCCTCTGGCCTTTGCCTCCAGAGTGCTAGAATTAACCCCCAACTTTAATCCCTAACATGGGTTGGTTCTTTTATCCTGCTTAACATAAAGAGAAACTGAAGGCTGGTCTGATCCTTATTAAGATGCAGGCATTGAGGTTGGCACCCACCATCCATCTGTCTGTCTGTCCGTCTGTCTGTCTACCTTTCTTTTTTTTTCAACTTACTCACTTTACATCCCGCACACTGCTCTTCCTTCCCTTCCTTCCTCCCTCTCTTCTGAGCCTGGGGGGGTCCCCTGGGTACCCCCCCACTCTGGGACATTAATTCTCTGCGAGGCTAGGTGCATCCTCCCCTACTGAGGCCAGACAAGGCAGCCCAGGTAGAAGAACATATCCCAAGTATAGGCAACAGCTTTTGGAATAGCATCCGCTCCGGTTGTTTGGAACACCATCTTGCTTTTTTTTTACTGCTCATAAAATTAGAGGTTCATGAAAGTAACCCAAGACATATTGAATAGCATTTCAGGTCAATGTAATACCAGAGGACAATGAGCCTGTGCCACCCTGATGCTATACTTTGTTAAGGCTGAAATGGTAGGCAGGGGTTATGTCTTAAGTTCTGGGAGGAACGCACGCTAACACAAGTTCATAGGTAAATACATTGCAACATTTTACTTTTGGTGTAGAATACATTTCAGTAGAAGAGATCTATAATCTCCAATGAATCAAAAAGGTGGGATCTAATATAAGGCAAGGCCTATAAAGGAAATGTTAGGAAAGAAAGGTCTATATTGAGGGGAAAAATAGGTGTTGCAAATTAGGTTAGTGGTTGAGTTGACCTCAGTAATAATGGCGGCAGTCTTTATGAGACTGGGTTTCCATGTGTCTGCGTACTGTTTACAAATAGGGGGTCCCACAGAAGTAGGGAACGTGGTGCTAGTGAACATGCTAATCTTTATTGGGAGCCCAAAATTACAGTTTCCCAGGGGTTATTAGCATTCACAGATACTTGGTGGAAGGGCTTTTTATGCCATAATAGATAAGAAATGAGACCTGCTGAGTTTAGGTGACACGTTCAAGGTCATAGAGTTAATACCTTTCAGGGTAGGTGTTTTAAGCTAAATGTGTAATTGAAGGTTTGCTCAAATGATAAACTACACAAAAGTGAATATATGAAAGAAATGACATAGAATAGAAAGGAAATGAAATAGAAAGGATGCTCTGACATGTGCCAGGGCTGACTTAGAAGAGCCACACTGCAAAGCTGAGGAATGCTTTTGTGGCTACATCAGTGAATTAAGCAAGGGGTGAAATTCCTAGAAAGTGTTTTGGCATGGGTTTTGACCTCCTAAAAACTCCATAAGGTAGACCATGACAAACACGGCCAGACAATTCTGAATTAACATCCTTGATGTCTAGATGGTTGAATGTGTTACTTTGGGTAACATACTGAATTCTTTATTCTGCCCTCTGTAAGATGACTGATAGTCCTACTTACCTGTGCTCTGTTCATTACAGTGTGCTTACAAAATGTTGCCCAAGGAGAGAAGAGTAGGGCAGACGTGGGATGGGGGAGTTGGTGGAGGGGTAACTGGGAAGTGGAATATGATTTGAGATGTAAATGAATGGCATGATTAATAAAAACATTATATATATATATATATATATATATATATATATATATATAAAATCCGTTCTTGCCTGTCTTCTTCAGGCCATGTATACACAATGATCCTTCACTACTTCTTCCCTGGGGTGCTCTGGTCTCAGAGCAGACAGGAAGGAGGGGTGAAATCAGTGGATACTTCCGAGGGGAGCAGTTGATGGGGCCCTTCATCTCTTATCTACTTTTGGACATGCCAGGGGAAGCCCCAGACCTGACTGAGCCTCATGGAATAGGGTGGGAACTCATTGAACCTCATCAAGGAGAGCAGGAAACAACTAGAAGCTACGCTATCCACCAAACCCCATCCCCAGATTCTATAATGTAGATTACTGCAGAGGTGAAAAAGTTGGTCTCTGGCCACTACAGACACATAGTAGGTACTCAAGAAATAAAATTTCACTTTCATCCCCAATTTGAGATTAATGATGAATCAGAATAAAGACCAATGTCATGAAATACTGAGGGTATCTGAAGTGGTGACACAGTAGATATGTTACCTGTTAACTTTTAATATAGTGACCCAGTAAAACTAGTTACAGAATTGACTGAGTTTTTGTTTCGTTTTGTTTTTTTGAAACAAGGATTTTTTTTATTGAAAAATCTTAGTAAACAAGAAAGACTTTGGTTTCCCTTTGGATTCTCAAAAAGAAAAAGAAAAAAAAAAGGCAAATAAAGAACCAGCTTTTAAAAGTTCACTTTTATTTTCTTAAGAATTGTGGAAACTTATTTCATGACGAGTGCACAAAGGAACAGCCAATAATACAGCTGCAATAACACTCTTGCGCGTACGCACTCGTGTGCGTGCATGTATGTGTGTGTGCATACACGCGTGCGTGTGTGACAAAGTTTTAATTGGAAGTTAGTATTTGGAATATCAGATGCAAAAAAGGTTTTGGTAAAAGTAACATTGCAGTAAGAAAACTTTCATGGGCTTTGCAAACTTTAGGACAGGAGGAAAATTGAGTGTTTCTTAATAGGCCTCTTTTCCCTGTCATGTGGTCAATTCCCTCCAAAGGTTTTTTTTTTTTTTTTTTTTTTTTTTAAATAAGAAATAGATTTGGTACACTTTTTGGATGAATCCTTGAGGAGAAAGCCAAGAAGTTTGGACTTCGTTCTCTGAGATCAATGACACCACTGTATTTTTGGTTTAAAGAGGGTTTTGCCATGGTTGCCAAAAATCCACTATTTTGCCATAAGCTATGCAGTGGCCGTACAGTGATTGACAGCCTGTGCAGTTTCTCCAGGATGGCTGCATTTCAACTTAAAGCAGTGCTTAGCTTGAAATGCACTTTGAGTCTCTTGGATACAACAAAAAAACCAGTTCTTCCTTTCAGCTGACAGCCAGTCAACGACACCTACTGCATAAGGTGCTCGATTTTATTTTATAAGGTATTGGATTCGTGGAGCACTTTTTAAAAAAGATTCTAAAACTGAAAACTTGTTCATAAAGTTTCCTACACATTCATGATATCAACGTTAGAGTTTATATGTGCGAAGGCCTTGATAATACGTAGAATGCTTTTTAGGTCTGTATAAAGCCAAATAACTAAGTCGCAATAATTTACCTAACTTAATGTATAAAAATAATTTCAGATAAAACAGGAATTGTTTAAATACTTCCATCAAAACAAAATTAAAATTGTTTTGGGAAAATATATGAGGATATTTCTGATGTTTCACTCATGATAAGCTTTTGAAATAATAGAAATGTCTTCACATGAGTTTTGATGTACTACAGATATGCATTATTTGTATTGATATAACATATATTTTGAAAATTGATATAAAATTGATGAATGCATATCTGTCCTAAGGACCACACCACATAGAAACTCCACTGTGAGATCACAAATTTGGGGGGAAATATTAAGTTTGTAGTTCTAAGAGGCGTACCCAGTACAATGCAAGATAAAATGATTTGCAAATAAACTGGCAAAAAAAGAAAACTTAATAACATAAGAAAGGTTGATTAAAATTCTTACCAGTCATTGGTTGGGGGTAGAAAAGTTATATAGATAATTATGCTTCATCCTAACAACGTGATTCTTTTGAACGTAGAGTCGGCATATATAAGTAACTATCTGTGTTTACAGAAGCATTTGCAACCTTGAGGTTTGCAGCATCCTGTAGCTTTCCCCTGAAATTTCAAGTCCAACTATATAAAATAATGTGAAAGAAAACACGTAAGCACTTTGTGCTCCAAATCACAAGAGTAAGGATATAAGATCTTCGATAATTAGAGCTAACCGGTGACTGCACACAGAGATCAAGTTTGCCAGGAAAAAAAAAAAAAAAACTGCTTTACCGTTTGCTTCAGTTCACAGGCACTGTTTACAATCAGAGGATAAAAAAAAAAGAAGAAGAAAAAAAGAAAGAAAAAGGATCGCATGTTGTGTTAATTGATTTGGGAGTGTGTTTTGTGCTCACCTTTGATGATAGAAGATGAGGTGCAGCAGCTCAGAGAGCAACCGGAGACCGCTGCATGGGCGTGGCCGAGCCTTGGGTCCAACCAGGGTGCTCTTTTCCAGTCAACAATCCAGAGCTCTTTCCTGAAACCTGGGGTCTGGCTAGAGAAAATACACAAATTCTGAGGGATAGAGATAAAATATCCACTTGTGTTCTAGGAACTTGACGGATTTTATTTTAACTCCCAAATTTCCAAGTCCTTTCAGCTTGTTCCCCCTGCAGCTCGGACATCCGGAAATGTCGTATAGTCTTAAGTAGGTCACCTTAAATATCCTGAGGCCCACAGACGATGTGTTGGATGACCCTATCGCACAGGGTGTTCTGCTTTCAAACTCTAATTTTAGATAATTTGTGTTCTAATTATTTTGCTAGATAATAGAAGGCTTTCAAAGACAATTTCTGAAAATGTTGAGAAAAGAAAGCTAAATTGAGAAACCACATGAAAAAAATTGTTGACAGATTATGCTACTTATGGTAGTAATGTTGGTAAATTATGCTACTTACGGTAATAATGTTGGTGCATAACGAGGAGATGTTTCCTCTTGAAAGGTGAACATCGACTAGACATCCTCTTTCTTCTCAGTTTTGTTTAACAAATATTTAAGATTGGCACAAAGTTTTAAACGTATTCCACAAAGAGTCAGCCTATTCGTCAGAAAGACATGCTCTAGGCTTCACTTGAAAAGACTGGAATTTGTGTAGGTGACGATTACTTACTGTTCTCTTCATATATTTGAACTTACCTGATTGCTACCTCCCGAGTCACTGACCTTTTTGTAGACATTTATCTTAGTTGGAGTCTTGGATCAGCTTTGTTTCTGTCATGAAATGGAATATTACCTCTTCAGTAACCAAGATTAACCAGCATGATTCTTCTCATAGTGTATTTCTCGTATCAGAGATTATTAAAAATCTATGCGATATTAATAAGAAACTTTACTCAGAAGCTTAAAAATTGCTGACAAGAAACCCAACCCTTTTGCTGTTTAAATTCCCCACCTCTGATTACATTCCACAACATAGCATACAGCAGCATTCAAGTCACGTGACAGAAACACTTGATAATTGTTCACCTAATACCCTTCTATCTACACAGGATCCTTACCTCTCTCTTTGGAAAAATAAACTCAAACACCCAACTTAGAAATAAGGCTCAAACGGCGGTCTGAACACTGAATAAAAGAGTAGCAATGTCTGAAAAATAAAAACAGAAACCTCTAAAATAATGTTTTATTTATCACATACAAACGTGTTTTCCTAAGAATTATTTCCAGTGTGGGCCACCATATGGAAGCAGGAAGCCATTACAGGAGTGGACTAAGATGGTTTGTATCAGCTGCGTAACTTGTTTTGTTCTGTGCCTTCAGGCTTCAAAACCCGCTTCCCACATTTTTTTCCCCCTTTCTTTAAATATAATGTACATCAGTTTAATTTATCCCAGGTCCTGACAGGAGGATCAGATTTTAAGCATTTAATGCTGTGGTTTCAAATCCAATTTCTCAGTGTTCATCGTTTCAAAAGTGGCAGAATTCAGGTTTTGAAAAGGTTTAAGAGCTTGGAGAGGACCGGCCCCCTTTCTGAAGTTCCACATTAACGTTAAAGGCAGCTCTGGAAGAAAGGCACAGTTTGGTCTGAATTTGTCTATAGTGCTTCAGGAAATACCCAAGCCTCTGACTCTCCAACAAGAGCCTCTTCTTGCTGGTGTCAACCTAGGGATACTGTTTAAACTCAAAAGGCATATTGAATAAATCATCCCTTTACAGGTTTTTCTGAACTCGGATACTGATTGGCTGGTGCATTTTCCTAAAAGGAGGGTATCAATAGATCTGCTTAAGGCTTGATTCCGCTGAGTGTGCCCTGAAACGGCTTTCCCTGTGACCGATGGAATGTTCATCCATTCAGACACTGACGCATAGGTCTTTGCACAGTAAATTCATTGTAGGCTGTCTTTATTGCTGGTGGGGGGAACCTCAAGAGGTCAGGAGTCCGGATTGCTTCAAATAAACATCCAGGATCTCAGATGCTTTTTTGAAATGGACCCAAGTTTATTTGAACCTCTTTCTCTGGTTTGGAAATCAGGCTGAAAATTTCACAGAAACGGATTTTTTTCTTACGAGATCTCAGAATGTTGTGGTTTAAGTAAAGTAATAAACAAGCTTGAAAAATGAAAAGCAAAATTGGCTCAAACTCACCTGGTTTCATTCTGCTAAATGCTTGAAACTGAGTGGCATTGTACACACTTTAGAAAAAAAAATAAAGAAGGTAAATAGCCTTTAGCTGTGGTTTAGCCCAGAATTCTAAGGTTTAAGAAAACATTTTGCCACTCTCTTCTGTTTTTGAGTTCCCGTGATAGCTGTCTATTTTGCCATACACCTCCTCCCTTGTCTTTTGGAGACCAACACATTCATATTTCATTTTCAAATTACTAACGGAGAATAACTCTTCAGTGTTGTCCGCTGTGTTTCAATTTCTCTGTGTTTGGAGCCATGGGTGGATTGAAACTGTGGTGTTTGCATGATATATGCAAAATGGAAAAAAGGAAGAATTCCCCACACGTACTATTACAAACCAGGTGTAACAGATGTGTTTCTTCAGTCATAGCAATGACATTAAAGAGGCGTTTTATCTCCATTTACAAACGGTGACCTGTCTCAGGCTTTTGAAGGCTTGCTAACTTGCTCAGATTTACAATTACATTACTGCTGTTAGGGAGGCGAAAGGCTGGATTAGCACTGAGGATGCTGGGGTTCAAAGACCATACACCCCCTCTATGAATTTGTAAAACTTTCTGGTAAGCCGTTAAGGTCAACCCAAGAGAGTTCAGCCTGTTTAGGTCTAATGAAAGTTACAAATACTACCTATAATTCCCATAACGAGTTGTATACCTCACAGGCTAATATAAGAAATGTAACAGGTTTGCAAAACTATGATGCAAATAGGTAAACTCTATGCTAAAGAAAGTCAATTTTAATCCAATCGCTGTATCTCTATCACGCACTCCTTCAGATCCTTCCAACAAGGCGAGAAAAGGAGTTTGATGAGTTAGTGCAGGTGAAGAAAACATAACAGCTGGGAAATTACAAGGTTTTTCCGGGTCTTGAAATCAGGAGACATCGTGAAGGAACCCCAAGTCAACCCTTTTCCCATGTATAAATTGTTCTTCGCTAAGTAGTGCTTTAGAATTATGCGGGTGTTCGATACCTAATGCCTTTTAAATTTTCTCTTCCTTACATGTTCCAATAACTGTTAAGTGTTCCCTTTAGGGTTTTCATATAATTCAACTTTGCACACGCATTGTGCTTCTGATAGAAAGAGTTCTATGCCCACTGATAAAATCCAAGCTGCTTTCTGCGAAGCTCAAAATAGTCCGGACACATGATATACCAGGACCGAGCGTGGGCTACCCATTTAAGTTCTGTATTAAAGTCTAAATTTAATCAAGGCCACATTTTATTTATACATTTCATGCATTAAACTCATTTAAACTCTTAGTCAGATTGCATTAGAAGAAATACTCCCGTGTACATCATGCAGTAGTAAAGCTAGTGTTCGTCAGGAATTTGAAAGGAGTTAGAGATCGGGAGTCTGATTTCAACATCTCCTTTTCTTTCTCTCCCTTGTGCTTGCAGCAGGTCTGTTGTGCGGCGCTCGGTTTGTTTCCTAACACACTAATACAGTCAGCATGCTCTCTACAAATGTGTAAACACAGACATTCCCTGTAATCAGGGAGGTTGGTATCTTAAGGCAAGATTGTGTTTTTTTAGGAAATGCAATTTATGTTCGGGATTGGGTTTCGTTTGCAGACTGATAACGTCTGGGCTTCAATGGGATGATAATAGCATCGTATCTTAACAGGCTGCCTGGCATCCGAAAGCTCCAGTCTCTCTAGGCAGTCGCGTCTTACGATCTGAAGTTAAGCTGCGTTAATTCTTTCTTTCTTTGAATGAAGGCCAACAGAAGTGATACGAGAAGCATTTCAACCTATAAAATCTGGAGCGTGAATAAGCCACACCGGCGAGTGCAAGGAAATACAGAGAGACATGAGAAGAATTACACAGGACACCAGGACTAACATCCATCCTCACAAGTCAGGAAATTAAAATTTATGTCTGGAACTCTGGTACCCTTGAGGTTGAGGCTGTTGGGTGGGGAGCGCGCGTTAGACACGATGCTTAGACTATAATCATTTTAGTCTGGTGGAGACATTGCCCTAATATTATAAGACAAGCTAAACATATGACAAATATTCGCTCTTGTTTCAAGTACAAGTTGAAATAAATCCACCCAAATACCACTATTATAGCTTTCTCTATAAATCCAGCCATTCGCTTAAAAACAAAACAAAAACAAAAAAGAAAACTGTTGCATGTCTTTCCCAAAGCATTAAAAAAAAAGTGTTTTTTTTTTTTTTTTTTTTTTTGCAAATTTAACGATCAGTTTCCATGGCCAAAGCACAGGTCTCCCCCAATATTAAATTCACTGGATTACTTTTACTACTCCTCCTTTTCTTTCTCCTTCCCTTTCCTTCTTTGCTCCCTTCTTCTGGTCCTTTGGTTTCTTTTTAAAAAGTTAAGCCAGGAAAGTAGAGAGGTGAGGAGGCCCCGGCAGCTCCCGTATGCAGTGAATGCAATATCAGGTGAAAGAGGGGTAAAGCCTCCTTCAGCTGAGCCTCTTCACGTTAAAATAAGTTTAAAAAAAAGTCCCTAATGAATTGAGTACCCAGAATCAAAGCTTTTCTTAGCGCCGAGTCCTCCTTTTTAATCACAGTAATAGGTACTACGAAGGGGGAGACCAGGTCACGGGGACCTCAACCTGCCTGGGCTGTGCTTGGAGCACTGCAGCAACGGCGACCCGTGTGAGCCGAGTTTAAGATCCTTTGCTCGAGCATATTTTCTAAATGACACATGCGTGTCAATTCGAAGGACAGCTCTGGAGCGTGCGGTCTTGACCTGATTTTACAGCATGAGGTGCCTGTATGGCATTATAATAATGTAAATGTTTGGGTAAGCCTTTTTGGCCCAAGTTTGTGCCCAAACTTTATATCTCATGATTCTTCCATTTGTCTTTCAAAGCACTTGGAAAAAAATGTGTGTAGTTTTTTTTTTTTTAATCTTTTATTGTGGTCCTCTGCTTGCCCCACCTTAACTAAAATGACACTCAGGGCCACGAAGATCATTTATTTAATAAGAGTGTTTCAGCCTGGCATGCAGCATAATTAGTATGGATTTTATCGTTGCTGGTGTCGTTGCTCATCAAGTGTTTCTGACAGAGAGCTAAAGCATTGAAAATCAGAAGCTGAACTGGAAACTCTTCACATCACTTTAGCTGCAGCCCCGCTGCCTTAACTGAGGAGAAAAATATTAGCCCTGTCTAACCTACCCTTTCCATAAGGTGTAAAAAACTTTCCCTACAAGTGGAGAATATGAAAGCCAGCTCTCGACTGATTGCTTGCATATTATTCCTATGCACGCCCATTGTCATAAGCTGGCGCTGGGCGAGTCCCTGATTCTAACCATATGCTGCAGGCAGAAAAGCTTGGAGGAGTTTCCTCTAGGGTGCCCGCACCAAGTCCTGCTGGATCCCTAGGCTCCAGGAGAAAATGAAAACTGTAAGTTCTCCCATGATGAGATTTTATCCAGATGGTCATGAGTTTACATATTAAATAATGAGTTCTGGACATTTAAGTAGCGTTTTTTAAATTATTCGGGCCATATAAATTTGGCCACTGGGGGGCGCGCAAACACCATATTACTGAAGCCAACTCTCAGGCCGGAAACTGAAAATCTAATTTAATATATAGATCACTTGAGTGGATTAATTCATATCTACTGTAACTCTAATACGATTACTAATTTATAGTGTCAAACGCCATTCAGACCTCTACTCTGGCTTTCTCTTGAGCAGCCTGCTAAACCGTTGGAAATAGTTCAACATTTGAGAACACAGAGAAACTTAAGGGACACAGCTAATAAACCAGAATTAAAAAAAAATAACTATCGATACTAAATAATGTGTGTATTGAATCATCAATTGTCATAATAATTTCTGTGCAATAAAGCAGAATAGTTATATTCGGCCATATATTTACAACATAGCACAACTGATTATATGAACTTCCGTTTAAAAATAGATGAGTTTCTGTTGGGAGGCATGGAGACGATATATACATCACTTTGCATCTAAGGAAATAAACATCATTACTATGATCTACAAGGCAATGCCTTTGTGAAGTTTTATTTACCCTAAGAAAGTGCCTGCACATGCTATGCTCAAACAATTCATAAAATACTTTTCAATAAATTTGAGGCTTATATTCACTTTATTTTATTGGAGATCTTTCAAAGAAAATCTTAGCTTGGAAAGCTAGCTCACATCAGTATTGCCTTTTCTCGGTTTTTTTTTTTTTTTTTTTTTCTGTGTAGATGTGGCTGTTCTGAAACTCACTCTGTAGACAACTGGCTGGCCTTGAACTCAGAGAACTGTCTGCCACTGTCTCCCAAGTGCTGGGATTAAGTAGCCCAGCTATTTAAGCCTAAACTAATCGTTGTCTTTTGGAGGTCTGGCTTTCTTGCATTGGGGAACTCTGAATTGGAGAAACCTGCAGTTCTTAACGCTGTCTAATGAACCTCACTAATTACCCAGGAGGCCGAACATCGTGATGTCTTTCTTTTTTGGTTTAACAATTTGATTACATTTCTATAATGGAGTCCTGTGATTGTTTTTACTCTCCCTCGTTCTTCAAATGGAAGCTGGGACTGTACAGGACTTCCAGTAGAAAAGACCTCCTTCAGACAGAGAAGGGGCTTTCAAGTAGAGGAACGTGTTGGCAGTAGAGAAGTAATCTGTCATCTGCAATGAACCAGTCCTCAGTCTGAGAGTGACTGGGTGCAGCCAGAAGGCACCACCAGCTATTGTGATCATTGTGAGGACGGAATCCCGAGTGTTGATGATATTGGGGTTTACAAAAACAGCTCTAATGCTGGACTGATAAGTGTACGTCCTGTTTCTTTCTTACTGGCTTCGTTAATCTTTCGCGAATTTCACCCATTCTGCATTTATATCATTCCCCCACCCTCGTTCCTCCTATGTTACTCCTACATATATATATATATATATATATATATATATATATATATATATATATATATATCAAACGTGGAAAACAAACAAAACCCCATGAAATCCCGTGGGGTTTGAACTTTTCCTGCCTCAGCATTTTATAAGTGCTGCCCCAAGGAGGTAAAACATAATGGTATCTTCTAGTGTAATGGTATTTTCTAAATAATTTGATTAACACAATGGCATTTAACTATGTAAATAATAATCACGTATGGTAACTGAGTGAATGTCTTAGTCAGGGTTTCTATTCCTGCACAAACATCATGACCAAGAAGCAAGTTGGGGAGGAAAGGGTTTATTCAGCTTACACTTCCACATTGCTGTTCATCACCAAAGGAAGTCAGGACTGGAATTCAAGCAGGGCAGGAAGCAGGAGCTGATGCAGAGGCCATGGAGGAATGTTATTTACTGGCTTGCTTCCCCTGGCTTGCTCAGCTTGCTCTCTTATAGAACCCAAGACCACCAGCCCAGGGATGGCCCCATCCACAATGGGCTGAGCCCTCCCCATTGATCACTAGTTGAGAAAATGCCTTACACCTTACAGCTGGGTCTCATGAAGGCATTTCCTCAACTGAGGCTCCTTTTTTTCTGTGATAACTTCAGCTTGTGTTAAGTTGATACACAAAACCAGCCTGTACAATGGGTAAATTTAAATAATATGAACAGAATTAGTAGCAAGGATAAATGAACAACACAGGCTTCTTACTAACGATATGTAAGTTTTCCGTTGTGACCATCAAAACTATCTATTGCGGTGTATTAACTGTGGAATGAGGGGGATTACTGTGGAATGAGGGGGATTTGAATACCCCAAACTCAAAAACAATAAGTAGCTGAAAATCATCTAAAATTTAAAAATGAACAGTCTAGTGCCGTGGTCTCCATTCCAGTTCTTTGTCTTATTTGGTTCTTTTGGAAGCAGGGAAGAACATAAATATGGAGGTAGGAGGATCTGGAACGATTTGGGGTAGGAGAAAAGCATGATCAAAATACACTGTATGAAAAATGTGATATTAAATGCAGAAATGTTCAAACTCATTTTTGAATATGCATCTCTCCCCTTGCTCTGTCTCCCGGTTCATTTTTATAATGAAATATTCTACAGAATAAGATTTTTTTTCAGTGGTAGCACATTCCTAAGTGTCCAGTTTTTCTTCTTATGGCCATCACAAGACCAGGAGATACATGTCCATAGTTTTCTAAAATAATGTTTTTCTTTTCTGTCTTATCCCATTGTGGCGTAGCCCTGGCCTCATTGGAAATCTAATGCATGGCAGTTAACAATGTCTGGTTTGCTCAATCATAATATCAGAAGGAAAAATGTCCTCGCTTACTCTTACGTGAAAGTAGGGAAATATTTAAGAAGGAAAACACTTTTATTTGTAGTTAAATTTCAGAATTTGTTATTTGACCTAAATATCCCTACCACACAATTCACTGGTGAATTCACACAATTCACACAAGTGAATTGTTTGGTAAAACAACTCATGTCTTTAGTGGTGAGAGTATCTTTCTATGACATCAGTATATCCCCCAACACTCTACATTGACCACATTGACTTGTTTGAAAATTTTTGCTTTATAGAACACAAATTTCTGGCTTCCTGAACATTGGGCCACATGTGTCTTTTTCAGTCCTTTCTGGTCCTGGTGTGATTTCATCTTTACTTTTTTTCCTATAAAGAAAAATTTTGGTATGATTGCCAAGGAAAAATTTAATCAGTAAATTCCACGCCCTGTGAACTTGTATGAGTTCTTGTGTTTCTGAGCTGTTTTATTGAAAGTCCTTCAGACTTGTCCCTCGTTCTTAAATAGTAATACTTTTGCCAGTGTATTTGACTATAGTAAATATAATTTAATTTGGGAGTCTAATTCTGCAGTTCATAGTTCATGTTGGCATCATTTAAAGGCTCTTTAGAGTCTCTACTCACCTTGATTTTGTTGGCATTCTCTAACAGTCTTTGTACTCTGTACTCATTTCAAACTCCTACTACTAGAAAAAAACATCGAATCTAATAGGAAGTAGGTGCCCTGACTATTCCACCAGCTTCCCCTACTCCTCATGTCCACTCTAGCCTTCTGCCAATCCATCCCACACGTCTCTCTGTTACAGTTCTCCAAGGAGAAAATCCAAATTGGATATGTAATCATGAGAGCTAAAAATAACCATGAAATGCCTGTTGCAAATTGGGGAACCAGGAATCCAAGAGTGGATCAGCCCAAAGATGAAGGTCTTGGAAGCAGGGAAGCTGACAGTCAGTCTATTGATCTAGAGATAAAACCATGAGAACCTAGCAGGCTTCTGGGGGACTTTTTTCCAGTTCAAAGGGCACAGATTCCAGAATTCTATTGTCAAAGACTGGGAGCAAAAATCATAGCTTCAGTGGGGATGTGGCATGTGTTTGCGGAGGAGAATATAGAATGTGGTCACTCATAATGAGTAACCATTGAAACGGTTTGTCCCGAGCTACCCTCCACTTGACAATTGGCACTTTAGCCAGCTTCCAGCTTAGCCTGCCACAATTTTATAGCTGTCGATCTGAAAGAAAAAAAAATTATGACTCGAGCCTGAGAAGCATTGTGACAGGGAGGGACATCAGCATATCTCTCTCAGACCTGTTTGCCTTGGTCCTAAGCAGATGATGCACAGTGACCCATTCCATTTCCTAAAAAGATACTGGTTTGACTTCTAGAGAGGAGTTCCAAACTCAGAAAACTAGAATCTATTATTTAGGACAATGAATAAACCACCAAGAGATCTGGGAAGCAGCAGCAAAGGTCTCTGTGGGTGCTGTTGACTATATGAATATTAGACATAGTACTACGTGATGACTCAGGTATACCACTCCTGGGCATATTCTCAAAAGATACTCCAGCATACAACAAGGACACATGTTCCACTATGTTCATGGCAGCTTTATTTATAATAGCCAGAAATAGCTTGTTTATAATAGTTAGAAAGAACCCGGATGTTTCTCAACAGAGGAATAGATACAGAAAATGTAGTACATCTACACAATGGAGTGATACTCAGCTATTACAATGACTTCATGGAATTCATAGGCAAATGGATGGAACTAGAAAATATCATCCTGAGTGGGGTCACACACACACACACACACACATATACACATACACACACACACACACACACACACACACACACACACGGTATATGGTATATACTCATTGATAAGTGGATATTATCCCAAAAGCTTGGAAAACCTAAGAAAAAATTAACAGATCACATGAAGCTCAACAAGAAGGACAACCAAATTGTAGATGCTTCAGTCCCTCTTAGAAGAGAGAACAAAATATTCACAGGAGGAAATACTGAGATAAAGTTTGGAGCAGAGAATGAAGGAAAGGCCGTCCAGAGACTGCCCCATCTAGGGCATCCAGCCCATATACATACAGCCACCAAACCCAGACAATATTGCTGATGCCAAGAAGTGCTCACTGACAGAAGATTGGTATAGCTGTCTCCTGAGAGGCTCTGACAGAGCATGACAAATACAGAGAAAGATGCTCATAGCCAACCATTGAACTGAGAATGGAGTCCCCATTGGAGGAGCTAGAGAAAGGATTGAAGGAGCTGAAGGGGCTTGTGACCCCATAAGAACAACAATGCCAACCAACCAGAGCTCCCAGAGACTAAACCACCATCCAAAGACTACACATGGACAGACCCAGGGCTCCAGCTGCATATGTAGCAGAGGATGGCCTTGTTGGGCACCAATGGGAAGAGAAGCCCTTGGTCTTGCCAAGGCTGGACCTCCCAACTCCCAGTGTAGGGGAATAGCAGGGGGAGGAGGATGGGTTGGGGGTTTATGGATGGGAAGCTGGGAAAGGGGATAGCATTTGAAATGTAAATTAAAAATCCAATTTAAAAAGAGGATATTCTGGAAAGGTTTGCTCAGAATAAGAGACAGGTTATTTTTCTACAAGAATGAGAGATGTAATGGGGAATTATTTCTTGATGAGTGTGTCCACTTTTCTCTCTCTCTTTTTTTAAATGGATATCCTACTTCAGAACACATGCAATTTTGTCATTGGTTATAAGATGTAGAAAGCAGCATTCACGTTGTACTTGCGAGGCTTTGCTGTCGGCTGAAGAACTACACAAAGGAAATGTATTCCTTTCCTTGTAATCACCCGTGAGGAATATCTGTGCTTGTCAGCTTTCTGTTGCTGTAACAAAATAGACCAGAAAATCAACTTAAAAAGGAAGGGAATGAACCTTGCTTCATGGTTTCAGAAATCTTTTCAACTGATACCTTCATTCCCATGGCAAGGTTTGATTTTATGGTAGGGACATAAGAAAAAAAGAAAAACCTCCTTTAGTCAGGAAAGCTAGTAGGTGAATAAGAAGAGTCCCTGTTTGTCCTTCAAAAGCACATCTCCAGCGGCACTGAGCCCCAACTCCGAATGCTTCCATCACCATAAACTTTGTTCCCACTTGGGCTAAACTTTCAACATATAGACGTTGAGGGAATATTTCTCAGTCCAAACTACAGCAATAAATTTGGTAGCACTTATGAACTGATTATGAGCAGTGATGGTGGCACCTCTTGCATTATTAAGTACATCGTTCTATGACGGGTGCACTCCTATTTTATCAAATACAGCTTACTACTCATCATCCATTTGACTTCATTTGAGACCACCAGCTCGCTAATCTTGCCACCTTTCATCGCATATGGAACCATCATGATGTTGCCCTGCCATCAACACATCTCCACACACTGACCCATAATAATGACCACTCTCTATAATTAGTGCTAATTCCATTGCATCCATAGTCTCAGTATGCGTCCAGCTCACCCCAAAACATCTCATTGTTTAACTGCAACTCCCAGTGCAATAGTGGTAACAAGCAAGGCCCTCAGAGGTCTCTGTTCTCATGCATAGGAGCGTGACCCTTATTAAACATGCCCAAAGGAATCTATTACCTCCTTTCTACCATGCACTGCATAGGTAGATGGAAAACTCTTCCTAGGAGGAATGGATGCTCATCTGGCTTTGAATATCCCACTACTTTACATTTGAACCTCGCCATGAACAGTACTTTTATGGTATTGTAAGCATTGCCCTAGTTTGTTTTCTATTGCTCTAATAACGACAGTGGCTGCAAAAGAAATTTGGGGGACAGGGGTTAATTTGGCTTACATGTCCAGATCATAATCCGTCATGATTGAAGTAACTCAGAGCAGGGATTCAAGCAGGATCCTAGAGGCACGCACAAACCGAAGCAGAGGTCATGGAGGAGTGCTGCTTCCTGGTGTATTTTCCATGGTTGCTCAATGTAGAGGGCCGCAATAACATTCGCCACCACTAGATGGCGCTGGCTTCCACTGCGCCCCACGTGGAAGGCCAGGATAGCCTCTGCCATTACAAGATGGTGCTAACCTTCGCCGTGCCAGCCGACTCCCTTTCAGGAAGTTATCTGTGTGCGCATGTGCAAGAGTGCCTTCGTGCCAGGTCTTTGCCCACTCCGGGGCGTGCCTTATGAGATCATGGGTAAACAACCAATCAGGTGTGAATGCGCCACGCTAGGGTGTATATAAGCGCACTATGTTGGCACGCCGAGGCTTCTCCTTAAGATTAAAATAAAAGTTTGGTCACAGCAAGGATTTCTATGTCCCCGCGTGTTTCTTGCCGGCGAGAGGTCGCGTGTGGGACAGCTCAATTTGCTTTTTTTAAAAAAGCCACTTAGACCTGGCAGCCCACAGCGGACATCATCCACAGTGGGACCTCCCACATCAATGATTAATGAGGAAAACGCTCCAAGGGATTTATCTAATCGCCAATCTGATAGAGGCATTTTCTCAATGGAGGCTCCTCTTCCCATATGACTCTAGCCTGTGGCAAGTTGATAAACAAAATACAAAACAGAAAACAAACAACAACAACAACAAAAACCCTCAAACACTGCTGCCGCTGCTGCCACCAACAACAACCAACAAACAACCCAGTACAGTTAAGCAGTCTACACTACTATGCTACGGCAGCCTGAAGAGACTGGGTCAGGTAAAAACACTGAGGACGTGGAGGGAAAGCAGTCATCAGACAAGGATATTCAGAGAGGACGATGCAAAGTTTAGCGTACAAATATTCAAGGCAATTGCGTACAGGTTTAATGGACTCCAAAATATATTTTTTTAATGGTGTTGGAAACAGAGCCTCATGTAGCACAGGCTGGACTTGAAATTTATATTCATCTGAGGAAAGCCTTGAACTTCTGAACATGGTGCAATGGAGATGGTCAAGGTCTTGAAATCCTTAATTTTTTTTTCTGGAAAGAAGGAGCTCGTGTTTTCATTTTACCTTGCATCCCACATCTTAGGCTGGCACGTTTGGCTTTAGAGCACTATGAGGATTCCGTAGGGCCTTCTTGTTTGGAAAGAGTGAGCCGGGGAGGACAGTAGGAGATATTAAGCTCCTAGTGAGGAAGGATGCCCTGAAGGACCCCAAATAACTTACAAAGCGTCACCGAAGGAAGATTCTAACGACTGTGCTGAAAACAGGGTGACAAGCTCAAATGTAAAAGAGACCATTGGTTTCAGGAGTAAAATCTCAGGAGTACTTAACAGTGGGGGGGGGATAACATCTGGTTCTACATTAGTACCCTTGTATCATCCTGTTTTAAATTAAGTACATGGGTTCTGATGCGTTTAGAAGACATTTAGGAACAAAAAAGAGAAAGTCTTATTACAAAGACCCTCTTGCTGGAGGAATGCGGGTCCTGAAAGAGGATCTTGTCAATGTTTTTCACAGATTATGACTGTGTGGAATGGTTCCGATCCTTATGTTAGCTGGGGACTTTGAATCCATCAGGCCTCTTTCCAGGGCTTACTTGATTTATTCATTGTCTTTTGCCATTTGATACCAGCCCGGATGTGATTTTATTTCATTCTGGCCCCAGACAGACTGGGCTTATTTCAGAATCACGGTTATTTCTCAGGGTGATGCCGTTGCCATAACTTTTACATTTTTAATGTAATCATATGCACGTTTCATCTATTTGAATCAAATGAGATAATGTATATAAAAATGTTTTGGAAAGCCTCAATCACTCTATAAACACAAAGGATTAAGCAGTGTATTAGGGAGATTGTAGTCTAAAGCTGTTGGAAATAATCTGTTTGAAATCTCACTTACAGTTTCCAATAATTTAGGAGAACTATATACCCCTTTGCTATAGTTAAAACACAGAACTTGCTTTCATTTTATAAAATTAAATTTTTGGAGAAGGATTAACTGGCAATTTTCTACATAGTGTAAAGATTGTTCTTCTGATATTGGCACTTGTAGACTGTTTAGAATTTTCCTGCCAAATGTGCAGTTTCTTGAATTTTTCGAGCTGGGAGAGAATTAATTTTCTTTGCTCCTACTTGTTTTCAACTTTAGACTTTAATTTACAAGCATGAAAATAAGCTTCCCTCCCCCCACCCCCACCTTAAATGTTAATTTCAAGCCCTCATTCTCTGGATCAAGTTGTTGGCAATTATAGCGTTGGCTCCAAAGTTGTGTGTGTTCTCAGCCAGACAATGATGTCATTGTAGATGTGTTTCTTCAGGAAGATGGAGATTTTTGCAGTGGTCCAGTCCTCCATCCCCGATGTTGATCTCAGCTTCAGACTGCTTACCCACATCTTTCTTGCCAGCCCTCCCTGGGTTTCCCAATTAGACCACACCCTTTTCCTGACCTGCAGTCTCTTCCCGCAGGGAGTCTGTCATATGGGATTGATGTGTTTTTTATTTGTTAGCTGGCTATCTAGGAGAGTCTAAACTTGGTTGGAATAGAGCCCATACCTCTCCGTAGCGCCAGCCCTCTCCTCTTACATGCTGGATAGTAGATAGTCATCTGGTTAAATAATTAATGATACAGTGTCAGTCTCCTTGGGAACTGTTGTGCCGAATTCTGAAATAAAATGAAATGTGTAAGAGATTACTAGCTATGTAATGAATAGTGATAAAAGGTAGCCTAATTTTTTTTCCCTAAACAGGACATAATTTTATAGTTTTCAATTAATCAGTATGGTTAGCTACTCTAAAATTTACCTCCAAAATATCCACACATCTCTCAGACGTCAGTGGGACCATTACTGCAGGAAATCACCTAAGCACCTCCATTAAACTCAGATTCTACTGTGTTTGGAATTATGCTTCTCAGGGCCACTTCAGAAAGGAAAGAGAAGTCAAAGGAGCCCAACCCTCTCTCAAAAGAACCAGAGTACAAGTAACAACTGGAATTCACAACCATTTGCCTTACGCAAGTACAGTGGTTTTACACACACACACACACACACACACACACACACACACACACACACACACACACACACACAGAGACGCTGGTCTTCAGAGTCTTGCACACAATAAAAAGAGAGACAAACACGTACAACAGCACCAACACAAAACAATTTAAAACAACAGCAGAAAAGGAAAAACTGTACCGGAACGTTCTTTTTAAGCACCTAACCAATATAGATGCAGACATTCACAGTCAACCCTAGGACTGAGCCTGGGGAGCTGAATGGAAGAGCTAGGGGAAGGACTGCAGAGGTTGAAGGGGATTGAAACCACATAGGAAAAACAATATCAACTAACCAGAGCCCCCAGAGCTCCCAGGCAGCTACCAAACAAAGAGTATGCATAGGGGCAGCCATGGCTCCAGATACAGTTGTAGCAGAGGATGACCTTATCAATGGAAGGGGAGGCCCTTGGTCCCGTGGAGGATTGATGCCCCAGCTTAGAGGGATGCTAGAGCCCTGAGGCGGGAATAGGTGAGTGGGTAGAGGAGCAGCCTCATAGAGGCAAATGGGAGAGGGGAAAGGGAGATGGGATGGGAAGTTTGTGAAGGGGTAACCGGGCAATGGGGATATCATTTGAAATGTAAATGAATAAAATGATTAATAAAAATTTTGTTCTTTAAAAAAGAAATAATTTTTTTAAATTGTTTCAGGTGTTTGGGTAAGCAATTCTAAATCAGACAAAACAGAAAGATGAAAAAAATTATTCTTGTTTAATGACTAGCAATTGTCAGGCAATATCCAAGAATTCAAGTGCTTCAAGTTATTTTTTTAAGTAAGTCACAATGCCATTGAGAGCGACGTGGCTCAACCACTAAACATCTACCCTTCTTTTTCTCCCTGCCCACCATTCCCACAATGGATTTCAAAAGTGAAATCTGTAAGTTGTATAAACTTAACGTACAGAAACAAGACATAATCTATTTATAACTTTAGGGCTAAAAATGACGAATGCACAAGAGACTATGAATGTAGAGTTGATAGCCATAGCGCGGGTTGGGACTGTGGCTAGAGGACCGAGGCTGCCAATCTGTGCCACGCTCTGGAATCCGAAGGCAGTGCTCGGAGAGAGGGGAACACTTTTTATGGAGAGCTTGCACTTACTCTCCGTAATCAGTTTTGACATTGTCACTAATTTTAGAGTTTACGAACTACTCATTTTTCAATTTAGTCAAAAAAACTAATAGCAACTGTGTTTAGCCAAAGTAGTAGGACTACGAGGAGTAGTCAAATTGATAAAACATAGAGTTATAGCCTCAACCATATCCAAAACACTGACAGAGCTGGATGGGGCCAGAAGTTTTGGTTTGGAAAATCCTGACCCCGTTTCCTTGTAATTGTTAGAAGCCTCCATATCCCATATCAGCGTCTCACGGTGATGTCTTACTGAATGAGACAAACTGACTCTTCTAGCCACAACCACTTCCCACCACTTAGCACATAGACAGATTAAGCATAAAAGCCACAATTAAAACCTCACATAAAACAAAAGCTGAGACTAAATGGAAGTGCATGTGTGTCTTTATGTGACAAATACATTTGTGTCACGGAAATACATATGTTAGGAAACTTAGTTTGTCTTTCCCAACCTTCTGGTTCAACTTCTATTATCATCTACAGGGTAAGAACGATATCAAATTATAGCATATCATGCCCAGTGGGCTTGGGGAAGCTTTATGAGTGCCTATTTTACCTACTGTTGACACATGCCAATTATGTAGTAAAATTGATATCTTACTTTAATTTTTTCAGATTCCTCTATAGAGAGACTTCTGAAAATTACAAATCAAACTTGTTTTGCTGGAATAGCTCTTATTAAAACTTAGATTAAATTCATCCACTTGATAGATATTATCTCCTATTTAAGACCTTTGGTTTTAAATTTACTGTGCACATAAGAACTCTGATCTCGTGGAATGAAGATTATATATATATATATATATATATATATATATATATATATATATGAGTAATTCTAGTTAAAGACTTAAAGTCTCTGTAGAATTTAGCTTCACTGATTGAACGGAGTGAATCTGTGGGGAGCGAGTGTAGAACTCACCAAAGAAACTACCTTTAAAATGAGGTGATGATGATATGTCAGATATCTTGGTGAACAGTCTCACTAAGCAAAGGGAAGACCTGTAGTGAAAACGCTTTTCTGATCGTGTTTGCAGACAACCAAGGACGCTCTTTGACATGGGTAAAGAAATAGGGGGTGGCAAGAGTTGAGATGGGAGGAAGAAAAGTGCCCATGCTCCAGACTTGCACTCTCACTGAGGCAAATGTTCTGAAGATGTACGTTCTCTGAGGACAAGATGTGCATACTGTGGCTGAGGCAGGTATGGAAGCAGCTGGAATGGTTTGCCCTTCAAGAGCCCAATGTTTGGATGTAATGAGTGTGGGATGAGTGTTGTTAGTTGGGAGAAATCTGACTATTTCGTGGGACATGACATGGAACTGTAAAAAATAGATTTATGCTGTAAAAAAAGTATCCAAGGAAGATAGACATGAAGAAAAAAATAATTCTATTTGATTCTAATTCATTTAAAGGAAAATTTATCTTGTCTCACATGCTAATATTAAAGTATTAACAAATTCATTAATAATATTTAAAGCATATAGACATAGAGGATAATAAATTCTTTGCAATTGTAATTCATATAGGAGAGTACTGGCCTTTTGTCTGATATACTGCATTTTAAAGTTCCATATCCATCCAGATCAGTTTATAGGTTTGCTGGTAGGGAAATAGCACCATCTTGTGGGTAAGGCTATACAACTTTATTTAAAAATGATTTATGAAAATGACACTGTGGCACATTTTGCTGTACTATGTAATGTTTAATTCTTCAGAAAATGTAATTATTTATTTTGGAATTTGTAACAATTACATGAATGTATGTGGTGCAATGTAAAATTTTCATCCTCGTATACATTGTACGCAAATTTAGATCAAGAAATGAAAATATCCATGATATAGAAGGAACTTCATTTTTTGATAAAATATTTTTTTGTGTGCGATGAGACTTGTAAAAGGCTGTGGGGACAAGGGGATGACTCAGGGCTTTAAAGTGATTTCTGTTGAAGTATGAGGTCCTGAGTTCTAATCTCCAGTAACCTTGTAAAAAGCTTAAATGTGATCACCGACACACCCAATACTGCGACATTTTAAGGCAGTGGGTCTCAACCTGTGGGTCACAAACCTTTTGGGACATCAAATATATATTTGGTGACAGTATATTCCATAACGGTAGCACAGTTACAGTTATGGAATAGCAACAAGGTAATTTTGGGGGTCATGATAGTTTTGGAGGTCTGTGATAGTTAGCTGAGACATTAGGAAGATGGAGAAACACTCTCTCAGGGTGAAGTGGAGGATTACTGGGGTTTGCTAGCCACCCCCTTAGGTCCAGGTTTGTGAGAGAAACTTGTTTTAAGGGAGTGAAGAAGAGAGATATAAAGTAAATGCCAATGTCTTCCTCTGGCCTCTTATAGGCTTATTTCCCATACATTAATATGAAGAAGTTTCAGTCAATATTTCAATTTTGGTCCAACCTGAGTTTCGATTTGTAATGCTAAAAGCTATAACTAGTGTCATGGTACCCAGCATCTTCTATAATAAATTACTGTTTGAGTTCTAAATGATTTCTGCCCAATTAACCAAAAATTAACATCCATTAAAAAGAAAGCTATTTATACTTAACTCATTTAAATTTATTATTGTTAACTTATTTATTATTAAATAACAGTAAATGGAACATTTTTTGACCAAAAATAGCAGACAAAAGAATGCAAAAAAGGTGGACTATATTTAGGCATAGTTTCAGGATTTACCATTCCCTGTGGTGGGGCAGGCAGGGGTCAGGTGCTGGAGACAGTTGTTCCTACTTCATCCATAAGCAAGAAATACAAGGAAGAAGCTGGTGATCAGCTCACTTTCTTCTTTATTCAGTCCAGGATCCCACCCTCTAATGGCTATTCCTGGTTGTCAACTTAACTATATCTGGAATACACTCCAATCCAGAATTGGAGGGCTGACCTGTGATCCAGATCTTGAGGACTGAAAGAGGAAGCTAGTGATAATGTAATAGAACATAAGGGCCATGTTCCAGCTCCTGTAAGCAGCAGATCTCGGCAGCTTCAGCCATGTTGCTCTGGATGTATAGTCAAGAGTAGAAGGAGAGTACTGAGACAATTGATGCTGGTCAGCTGGAGCTAGGAATTTAGTAGTGACTAAGGAGAGACCAGCATCACTGAGGTGAAATCTTCTGGAAAGATCTCAGAGCACAAAGAAGCTGTGTTCCAGAGATAGCCAAGGTTGTATCTCGCATTGCAGCTGGACTTGGTAATGTCTAAGAGCCACCCAGGTGGTACTGGTTTTGAAAGCATGAAGGGCTCATGAAGAGCAGCTGAGGCTTGGCACTGTGAGAGGCCCGTTGGTGATGGGGCAGCCTCAGTTGTAGTTGATGGCCCAGGACTGAATGAGTCATGCTGAGAATCTGAGGCTCAATATTTCTCCCACCTTGACATTTTCCATCACAGGATAATAAGAGTACACCACTATGCGTAACGAGACATTACATAGTGGATACATCTATTTCTGAAGAATAAAATCTGCCATTCAACCTTGAAATGCCATTATAATACTTCTCAAGTTACCATTAGTATAACAGCCTATGTTTAAATAATATAATGTGATGTTATGTTCTGTTAGTTTCCATATGTTCTACTTCTCAGTGTGTTTAAATTTTACCATTCCATAAATTTTGTTTTTTCTTATATTTCAAAACTTATTATATTTCAAAATCAGAATATAAATCCACTAAGTCATTATTATAATTAGAATTTTAGAACATTTTTTTCAATTCATGTAACAACTTTAAAATTATTTCAGTTTATGTGTCCGGTTCCATTCTTCCTGTGCTATTCTTAACCCTTATCTACACGTGGCAATAAAAGTCTCATTCATTGGCAGAGGGAATTCTGAGACTGTTTACTTTGCTTCTCATGTTAGGATGGCCATTTCCTTTGCATTAATTAAATTAAGGAAAACCCCTTTACATTCTACCTGCCCTAAACAGAGCATGCATTGAGGGATAGAGGAAAGAGAGGGAGGGAGAGAGAAACAATGCAAACATTCAACAAGTGCGATGAGGAATGGGCATCATGTTTAGGGCAAGAAACTGAAATAATTTTAGTGAGGAAATTTTATGGATTCTGTAAGTACACTCTGATTTATGGACTATATTGGCTGGAGTCCAATATCATATTCTCAGTGTACAAAGCTCTAATCCTGTTAAACACAATGCATCCAGGATTCAAGAAAATAAGACTGTAATTGATTTCAACCAGGAAGTACTTGCATGATAGGATTTCTACCCCTGTTAAAGACACATATCTCTGTGCTCCTTGGGCAAGCATTTCTTATGCAAGTATTGCATAAGTACTTCATGAAATGTCCTATATAAGGTTCTGCAATGCATATTTGATGGAATTTTATCATAGCTAAAGTAATATAGTAAGTTCAATTAATTATTTTTCGGAATCATCTATACAGCAAGCATGGTGCTAGACAAAGGTATAGAGTATATCTGAAATGATTCTATTTAGCAGAGCTGCAAAGACACACATATATCAGCCTGTTCCTTTTTTAAAAGTTCACAACCCACCATGATTCCCCTAGCCTAAGCCCTCCACTCATGTTCCAGTTTTCTTGTAAAGCTGGAGGAAAACATCAGTCTGACAAAGAAAGCCTTTACCCTCATGTTGGAACAAAACCAGAATTGGGACATACTGATTATTATGCCTTCTCTGTCAACAGAGGTCTACTATTTTCAGCTATTCCTCAAGAATCCATAATTATGTGTATTTCAATCACATGCTCAGAGAGAAGAGTCACATTGTTTGGATGGTAGCTTTGCTCTTACTGTTTGCAGATGTCACCTGTCACCTTCATTCGGAGGTGGCAAAACAAGAGGTACTGCTGCTGTAGTGGCACCTACTAACTCTTTTCTCGAGACAGACACACTCGGTTTTAGGGGAACGAAACCAAATGAATACCAAGAGAAGCAATATATGTGAATGGGTTATCAAGGAAGATATAAGAAAAATGATTTCATTACAGTCTTCACATAGCCAGGGCACAATTTTTGTCTTGAGTTCCATGACCCAACAACTATGTTAACCAGCATTAGACTAATGGATTTAGCTATGATTACTTTCTGGAAGGTAAAGAACAAAAGTATTGCTTGTGGTTGTCTGGTTATTTTTCATATCCTAATATTTCTCATGGCATTTTAAAATGCACTATACCTTTGTAAAGTGATTTTGTGTATCTGTGATCATATTGGTGGCATAGCAGGCTAATGGATTAAGGTTTAAAAATGTATGAGATTGTGTGCTCAAAGGGCTTTAACGTGATGTTATCAAAGATGTAGAACTGTTATGCTGTGTTTTCATTTACTAGGTATATATGACGTTCCTAGGAATCTAATCCAAAGATAAAAATCTAACATTAACTACTTGCTCAGTGAGACATAGTACAAACTAAAAATATTCTAAAAGTGCTTGAATGGCAAAATGAATGTGTTTGTTTCCCTCTAAGGTGCTCTGTATATTTCCCATATATGATCATGTGACTATTTTAATAATAAGCATGTATAATCTCCTTTGCCTTTGGTCTGTGAAGACCTTGAATAGAGATGCAGGAATGTCTTCTTGTATCTCTCCTGAAGCAGTGACGTAGTTGGTGAAATGCTTCTTCAGCAAGCTTGAGGATGTGAGTTTCATACCCAGCATACAGGGAAAAACCAGGTACAGCCTGTAGTCCTGACACCGGAGCGATCAGAGGCAGGGAGATCTCAAGAAACCATTTGTCAACTACTCCAGTCTGTGTGGTCCAAGTTCACTAAGAGATCCTGCCTCAAAACTAAGGGAGTGCCTTGATGTCAGCCTCTCATTTCCATATGCACACAGGCCCAAATTAGAGTGGAGCCATGCCAACAGTGAATTGTACTTTTACAGTTCTCTGTATGCTATGAATCAGACTTTCTATTCTCCCTCACCCAACTTTTTATTTTAAAATTTCTCTTCTATTAGCTTTTTTTTTCATACAATGTATTTGAACTCCTTCTGATCCATCTTACTTCATGTTCTTCCTCTAAGAAGCAAAACAAAACACCCCATATCAAAAATCAGCAAAAGAAAAGCCACGTACCGAAATTGGAATCCATTTTGGGTGAGCCAACTACTTCTGAGCATAGTGCATGGTTGATATACCAAATAGTATTCCAAATGAAGAAAAAGTATTTTCTTCCTCTTCCAGATGGTGTCAGTTGCAAACAGCTTCTTAGGTAGGCTCTGGGAGTACATCCTTTCATTTGACTTGAACATATGAGAGTATATGTGTTGTCACAGTCTTTATGAGTCCATATGAACATCAGTACTGTGTCTGTAGCAGTTTCCCTCCTTGAGTCATCCATAACCCCTGACTCTTTAAACCGTTTTGCTTCCCCTTCCATGTAGATCCCAGAGTCTTGAGGGACATCTCTCCTTGTGTTTAGTGTTCCAAAGACCCAATCTCTGCTCTTTGTCCAATTTTGAGTGGCTGTGTTAATTATCACTATTTAAAGAAGCTTCTCTGAGGAGATCCAAGTGACACACTGATTTATAGGTAGAGCCATGTGCCATTAGAAGTTATTTTGTTGTTACATTCCTTTGGCAGAATAATAGCAGTCAGTTTTCCCATAGGGCCCATGACTTACCCACTCACAGATCCTTGGCCACTTTTTTTGCAATGTCAGGTGTGGATTCCATCTCATGTAGTGGGCCTAAAATCCATTTTAAAATCCATTGTCTACACTCATAACTTGCTCACATATTACGTGTTATTTTAAAGAGTTAATGGGAAACACAACTCATATGTGTGCACCAAGTTCAAGTATACAATACTAAGAAGAGAACATGGATGGATAGAATGGCTTTCTGTTAGCACTCTGTGGGATGGATATATAAAAATGAAGGTTCCATTATTGTTAGTTAATACATATCAATAGCTTGAATAAAATATCTATTCTTTCTGTCTTACTTTATCCCTGCAGTTGCTTTAATAGCTATTCCTTTTTAACTGTTACAGAACAGTAACAATTTTGAGTAGTCATGAAATGGTCAGGAGAGTAGGTAAGCTAGGTAGTTCCAGCAATACAAGCTCTGTATTAATCGTTAAAAGTAACTCCTCAGAGTAGCTATGAACTTCCTTCTTCTTACCTTTGAAATCTCCTTAGTGAGGCAGCCTTATCACATGGTTGTCAAGCATACAAAGACTAGAGTCAGTTCCTGGCACCTATTAAATAAAAGAAGAGAGATGGCATTGTTTGCTATAATATTACCACAAAATACCAATTCTACAAGAATTTCAAGTCTGGGGAAGAAGTAGGTGGAGTTAAATGCTACAAAATAAGCTCCTGGATTGTCTACTTGATTCTTTTATTATTAGCATAAACATAGCAAGAAATGAAAGTTTGCATATGTTGGAATAACAACCTTTAGAAATTCAGAAGTAGATGAAGGATAAGAAAACTGTAAGTTGAACTTTCGATTTTTAAGTGATATTTTCTCTGTGTACTTAAGGGCGGAGTAGAAGTTCCAGAGAGAAAAGTGAGTTGGGATGGGGAAGACATCAGAACATGGATGGGCATCTGATAACTCTGTGACCAAAACAGTAACTTGCATTCAAGGTTTATTGGTGTAATAGTGGCGCAAATGTTGTGAGAATCGAGATATCACTAGGTAAAAGAATATTCTAGAATCAACTGTGTATGTGCTATATTTTGTTGACAGAAATATTATTATTGGGCAAAGGGCGATATTTATAAGTCATAAAGGGGAGTGTTTTTATTTTTAATTTTGATGATTTGAATATACAGCCCAATTGAATATTTTGTACTCAGCAATTTTTTAAGAAATAACACAGTATCAAACCAACTCCTAAAGACCACCATTACACCCATACACTAGTGTATCTCTCAGAGAAGCCTCTTGCAGTATAGTTGGCACTACTACTAGTAGTTAGTAGTTAATTAACACCACTTACAACTGGTCGGGGTGCACAAAGTGACATACTGTCCAGTGTTCTGTTCTAAATGGAACAATTTTATCACACACATTTCTTCCAAGCCTCAAAGGTCATGACTGAACAGTGGGTTGGAAACTTTCTGAAGGGGAGAGCAGTGGGTGGCTATACCAAGAGACTGATTTCTGGACACAACATGCCAGTTATACATAAGTAAAATGATAGCAGCTGTGACTGTTTGCCAAAGACCTGCACGAGTTCCAACCAGACAAAATCCCAGTATGGAGTGAGGAGGAGAACAAGAATTTCTAGCCCTGGCTGAGGAGTGATCAGCGACTGATGACTTTTGGGAGAAGGAGAGTCAGGATTATTCCTGGGTAAAGACACTGAGAGACTTCCTATTCTCCAGTGATGGTCCCATACCCATGCATAAACTAGAAGCACCAAATAGCAATGTATATGAAACATGAGACCTGATTATGTTCATTTTTTTGTGGTAAGATAGCATCCTAAATAAATGGTATTGGGAAAATTGAACATCAACTCATATTCAAATAGGCAAAGGACCTAAAAATAAGAGCTGATATGCTAAACTGCTAAAAGGGACAGTAGAAAGTATCTTTCAACTTACAGATATAGCTAAGTAATTTATAAATAGGACTTTCTGCAGCTCAGAAAATAAAACTAACAAATGTAAGACTTCATTAAAGTAAAAACCTGTGTACAGCACATGATACCATCAATAGAGTGAAGAGAAGCTTACTGAATGGATAAAATAACTATGCTAACCATATAATTAACAAATTAGTCTCTGGAATAAATGAAAAACAAAAAAGAAAGAATGAATCAAAGAAAGAAAGAGAAAGGAAGGAAGGAAGGAAGGAAAGAAGGAAGGAAGGAAGGAAGGAAGGAAGGAAGGAAGGAAGGGAATACTAAAACTAAAAACCAAAGACCAAACAAAACAATTCAATTTAAAATGGTCTATGGAACTGAATAAAGAGCTCTCAAATGATGAAATATAAATAACTAAGAACTAAAAAATATTTTAATAAGTGTTCAAGATCCTTAGCAATAAAGGGAATGGATGTAAAATATAACAAAGACAGCAGGTGACAGCCAGGAGGTGGGGAAGGTAGAAAACTTTCTCACTGTTGGTGGGCATGCAAACTGATATAGTCTCTGTGCACATCACTGTGATATTTCCTCAAAAAATTAGAAATAGATCTACTTGTAGAGACAAGCTTTACCACTCCTGAGCACACACCGGAAGGACCTCATGCCCTTCTACAGAGACACTCATCCATTTTATTTACTTTTAATGTTGCTCCACTCACAATAGCTCAGAAAGAACAACACTCTAGTTGTTCATAAACTGATCTCCCCATACTCCCTCTCCTCCTGATCCACTTACCTTCATTTCCATTCAGAAAGAAGACATCCAAGAGACAACAACCAAAACAAACAAACCAGGATACAAGACAAGGCAAAAGCCCTCATATTGAGGTTAGACAAGACAACACAATAGGAGGAAAAGAGTCCTATGAACACTCAAAAGAGTCAGAGATGCACCCACTCCTACAAAATCATCAAGCTAACAGCCCTACCATGCATGCAGAGGCCCTAGTACAGACCCACGTAGGCCCCATGCTTGATGTTTAAGTCTCTGTTAACCCATATGAGCCCTGCCTCCTTAGCTGAGTCAGTGGCCCATATTCTCCTGATGTCCATCCCACCTGATGCCTACAATCTTTTCTCACTTTGATTGGGAAGATGGAAGCTATCTGCATAATGTCAACCTGTGGATCCCTGAAACACCTCCTATATGCTGTCAAAGAAAGCTTCTCTGATGACTAATGAACAAGTCGTCATCTACGAGTATGGAGACCGATCTATGAGGATAGCAGAATATCCTTAGGAATAACTTCATTGATTCCCCCCCCCCTCGGTTTTGTTTGGTTCTACCTGAGTCAGTAGGGAGGAAAGACTATAGGTCAAAGGTTTTATGGCTGAGTTGGTGTCCAGGTTTCTTGTTTGGTAGCCTGCAGAGTTTCCACAACGAAGAGACTAGAAATATAGGGTTGATGGTTCTGTGCAGGCACCAGCATCACCTCTCTACATTCAATGAGCTGTATGGATGTTGTCTTAGGCAATGGTGCCCAGATGCCAATTTCTTGAGAGAGACCTTCTGTCCTAATGTAAGTCTGGGTTGTTTGGGGATCTCCATGGAAATCTGTCATCCAATTACTTGACTGAATGCAACTCCAGCCCACCACTGGAAGCTTTGCCTGGCTACAACAGATGGCCAGTTCAGACTCAGCATCCTCTATTACTAGGAGGACTCGCTAAGGTTACCCTTATAGATTGCAGGAAGTTTCCGTTGCAATAGGTTTTCACACCACCCTCCAAATGGTCCCTAATTCCAGTTGTCTCACCCAGAACTACCACCAACCCAACACCTTATCCTTCCTGCTCCAGTTCCCTCCTGCCTGCAGTCCACCTGCAAAATCTATTCCATTGACCTTTTCTCCAGGGATATTCATGCATCTCTCATGAGCTTTCTTCTTCACCTAATCTCTCTGGGTCTATGGATTGTAACTTTGCATCATTTATTTAAGAATTAACATCTACTTATAAATGAATAAATAACACATTTGTCTTTCTGGGTCTGGGTTACCTCACTTAAGATGAATTTTTTAGTTGTATTCATTTGCACACAAATTTCATGTTGCTTTTTTTAAAATTTTAGTTAATCTTTTATTTTTAATTCTCCAGATTTTATTCCCCTCCATGTCCACCCTCTGACTGTTCCACATCTCACACTTGGTTGGGTGTAAATATCTTCATCTGACTCCTGAAGCTGTTGGGTGTTTTTGGAGGGCAGTAATGACAGGCTCTTGGGGGGGGGGGCGCACACTATACACCGAAACCTGTGACTCTCTAGGATTTAGAAGGTCTTTATCATCAGTGTGGAACTGCTGAGACGTACAGCCTTGCGAACTGATCAGCTAAAAGGTCCTCGACAGGTGGGCAGGGGCTGTCATCATTGAGACACTCTGTGTCTGTCTCTACGAACTTCACTTGAGGGAGCAGTGTGCTTTCCTTGGTCCTGGGTTTCTAGTAAGTTCTTGATCCTGGCTCACGTGATATGGTTTTAATATGCTCATGTGCCCCAAATTCATCCAAATAAACTTATAGGTAGGCACCATTTTCATTTCCAGGAATCACAATCTGTGCTGCATGAGCAGTGCTGAATACATGGTAACCTAGTGTTCATTCTGGTGCATAGTTATTCTCCCACTTCAAAATGGTGTCGAAAGCTGTTGGTAAAATGGAGTCTCTTAGGACAAAGCACAGTCTGCAAAGCATTGTTCTACACAACATGGAGTAACGTAGAGCATGGCACAGGAGAATACAATATTCTCTTGGATTAAAAAATATATATCCCAGTGGTTTAAACCATCTCTCCACACTTTGACCTGCCTGAAGGGTCCTGATCATCTCTGAGGTGGCAGCTTGCCCAGACAGTGTCATAAGAGGCTTCTGCATTCAAGTTAAACACTATTTTACCTCTAGATCTTCAGGGACCCTAAACAAACCAAATTAGCTTCATGATTTCCATTTAGTATATTACTGCTTATAGAAATTTATTTTTCAAACTTACAGGGATCTTGTTGAAACAATATCTGTCGCGATGAAAAAGAAATTTATTTAAAGTTCAATGACTCCTTCATTTTCACCTCTGTGCATATATTTTATTAAATCCAAGTAAAATAAAATTTACTACCGTTGCTATAACAGGGATACTTTTAATGTGGCTTAGTTTTATAAAAGAAATTCTATCTCTATCTTGTGCTTCCACCATTCCATAAGGAGAACAATATATTTTACATGAATAATTTATTTTCTAGAATGTCTAGGTTCAAACTCACATTGGCATTAACTCCTTGATGCCTTGAGCAGTTGACCTAGCTGATTTATGCCATTATTTTCTTAGGGAAAGATAAATATAACACCTAGCTTGTTCATTACCTAGAGTGACTAAGTGAGTTGAACTTATTAGTTAATGTTTTAAGTCGGTAATTACATAGTTCAAAGTTATGACCATCTCTCTTGTGCCAAGTATTCCCTCTCTTATTGTGACATCCTTGTGGTAGTCATTTCATGGGGACAAGGCAGATCATGTGCTCATCATACCTTTTCTTGAGTATTTTCAGATATTAATTGATGGTTACAACTCAGTAAAATGGAAAGAAGTTTATTAGTAAGTGAATAAAATGATGCCCGCAGCGCTGTTTCTCTAAACATGAGATGACTCTTTCTGGGTAATGACAGACTGTAATTTATGACCACACTATGTTGCAGGAGAGTATAATTAAATTCTTCTCTTAAATGCATGGGTAAGGGCTTTTAAGAGTGGTGAAGATGTAAAACAGACATAAACATCTCTCATAGTTCCTTAGGAGAAAGCGTTTTTGAATATATAGTATATTCAATATTCATTTCGAATGCTGTCCTTTGTCGCTCATCATCAGGTAGACTTTAGATATAATATTTCCTGTCCAAATCTCTGAGTGCTATCATTCCATCATTTTACATTGGCAGAGATGCACATGAAATGTGTGAACACGTCTACAATTGCTCACCGTGGTTAAGAAAACACCTTCCCTAAGCTTATTTTTCTTTCATCAGAAGCAATTCATACACTGAATACTTAAGTGCTCTGTGGCTTCCTAACTACAGAAAACAACTGCTCCCAGACAAATTCAGCTTCTGCAATTTTTCACAGGGAGGAAGTGCTTAACATCCTCTTCACTTGTCTGAGTCAGATGAGTCTTCTCGCTTGTATATTTCTTGTTTTCACACTGTGTACCGGGACGCGGCATGTTCCAGTGAACTGTCTCTGAATTAAAATCCACTGCTAAATGCCAAGAACCCTCTCTTCCTTTCCAGGAACCTCTCAAAGCTCTTCTTTCATGCATGAACCTATCACCAGATCACCAGTTACAGTGTAAAAGCTGGCTCACCTACAATGATACAGCTAGAACATTGTATCATATATGCCAACACTTTCACTGTGGTAGAACTGCTCCCAATACTATAAAGTATTGTTGGTTACTAGAATTTATGATCATGAAAATGTTTATAAAACTCCAGTGGTCATTTTACTGTTTCTCTATGATATCAAAATCAGGGATGCTTTGTGTTTAATGATACAGCTGAGAGACACAACGGAATACAACTGTCTATTTTTTCTTGATTTGTTTAGCATTTTGAGGCAGTGTTTCCCGTACTGTTTTCAACTCAAAGCAATCTTCTCCCCTCAGTCTCTTAAGTGATGAGCTCATGCTATGCACAATGAGGGTCTATTCCTTACTCATGGGATGAACAAATAATAAATACTTGCTTTATTTTTTTTGCATTGATTAGACATAGCCTAAGACTGGTATATCTATATATACCATAGAAGCCACCATAGAAGAAGAAGACATGTGGGAGAGAGGAGAGCTGCCATGTGTTAAGAACCAAGGGAACGTGGTCCCTAGGGCTGCTCAAATGGGTCAAGAGCAGCCAAATGGAACATAGAAATTAGTAAGTAGTAACTCGGGTTTATCAGTAGGAAAGTAGATTGTAATAGAGTGTAGGTGGCCGTGCAGCTACTGTGCTGCTTAAGGCACATTAAAATATTAGGCTGTGTGTTTGTGTGTCTTTCATCTGGGAAGGTGGAAAGAAACCCTGAGATGGGATTTCTTAAAAAAAATTTATTTTACAACACCATGCAGTTTTGTTTTGACATTAACCACACCGTGTTGCTGTACCATTTTGTGTTTCATTTCATAAATCTTGTTTCCTAGTTTTGTATCATCCAATCCCATTACCTAGTCAATCCATGGAGGCAATGTGTCTGTTTTCCCTGTTTCTATCTCTTTCTCCTTCTTTAGCCCACAAAAATTATAAAACACAGCAATGAAATGTAAAAACACAACGCCGTTTTCACAGTATATACAATAGCACCCCCATAATCTGTGAACATAGGCTGGGGGCGCGGTAAGCTATTCCATCTAGGTGTGTGTAGCTGTCTCTATAAAGTCTGCACATAGACAAAAATCACCTAGCTGCTTATTTCTCAGAGTGCGTCACCGTCATTAAGTTACTCATGACTCTCTGTGTGTATGTGTGTTTCCACAAGTGGTACTCAACTCACAATTATAAACTTAGCTGAACGCTACTTTTAGAGTTTTATAAGGTATGTGTAATCTCAATTTCGGTTCTACTAATGAACTTTGCGATCCTCTAACTCCTTGGTTTAGGAGGAATATTAACTACGAAATGTGTTGAATGATTCTATAATTCCCTCTCTCATTTGCTATCCTAAATTATCATTATGCGGACCCACTATTCTTCTTCAGTCTGATTTCTATCACAATAGCAAGAGTCATCATCTCTCTGGGACACAATCCTTTGTTTGCCCGCCCCTTGGTCCTCTGGTGAGTTCACAGGGCCACAGCAGCTTTGTGCAACAAGGCTTTATGCGCATGTTTCAGGACCTGAACACTGCTGCCTAGAGCACCATATGCTACTCACTGGTTTGGGTTTTCCTTGCATAGGGCTATGAACAGATGTAGATACTGTGATCATTCGAGCTATTAAACTTTTATAGATTCAGATGTTTAAGCCCTCTTTTCCAGTACTCCTACCTCAAATATGCATAACTATGTTTATAGGGAAGGGAATGTGTATATGTTGAGAATGGAGAGGCAAGGTGACCTCTGCTCTGAAATAGTTGTATAGAAACTACATGACCAAGTCATGAAATGCCCTGCATGGAGTGAGACCAGCTTTGAACATTGGGAAGTCTCTCAGTGAATTGCCCTTTTACAAGAGAGCAGTCCCTCTGGAACGTCAAGTTAGAAATCAAAGCTATACTTTACTATTAAAACTACTCACGCTTATAGTAAGTTGTCTTACTCAGTAATTAAATCATAAAACCACTGAATAAACTAACTGACATTTTTGTGAAATGGGGATCTAATTATAAACTTTAATCTTGGCATTGCTTGAAACCCAAAACTGTGACCATGAAAGTGTATCCTCAACCAAACTCAGCTTCCCATTCATTACCGGCACTTGCCTCACTTAGAGCCCTCTTTTCTCAAGCTGTTGGCACATTGGAGCCACTCTATGAGTCCTTAGGGCTTGTAAACACGTCTTCAAATGCAGACATTAAATTCAAAAGCCTCCCAAATGACTAATTATTTGAAAAACTATGGTTAGCCTGAATTTTAACTTAAAGAAATGAGATGTATAAGCATAATGCAAATTTCCTTGTGATGAAAACTTTACTAGGAAGCTACAATCTTACCTATTCTTAGTTGAAATAAATCAAAAAGAAACATTACATGCTTGTTGTAAAATAACTTTCCCTGTAAGGGCATTCTCTCTGGAAAATGAATGGACTTAGAAGATGTACTTTCCGTTAAAGGGACATGAATCCAAACCAAATTTATACTCATTCCCTTGATATCTTCAGCTATAGGAAGTTGTAGAAGGAGTCCTTCCACAATTCAATCTAATCCAGGATTTGGTTTAAATTAGTAAAAATTATCTAACTACTTTAGCAGTGTTCCCACAATTTATTGCTTAAAGGGATATTTCTTACTATTGCCTAAAAGAAATTCCCCTCCAGGGAAGTGCCTGGCCTCAATCTCCTTATGCCATTATTCCCTGGATCAGTGGTCGTGAGCTTTTGTAGAGACATTTCTGAGACTATCTCCTGTACCATGGTCCTGGATGGCACAAAAAGAAATGTTTGCTGATGATAATATGTGGTACACTTCCTTGGACTCGTGTCCCTGGTAGTGCATGTCATTTCCTTTTCCCTTCACTGGATGGAAATTAGTCAAGTGGCCACAGGTAAGTAAAAAGAAATGACTGGCTATGTGCTTACCAGAAGACACACTTGCGCTGGCCGCTGGCTGTTTCTGCCTTGTCTTTTGTTAATTCCCCCATTCTTCAATGGCAATGAGAAAGGGATATCTTATCCTTAGACAGCACATAACAAGAACACATCGGGCCTCAGGGAACAGATCTAGTTGGAGAATTTCCTGTTTTTTACTTCCTGATTTTCATCATTGAATTTGAAGTCATTCATATCACACACATGAACATACAAGTGGATATAGTATACAGAAGATTTTACACGTGAGGCCTCAGTTTCTGATTTCAGAGTTACATCAGTTTCCTAAGCTTATTTTTTTTATCTTAGTCACATCTTGGAACATCCGTGCCTAGAACAGATCTCCTGGGTATCAAAATACATTAGGGAATCATTTTTATTATGGAAAAGCTATGTTGAAAACCCACACTGTCCATGTGAGGCAAGTGAATATTATTATAGTGGAACATCTGACAATACTTAAAAGATCACTATGGTTTTCCTGGTCATGACTTTTGTCAAATTCCTCTTACTCTTCATATCGCTGACTTGGCCATTGAATTTACCTTTGGGCAAAAAGAGAATGTTAAGACTTCAAAACAGAATATCGCATTCATCGAGTGTTCCAAGCTGCGTTCCTGTCCTCCTTTGCTGTCAGGGAATGTAGCTTCCCAGATGAGGCACTCAGTCTCTTCTTGTTGACTTATCTATCACATGTCCCTAACAGCTGATGTCTGTCCAGTCTGTGTCACATCAGAGGACCTCTGACCCCTTGCCAACCTTTCTTCTGGTGTCTTCAATAACTCATGACTCTTTTGAGAAAATAGTGACTAAAACAAAGAAAAATGTAGTTAGGGATGAGAACCAGAAAATTTCCAGGACAACAAGGAGGAGGGAGGAGTTGCTCTTTTAGAGTTCAGATCCTGCAGAGCAGTTGGGCACCACTGACAGTGCAAGGTCTTGCATGCGCTCACTTTTCCTCAGGATGAGCAGACATGTTGATTACCCCTCAGCCCAGTAGACATCAGTTTTCTACACTTCTTGCATCAGAATAGGAAGTTTTGAAAAGGAAAATTGTTGAGTTCCACCTAACATATACCTTCACATCACAGACGTCAAGGCCCGAAAAAACACATTTCTAATAAATACCTTATGATATAATTTAGAAACAATAAAATTAGGGTCTTATTGTCTTTAAGGAGTACATTTATAGAGTATCAACAGAGAACATCTATTTTTTTTCCAACTGTCTGGATAACTTTTAGGGAACTACAGCATATATAAGTGCCTTACTCTTCTGTAACACACACAACTTTAGAAAATACAAGCATGTCTGCATAGAAACGTGTAAGTTGAGGCTACATCACGGAGGCTAAAGACACTGCCCCCTTAATAGGAGTCTTAGATATCTGTCTACTTGGTACTCCAAAAAACCTTTGTCTTAGTGTACGACTCTCTCTTACTCTGACTCAATGATTGTTCCCTTCATACCCAGCAGGCATTTCTTTCTCTTGTTCATTCTTAGCAATAATTTTAAAAAAATCTTTACTTCAGTCACATCCACGCCTTGGCCTGAGCCCTTTGACCAAAAGTGGAACTCTTTGATGAAACTCCTGGTTATTGCACTTATCACTTCTTTTGTCTCATAGTTATGACGTCACAGCTTGTGCCCACCCAGAAAACTGTGCGCACCGAGATGCTCTCCTCAGTCTCTATCAGCTACTCTAAGGCAGTAGCTTCTCTACTTCCAAGGCACCGCAGCCTCCAGATTTCCTCCTCTTAGAGAGTAAAAAGGGAGGGAGTAACAGTGGCGATCATTGCCTTCTGCTTATTTCCAGGTATTAGCTCGTACACACCATTTTCTGGACAGAACGTTCCTCCCATTTTTTCCACCTTTATTAACTTGAATATTTCTTATTTACATTTCGATTGTTATTCCCTTTCCCGGTTTCCGGGCCAACATCCCCCTAATCCCTCCCCCTTCCCTTCTTTATGGGTGTTCCCCTCCCCATCCTCCCCCCATTACCGCCCTCCCCCCAACAATCACGTTCACTGGGGGTTCAGTCTTAGCAGGACCAAGGGCTTCCCCTTCCACTGGTGCTCTTACTAGGATATTCATTGCTACCTATGAGGTTGGAGTCCAGGGTCAGTCCATGTATAGTCTTTGGGTAGTGGCTTAGTCCCTGGAAGCTCTGGTTGCTTGGCATTGTTGTTCATATGGGGTCTCGAGCCCCTTCAAGCTCTTCCAGTCCTTTCTCTGATTCCTACAACGGGGGTCCCGTTCTCAGTTCAGTGGTTTGCTGCTGGCATTCGCCTATGAATTTGCCGTATTCTGGCTGTGTCTCTCAGGAGAGATCTACAGCCAGTTCCTGTCGGCCTGCATTTCTTTGCTTCATCCATCTTATCTAGTTTGGTGGCTGTATATGCATTTCTCCCATTTTAATATATGTTTTACTTTTAAGAACAGCCTGGGGGAATTGTTGCACTCGAAATATCCACTAGGTGTCACCCTTGAGTTAGTTTAGTTTTCAACTTCAGCAGTGCAGACCTAGTGCACTGAAGTGTGAGCTGAGAGAGACACGTTTTACTTTCCTCACATAAGGAAAAGGAATACATGTAATGGGAGAACATAACTTTGGAAAAACTTCAAGAAGGAAGGAAACCTGAAAGAAGGTGGATGGGGCTTGAAAATATGTGATTGGTTTTATTTTTTAAGATTATTTTTATTTATTCACTTTTAATAATTTTTTGAGAATTTTACACATGGGAACACAGTATTTAAATCATGCCCACCTCTCTCTATATCCCCCTGTAGAATTTATGACCCATTTCAGAAGATACGCAAAACCAACTGAATCCAGTCCTGTTCTTGTTGCCTGAATGTAGGTATGTTTAGGGCTGACGACTTAGCTTTCGCTATCCTATTAAAGGACTTGTCTCTGGAGAAGACTGATTATTTATTAGCAACCCTGACTGCCAGTCATTTTAATTTTTATCTATGTGTGAACGTCATTGCTTGTAGTAACCCATAAGAGCCAGTAGAGGGAGCCATGTTACCTGGAGCGAGAGTTACAGGTGGTTATGAGGCGCACGAGGGGAACCACACTCAGTTCCTACAAAAGAACTAGAGCAAGAATTGTTAATCATGGAGCCATTTTTCCAATTAAAGTTTTTAACTTAAACAAACAAACAAACAAACAAACAAAAAACAGTGTTGCTTTATCCAATTGCTGACTAACTCATTTTTCTAATAATGTTTTATGCTTGTCAGCGTTGAGAATATGTTCTTTCTCACATTGACTATTTACAGGTGTATGATATCTGACTAGCACTGGTCATGTTTCCTTTTCTAGTTCTCAACCTGTATAACTCTATTATAGAAAATATATTTCTATATCATAGAAATATTATATATAGTATATATAGAAATATTATATTATATATTATAATATATAATATTATATATAGTCTATATATTTTCTATATTATAGAAAATAACTGCATAGGATGTTGGATCCTGATTTTTCTAAATTTAATGACAAAGTTAGTATTGATAGGCTCCGTAGATTATTTTTAACATGTTATTTCCAATTAATCAGTTTTATTTTGATTTTCAGAGTTGCCTTGGGTGGTTAAAATACTGACCCCCCCCAATTGCTTCTGAAAATTAAAAAAAAATGTGTGTTTTATTGTTGAATCTGAGCTAATTATATTGCTATTCATGTTAAAGATCATTGTAATTCAAGCCTACAGCAGTAAACAGGCGACTACCTCCACTGGGTTCCTCAACCCTATATTGTAGAATGATGATGATGATGATGATGATGATGATGATGGTGGTGGTGGTGGTGGTGGTGGTGGTGGTGGTGGTGGTGGTGGTGGTGATGATGATGATAGTCAAACATTGTCCCCTAACTGTCCATCCTACTGGCTCATTTAAGATAAACCATAGCTTTTCTTTCTTTCCATAGTTAGTTTCTGTCTGATGTCACAGCTTCCCATCTGATTTCACAGGTTAGTTGTACATTTGATATCTTAGGTGTGTCTGCAATCTGATGTCAAAGATTTTTCTTCTACCTGATGTCGTAGGTTTGTTCTCTATGTGATGTCAAAGACGGTCCCCCAAATGATGTTACAGTTTGGACTCCCATGTGATGTCACAGGTTGGATCCCCATCTGATGTCACAGGTTGGTCACCCATTTGGCTATCACAGGCTAGTCTTCTTTGCTGCGTCTGGTCCAAAGCATTGTTGGCTCAAGCCAGTTAATTCCTGGACTATATTTCTTCCTCCTAATATCTGAGTACTCTACTTTTTAAATGAGTGTTGGTGAAAACTAGAATTGGTGTCACAGCATTACCAAGCTACCCAACTTGAGAATTGTTACTTACGGAATGTGGAGGAAATTACACTAACTGCAAACATACCCATCACTAATAGAGAAATAGGTAGCCGTGGAAGCTCGGGGCCAAACAATAAGACTTTTTTTTTTTTTTTTTTTTTGGTCAAGTCCCAACTTAGCAAACTGTGGCAAATCAGGCACAATGTTATGTAAGTCATTGGGGATTTTCAGACTGTGCTGTCAGAAAATGAAATAAAGTTTTATACGTGGAAGCCAAAGTATTAATAAGTTGTGTCCTTTCATAAAACACCGGAAGGCAAAACACAGATGAAAAACTCAAAGAGAATGCTTTGAGAAAGCACGAAACAAAAGTAAGAGGCTTGCAAAGAGAAAATTAAAACAGATTCAAGCAGGCGAAGGCACAGTCATGGGGACGCATCTCTGAAGCGGAAGTTTCTGGTTTCGTTCGAAACTCAGTTGTATCATCTGATGTTTTTCTGGAAGCTAGCTCGTGAGAGGCTGTTTTGCTGAAGCAGATCTTGAGAGGGCCTGTGGTATTTGGAGAGCTACTCATGGAGCTACTCTCCGTCTGCTCTTTCAGTCCTTCCCCTAAATCTCCCATTGGGGTCCCCAGGCTCAGTTCAACGGTTGGCTGTGAATATCTGCACCAGATCCCCAGATCTCCCAGGGACTAAAACACCAACCAAAGAGTATATATCTCAGAGTATTGCCCTATCTGGCATCAATGGGAAGGGAGGCCCTTGGTTCTGTGGAGGCTTGGTGCCCCAGAATAGGGGTATGCTATGGGAGTGAGGTGAAAGTGGGTGAGTGGGTGGAGGAACACGCTCTTAGAGGCAACGGGAAGGGGAGATGGGATGGGCGGGTTTGCGGAGGGGAGACCTGAAAACGGGACAACATTTGAAATGCAAATAAATAAAGTAACTAATTAATAAATAAAAAAGAGAAATAAAGTAAAAAGAAAGGAAGGAAAAAGAAAGAAAGAGAAAAGAGCTTCTCCTGGTAATCCAGCTGATTTCTGCTGCTCCCACCGACTCGTGAGGATTCAAAGGAGTCTTGCACTGTTGGCTGGATCAAGTTGCTGCTGCTGATTCCTGTTTGGTGTTTGCTATTAGACTGTACTGCTGGTATCCTAACAATGAAGAGTGGAACTGACCCCCAAAACTACTTCTAAATAGGTCCATAACCCCTTTTCCTATTAACCTTCTTCTCCTCCTACCTTTGGTCTGTGGCTAGAAGGGAGGTTGAAGCGTTCAAGAATCCTAAATAAAGTAGGTAGAGGAAAAATCTGAGCCTACACATCTCTCTTCTTAACTGTTGATGTTTTCATTCTTGTTTGCCTAGGGGTGAGGTGACTATAAATATTGCTGATATAAAGGAGACCAATGAGAAACGGTTCTCCTTGAGAGGTGGATCTGGGGTTTGCTCTTGAATAAATAAAATAAATAAATTTGCTCTTGAATAAATAAAGGAATGAAAGTATTTGGGACCCTTTTAGACTAACATTGGTACCACTGGAGTTGGTGTCACACCCAACAGTACCTATATATCTAGTTCAGTTTTGCAACTTAAATTCATGTTTATAGTAAAAGGGAGGATAGTCAATAGAAGGAGCAAGATAAAGTTTAGTATAACTACAGAAACAAATGTATTAATACATATATATGCATATTTATATACCTGTACATTAAGTTTAATTTAGAAAATATACATTATTAAGAATTAGTAGACATTATTATAATATATTCATCATTAAGAATTAATTTCACACTAGCAATTTTATTAACCCTGCCTGCAAAGCAGCTTGCCCTTGTTAGAAAGAGGACTTATTGATTAATTAATTATTATTTTAAAAGATCTTTGATTGCTACTTTATGTTGGGCTCCATGCTGAGAATCATAATGCTAAATTAGATTTCTATATCTGCTCCCAAGAAGGAAACATTCAATGCTGAGAACCCTTTGTTTAGAAATGTAAAAAGTATGACCACTTACATTCTCTTCCCCAAAGAGACTTATTTTTTCTTCTGTTTCCACTTTTGCTTTATACAGTAATACCATTTTAAAAATTGAAAATGTACTTTTAATATAGCATATTCTGATTATAGATCCTCCTCATTTTCATAAAATATAAACTACAAATTATTTTTCGTCATTTAGATAAACGAAATAAGAAAAATAAGGATCTTATGAACATGAAAATAATTTTTGATTTACATAAATTTGTACTGTCAGTACTGGAAAGTAAGACTGTCAAATGATTTTTCATGTGCAACGATGCCCAAGAAAAATGTAACACAGCAGTCTACTAATTCCTCATGGATCACAGTATAAAATAGTTCCTGGTTGACGTTATAAGAGATTGATGTGGCTGTCAAGTACCCTTTATAAGAGTTTTCTGTTAATAAGTGTCAGAATGTCATGCTGTGAACACTTACCATGAATACAACCTGAGGTACCGTCACTGAACACTGATCTATGCTTGGAGCTAATGATTGACTCACTCCAGTGATGTAGTTAGCAATTTCAGGCTCTAAAAGAAAAAAAAAGAAGAATAATTACAGTTCCTGCACTAACATTCACATTAAGTTCCTCACATTCTCACTCCCAAAGCAGCCCCCAAATTGAGATGTAATGTGGGTCCTGAGAGATTAACAACGTTCACCTCATTATTTTTAAATGGAAAACATAATTTATCCTTCACTTGGATTTGAAAGAATTTTATATTGACTAACACATGGAACAGTATACTAGAAATAATGGCTTTGAACTTACTGAACTTTGTTGGTTATTTGTTCCCCTGTATAACTTCAATAATGGCTTGAAATCTCAAAAATAGATAAGTAGGGCTGGAGGGATAGCTCAACTGTGAAAGGCTAGGCTCACAAGGACCAAAGTGTCAAAACTATGTAACTTAAAACACTGTAATTGATGTAACAGTGTTGCTTAACTTCAAATGAAAATGGTCAGCCACATACACATGGATAGAAAATTTACTCTTTAGAAATATTTCCTTTGGGGTTGGGGATTTAGCTCAGTGGTAGAGCGATTGCCTAGCAAGCGCAAGGCCCTGAGTACAGTCCGCAACTCCAAAAAAAAAAAAAAAAAAAAAAAAAAAAAAAAGAAAATAAAGAAAAGAAACATTTTCTTCTAATGAGCTTCTATCTCTTAGTGCAACCTTTGATTGTATGTCTTCAAATTTTATTATCTATCAGTTTGTTGTATGCAGTTATTCAACCTGAAATTTGATTATTGATATTTTGTTATGTAGAGGATATTATACAATGAAATTCCCAAAATGTGTGTGGTCTGGTTTCTATTCTCATCGTGGCCATAGTCTGCCTGGATTTAACATGATGGCTATGTCTGTAATGGAATGAGCTCTCCCTTGGTGCACCAAACTTGATTTATAACTGTAACCTGTCCTCAACTGCTCTGCAAAGACAGCATAGGAATTATACAATCTTTACATGATGCTTTAGTCATGTCTTGTTATTGGCATATTGAATAAAAGTGTACTGTAATTTCCTTCTGTTTCTTAGTGCTCAATCATGACTCTGCTTCATACAGTGGCTGTGCCTTCAAACACAGAGTTTCCAGGATGAGGCTAGAGAGCCTGAACATCCTATCTGTGTACACAGTGGTTCTTAATCCCAAATGGACGTTAAAACTACTTAGGGCATTGAAAAAATAAAGCCTAATGTTCACAGACACTCCGCATACAGTAACATAATTTCTACTGTATAACTAGACAATCTTTGTCTGAAAAAAATTCTCTGTGGTGGTATGAATCCGAAGAGAAACTATAAGGAATTAATATCCATATTTCCTACCCAGAAATGCATTTTAATGAAACCATTCTTCATTCAGAAAATGGTAGGCGTCTCTAATTTAAGCACTCAGGAACTGAGGTAAGAAGATTGTAAATTCATGACCAGCATTAGGTTCGTAGTAAGATCTTTTCCCCTTTAAAAAAAGTCAGCAAAACTGGGGAATGGGAAAGTGCCTTGTTATATCACAATTATTTGGCTCTTGCTGTAGCTATCTCTCCTTTCCTTCGAAGACATGTAAATTAACTGCATAGGCAGGAAGAAGAGCCTCCTTCAGTTATTTAGTCTAAACTGTCACAAAATGTCGGCATCCTATCAATAACAGTTTTGACATCTGCCTGTGCTGTAATGGTTCACCGTGACTCAAATCGGCCTGTGACTTTAGTGGACTTTAGTCATCAGAAATCTCTGCCGAACCTGAAAATCTTTGCTTATTATGTCATTTACCCAACATCCCTGTTCTGGGTTGGGCACATGACTCATCATCCCAGTTTCCTTGGTTACCCTTTAGATAATTGGAGGAATTCACAGATACTTCTGCCTCTTTTATAGATGACACAGTCTTAATCACTACAATGGTTCCGCCGCTGATGCCTGATACTTTGAAAAGATGGTTGAAAATCCTTTCCTGCTTTGTGCATCAGGAGGTGAACTGCCTACGTCGGTCTGTGTGGGCTGGCAGCTAAAAGTACAACTCTAGCGTCGCTATGTGAATTTCAAGGCTAAGACTTCCAAAGGCATGCAGCTCTTGTTGTGTTCCCTGAACATTCCTTGTTGGAATCCTGAAACCAAACTGAGACCTACTTCTCTAGGTACTGTGTCAGCTGGGGCACAGTGCTCATCTTCTTCCTCACTTTCAGCAAAGTAGCTGGATATAAAACTAAGTCACACAAATCAGTAGCCTTTCTATACACAAACGACAAATGGACTGAAGTCAGGGAAATGGCACCTTTCACAGTCGTCACAAATACTACACGATATCTTGGGGTAGCTCTGACAAAGCAAATGGAAGTCTTATATGATAAAGAAACGGAGAACGTATCAGATGGGAAGATCTCCTAATTACATGAGCCAGTAGGATTAACATAGGAAAAAAATGGCCGTCCTACCAAAGGAGATCTAAGCATCTGGGTCAAGCAGCGTGACCACCTGCTGGGAGCTCAGAGTGCTTTAAAGACTTAGCAATTCGAAGTTCAGTCTTAGAAAAAGAGGAAGGTATAAAAATGTGATGTGGGACACATCTGTGGATCTAGTCTAGAAGATACTCTATTCTCAATTACTGTCTCAGTTAACTTAAGTTCAAAAATCAAATATCTCTTCTTGTTGGAAATATCTGTTGGTTTTAAACTCTTGTCTTGCATATTTCTACGTGTGGCAGACACCTACACAAGTGGTTATGCCAAATAATCAAAATATAATTGAACAAAATGTAAAATTTTGTACATTTGAAATTTTGTAAATTTTTAAATGTGTAATTACTGAGTATGGCTGAGTTATAACTTTTGAAAATTTATAAATGCATACACGTGTATTTAAAATACACAACACACAAAAAAAACATGTAATCTGTAATAGTAATTTTAATGAAAAATGTTTCTTGATATATTTCTAATTGTACCACTAGATGGCAGACTTTGATAGAGAGTTATAGGCCTCCACCCAGAGAACTCTAGAAAGTCGGAGGTAACATTACCTATTATACATTTCTTTGACTTATGAATAAAATAAATTGACTGTCAAAGTATAAATAAGACACCTAATAAAAATTCCTGCAAAGTTAATTAGTATTCAAACATTTCAGAAACTGTTTTTAATCTCTCTTAAATGAAATCTATGTATAAATACTCAAAAAATGTATTCAGAATGAAAGTCTGGTTCCTTAGAACACTCATTTCTCCATAGTGTATAGGAACCTTGTCATAAATATTCAGAGTACCTGCACTCTGTTTTTGCAAGAACATAGTTTGGGAATTACAAACTGAAGTGATAAACCATTAAAAAAACTAAACGGGTGATTTCTTAGGACATTTATTAAAAGCACAGATAGAACCAGTTCTGAGATTGCTTATGATAATTCAGAAGTTGCCTATAGACCAGAGCATTCCCTTCCCTAGTTCAGTGAGAGTAATTCTAATCTTAATATCTTAATCTCTCTAACCAATTACCCATTTATCCATTGAGTATTCATCAAAGGTCTACTAAAGTCAAGCCCTAATATCAGCTCATAGAAACCAACAAAGATTACTCATGATATAAAGTTTGAATGTCATATGATGAACCCCAGAGGAGAATAAGAAAAAAAGACCTGGATTGGCAATCACAGGTCTTTCTGAGAAGATGATACTCAAACAAATTTACTGAACAGTGAGGAGGGAGGAAACAAGAACAGGAATGTGGTTACAACGAGTCACATATAGATAGCAAGTATTATTAAAGTGTATATTAAAGCTAAACCTCAGTGCTTAGGCATCTGTTAGTCCTTCCTGAAATCATAAGCTGAGCAAAAGTACGAATAGAGGCTAGGGTGCTGAGAGGCCTAAAATGAACATTCTTCTGACTGTCAGCCATTGAACTTGTCTACAGTTTCCATGAGTGCCCAAGATGACAGCCTCAAAATCTGGGATGATTTTTCTCACAAAAAGACAAATAACACGATCAATGATATTCTCAAAACATCAGTAGAATTTTTTAAATTATCATACGAAAATTATTTGAGAAGAGATACTGCTTGACAACCTGGAAGAATGGATATGAGTGGCTGTGTTACAGTGACTAAGAGAAAGGGTGATTATTTTCTTGTCTTTGGAAACCCACGTCAGAGGGCAACAAGGTCAGGAGCAGCTCTGCTAGTCTCTTATCGGAGAGAACATTTGTGATATTTAACAAGTTAATAACTTAGCTGACCTGATTTGAAATATTGATTTCTTCTTATTAATGCTGGGGAACAGATTATCAAGAGTTTCTAATGGGGTTATTCTCTGAGCTGGAAGCTCTTATGTATCCCAGGGAGTTTCCTTACTCCCCTGCATCAAAGAGGCATTGACTTGAGTGACTGTAGGTCCCAGCTCTTGGATAATGAGGGAATGTCTAGAAAAGGCTATGTCTACGGAGAGAAACATAAAGCAATAATCAGAACAAAATAAGAGCAGAACAGGATCTTGTAAAACTCGATATCTTCCCTCTCAATGTTTGCTTGAAGCACAATTCTTAAATATCATAGCATACTTGGCCTTTGTGGCTCCAAAATTAATAATCTGCTTTATTACATTGGATGGGAGAAAGGACAATTCCAACTAAATGAAGAGAAAGAACAAAGGTGTGTGTTAAATGCTTTATATTGGCACCAAGTCTACTTATGTCATTACTTCAGACTGAAACAACAAAATATGCAGCATAAAACTAAGCCCTCTGGCTTTCATCATGTTGCTGTTCTCCAGATAATTGTAAAGTTATCATAGCCAGCTATATCTCAATGTTCATTTATGCCTGAAGTAAACATCTTGGGGCAGGCAGACTGGTCAGGCTTTCCTTGGCTGGAGATAATTCTGACAATGGGTTACCTATGTAGTGTCTGCAGGATGCACACGGACTCTTCCATGATTTATTGTCTCATGTTAAGCCCTCACATTCCAGTATTCTCAACTGAAGGGCCCAGAGTGTGAAATTTCCATAGTCATGTATGTAATCACCCTTAGCCATCCCTGCACAGCAATGAAAGTGTTACTGGAATGAGTATCATAGGAGAAAGAAAATGAGAAACTACTTTCAGATGCCCCTAGTTATATTTAAGAGAAAAATAATATTACTTTGTAGTTGTACTTGTTGAAGCTTGTGGGGTGGGGTTTCTTGTTGGTTCCCCCAAACTTTCTTCTGTGACAATAAAATATAAATGTGGGAGATTGCTTGATTCAATTTATGCTGTATGAGGTAAGACAATTAAACTTTTGTAGGAGGACTGGGGTCTGAGATTAAGGCTCTGCTGGTAATGTGCTTGCCTATCATTTGTGAGAACCAAGATTCAATCTCTCATATTTCATAAATTAGATTTGGTGGTACATGCTTACAATCCCTGGACGTAGGTCAGAGAAGAAGCCCTTGCTGGCAAAGGGAGTAGGACATTCTGTGCTGAGTTTTGAAGGTTATCCGTATAATGGTAGACTTCAACCTTAATTAACGTGCTTCTCCACAAGCATGAATCTCAGGATATAAGATAATAGGGTATTGATGGGAGAAGTAGAGTATACATGTATTAGGTGATGGAAAACTTTCCATCAATTACAAACTCATCATGGTAACAACTTTTAGACAACCTGCTTATTAGTATTCACACCGTTTGGCTCAGGTGTCAAATCCACAGAGCCAAACAGCCATCTACAGGAGAGGAAACATGAAAACGAGATATTTTCTTGCCCTTTTCAATACAATTCAAAGCCATCAAAATTAAGTTGAATACTGGAATTAAACCACATTTTGAAAACGTGTTTAAAAGAGCTCAAATACGCAGGCAAAGAGGATACAGAGGCATAGGAAGAAAAGCAGTGGATGACTGCTACATAAAATAGAGATTCAACAAAAGACATGCTAAAATGTTCCTTAAGGAGATCAGAGAGAAAGTATTTTTACTTGGAAACCGTATCCAATTTGAGCCTTGTGTTAGCCAGGGTTCTTTTGAGTCACAGAATTTACAGAATGTCTCAATGTATTAAGGAAATTTATTGTAACTACTATACAGTCTGCAGTCCAAATAACCCAACAGTAACCTGTGCATGGGAAGTTCAAAAACCTAGTTGTTTCTCAGTCTCATGGCTAGTTGTTTTAGCTGGTCCTCTGCATAAGGTGGAATCCTGAAGAAGTAGCTTCCAACAGATGTGTGGCAACTAAGTGCAAGCATTCGAAGAAGAGCGAGTCTTCCTCCTTCCGATGTCCTTACGTAGGCTTCCAGCAGCAGGCATGTCCCAGTTTAAAGTTGTGTACCACCACCACGTTTGGATCTGGCACTTGCTTTGTCCCAGGCTGGCTTTGAACTCAGAGATGTACTTGCCACATCTCCTGGGATTAAAGGCATGTACTACCTTGCTTGGGCCAAACCTTTTCAAGGCCACTATGCCTCAAACTCTCCATATCAAGATCCTTGTCAGAAGCTTGGGTCTTCCAGCCTCAAGATCTAGATCATAGCTGTGCCCTCCATTTTTGGATTATAGTTCATTCCAGATGTAGTCAAGGTGACCAACAGGAATAGCCACCATAAGAACTATGTGCATGTGTTTGCACTCCAGTAAGGAAACCTAGTGAATTGAGATTCTTTAATTCTTTGTAAATGTAGAAGACATAATGTAAGCAATACCATTTCTTACTGTAATTTTAGCAAAAATTTCAGTATCTGTAATATACTATGCAGTAAATACTGTGATAGAAAACTATATTTGTAATAGTCTTCTGGGCAGATATAGGTAAGAAACACAAAAACACAATTGGAATTTAATTTTTTCTGTGGATATTTAGATTCTAAAATGCAAGTGTTGTAAGATACAATATATATCATCTACTACTAGAAAAAAAAAATCTCCAGGGTGGCGGTTTGTATATGCTTGGTCCTACTAGGGATTGGTACTGTTAGGAGGTGTGGCCTTGTTGCAGGAAGTATGTCATTGTGGGGAAGGGCTTTAAAGCTCTGCCCAGAATGGAGAAACTAGTGTTTTTCTGGCGGCCACTTGATCCAGATGCCAGAATTTTCAGCTTTTTTTCTAGCACCATGTCACCTGGATGCTTCCATCCATGATGCTAATGGACTGAACCTCTGAAACTGTAAGTCAGCCCAATTAAAGGTTGTCCCTTATAAGAATTGCCGTGGTCATAATGTTTCTTCACAATGAAACCCTAACACAACCAGTTCAATGTGACAAGAAGTTATTTATGTAACAGAAAAATGTGGGGAAAAGGGTCCTGTTAAAGGTAACAAAAGGTGAATCAGGGTGTGTTTTCCTCACAACAGTGGGGTGAAAAGCATATAAGACTAGAACTTCCTAGGGGTTTTTACCACAGAATAATTAGTTTTAAACAAAATTTCCATATCTATATTTAAGAACAATTGAGCAAAGAAGTTGAAACCATGATCCATGCCCAAAGAAGTTTGGAAAATGATAAACTTAACAAGACACCAATATTTGAGATGCAATGATTGTCTCCAAGAGGTGGAGGAGCATTCAGTAGCTCCCAATCTATCTTGATCAAAATCATTCCTCCTGTTATTTTTAGGGGTAACCCTATGGTATTAGAGCTCATAAAAACTTAATTTCCTCTTATTTCAGTTGAAAATGAGTGAGTTCAAATTTAAATCACTTGCTTCTGTGATTTTTAGTTTCAATAGAAGTTTATTTGAAGAATGAACATTCTTTCCTGAGTAATGTACTTACTCTAAACTTCACGCCATTTTTCTAGTCTATTGATATAGAATGGGAAATAAGAAAAACCCAGATTCTTATAACACTACATAAATTAATAGTCTTTAGTTAACTTGCCTTTAACATTGGAGTGTTACTTTTTCTTTTCTCCATCTTTATTAAATTGGGTATTTCTTATTTACATTTCAATTGTTATTACTTTTCCTGGGTTCCAGGCAAACAGCACTCTAACCCCTCCAGCTCCCCTTCTATATAGGTGTTCCCCTCCCCATCCTCCCCCCATTGCCGCCCTCCCCCCAACAGTCTAGTTCACTGGGAGTTCAGTCTTGGCAGGACCAAGGGCTTCCCCTTCCACTGTTGCCCTTACTAGGCTATTCATTGCTACCTATGAGGTCAGAGTCCAGGGTCAGTCCATGTATAGTCTTTGGGTAGTGGCTTAGTCCCTGGAAGCTCTGGTTGCTTGGCATTGTTGTTCATATGGGGTATGAAGCCCCTTCAAGCTCTTCCAGTCCTTTCTCTGATTCCTTCAACGGGGGTTCCGTTCTCAGTTCAGTGGTTTGTTGCTGTCATTCTCCTATGTATTTGCCATATTCTGGCTGTGTCCTTCAGGAGAGTTCTACATTTGGTTCCTGTCAGCCTGCACTTCTTTGCTTCATCCATCTTATCAAGTTTGGTGGTTGTATATGTGTGGGCCATATGTGGGGCAGGCTCTGAATGGGTGTTCCTTCAGCCTCTATTCTAATCTTTGCCTCCCTATTCCCTGCCAAGGGTATTCTTGTTCTGCTTTTAAAGAAGGAGTGAAGCATTCGCATTTTGGTCATCTTTCTTGAGTTTCACGTGTTCTGTGCATCTAGGGTAATTCTAGCATTTGGGCTAATATCCACTTACCAGTGAGTGCATACCATGTGTGTTTTCTATGATTGGGTTACCTCACTCAGGATGATATTTTCGAGTTCCATCCACTTGCCTATGAATTTCATAAAGTCATTGTTTTGATAGCTGAGTAATATTCCATTGTGTAGATGTGCCACATTTTCTGTATCCATTCCTCTGTAGAAGGGCATCTGTGTTCTTTTCAGCTTCTGGCTATTATAAATAAGGCTGCTATGAACATAGTGGAGCACGTGTCTTTGTTATATGTTGGAGCATCTTTTGGGTATATGCCCAAGAGAGGTATAGCTGGATCCTCAGGTAGTGCAATGTCCAATTTTCTGATGAACCTCCAGACTGATTTCCAGAATGGTTGTACCAGTCTGCAATCCGACCAACAATGGAGGAGTGTTCCTCTTTCTCCGCATCCTCGCCAGCATCTTCTGTCACAAGAGTTTTTGATTTTAGCCATGCTGACTGGAGTGAGGTAGAATCTCAGGGTTGTTTTGATTCGCATTTCCCTTATGACTAAAGAGGTTGAACATTTCGTTAGGTGCTTCTCAGCCATTCGGCATTCCTCAGCTGTGAATTCTTTGTTTAGCTCTGAACCCCATTTTTTAATAGGGTTATTTGTCTTCCTGCCATCTAACTTTGTGAGTTCTTTGTATTTTTTGGACATGAGCCCTCTATCAATACTAGGATTGGTAAAGATCTTATCCCAATCAGTTGGTTGCCGTTTTGTCCTAACAACAGTGTCCTTTGCCTTACAGAAGCTTTGTAGTTTTTTGAGATCCCATTTGTCGATTCTTGATCTTAGAGCATAAGCCATTGGTGTTTTTTTCAGGAAATTTTCTCCAGTGCCCATGTGTTTGAGATTCTTCCCCACATTTTCTTCAATTAGTTTTAGTATATCTGGTTTGATGTGGAGGTCCTTGATCCACTTGGACTTAAGCTCTGTACAGGATGATAAGAACGGATAGATCTGCATTCTTCTACAAGCTGACCAACTTCTACAACTTCTATAAGTTGAACCAGCACCATTTGCTGAAAATGCTATCTTTTTTCCATTGGATGGTTTTGGCTCAAGTGCCCATAGGTGTGTGGGTTCATTTCTGGGTCTTCAATTCTATTCCACTGGTCTATCTGCCTGTCTCTGTACCATTACCATGCAGTTTTTATCACTATTGCTCTGTGATACTGCTTGAGTTCAGGGATAGTGATTCCCCCGGAAGTCCTTTTATTGTTGAGGATAGTTTTAGCTATCCTAGGCTTTCTGTTATTCCAGATGAATTTGCAAATTGTTCTGTCTAATTCTCTGAAGAATTGAATTGGTATTTTGATAGGGATTGCATTGAATCTGTAGATCACTTTTGGTAAAATGGCCATTTTTACTATATTAATCCTGCCAATCCATGAGCATGGGAGATCTTTCCATATTCTGAGTTCTTCAATTTCTTTTTTCAGAGGCTTGAAATTCTTATCATACAGATTTTTCACGTGCTTGGTTAAAGTCATAACGAGGTATTTTATATTATTTGGGACTACTATGAAAGGTGTTGTTTCCCTAATTTCTTTCTCAGCTTGTTTCTCTTTTGTGTAGAGGAAGGCTACTTACTAATTTATTTGAGTTAATTTTATACCCAACCACTTTGCTGAAGGTGATTATCAGGTTTAGTAGTTCTCTGGTGGAACTTTTGGGATCACTTAAATATACTATCATATCTTCTGCAAATAGTGATATTTTGACTTCTTCCTTTCCAATCTGTATCCCTTTGATCTCCTTTTGTTGTCTCATTGCTCTGGCTAGAACTTCGAGAACTGTATTGAATAAATAGCTAAAGAGTGGGCAGCCTTGTCTAGTCCCTGATTTTAGTGGGATTGCTTCAATTTCTCTCCATTTAGTTTAATATTAGCTACTGGTTTGCTGTTTATGGCTTTTACTATGTTTAGGTATAGGCCTTGAATTCCTATTTTTTTTCCAGGACTTTTATCATGAAGGGGTGTTGAATTTTGTCAAATGCTTTCTCAGCATGTAATGAAATGACCTTGTGGTTTTCATCTTTCAGTTTTTTTTATATAGTGGATTACATTGTTGGTTCTATGTCTATTAAACCATCCCTGCATCCCTGGGATGAACACTATTTGATTATGATGAATGATTGTTTTGATGTGCTCTTGAATTTGGTTTGCAAGAATTTTATTGAGTTTTTTTGCGTCGATATTCATAAGGGAAATTGGTCTGAAGTTCTCTTTCTTTGTTTTGTTTTTGGGTGGTTTAGGTATAAGAGTAATTGTGGCTTCATAGAAGGAATTCGGTAGCACTCCATCTGTTTCAATTTTGTGGAATAGTTTGGATAGTATTGGTATGAGGTCTTCTATGAAGGTCTGATAGAATTCTGCACTGAGCCCATCTGAACCTGGGCTCCTTTTGGTTGGGAGACTTTTAATGACTGCTTCTATTTCTTTAGGAGATATGGAGTTGTCTAAATGGTTTATCTGTTTCTGGTTTAACTTTGGTACCTGATATCTGTCTAGCAAATTGTCCATTTCCTCCAGATTTTCAAGTTTTGTTGAACATAGGCTTTTTTTAGTAGGCTCTAATGATTTTTTCAATTTCCTCTGATTCTGTAGTTCTGTCTCCCTTTTCATTTCTGATTTTGTTAATTTGGACACACTCTCTGTGTTCTCTGGTTAGTCTGGCTAAGGGTTTATCTATCTTGCTGATTTTCTCAAAGAATCAGCTTTTGGTTCTGTTGATTCTTTGTATAGTCCTTTTTGTTTCTATTTGGTTGATTTCAGCTCTGAGTTTGATTTTTTCCTGCCTTCTACTCCTCCTGGGGGTGTTTGCTTCTTTTTGTTCTAGAACTTTAAGGTGTGCTCTCAAGCTGCTGATATATGCTCTCTCCTGTTTCTTTCTGCAGGCACTCAGAACTATGAGTTTTCCTCTTAGCACAGCTTTCATTGTGTCCCATAAGTTTTGGTATGTTCTACCTTCATTTTCATTACATTCTAAGAAGTCTTCAATTTCTTTCTTTATTTCTTCCTTGACCAGGTTATTGTTGAGTAGAGCATTGTTCAACTTCCACGTATATGTGGGTGTTCTTTCCTTATTGTTGTTGTTGACCAGCTTTAGCCTTTCGTGGTCTGATAGGACACATGGGATTAATTCTATCTTTCTGTATTTGTTGAGGCCTGTTTTATGACTGATTATCTGGTCAATTTTGGAGAAAGTGCCATGAGGTGGTGAGAAGAAGGTATATCCTTTTGTTTTAGGATAGAATGTTCTATAAATATCTGTTAAGTCCATTTGTTTCATGACGTCTCTTAGTCTGTCTATGTCTCTGTTTAATTTCTGTTTCCACGATCTGTCCATTGATGAGAGTGGGTTGTTGAAATCACCTACTATTATTGTGTGAGGCGCAATGTGTGCTTTGAGCTTTCGTAAGGTTTCTTTTATGTATGTAGGTGCCCTTGTTTTTGGAGCATAGATATTTAGGATTGAAAGTTCATCTTGGTGGATTTTTCCTTTGATGAATATGAAGTGTCCTTCCTTCATCTTTTTTGATGACTTTTGGTAGAAAATCGATTTTATTCGATATTAGAATGGCTACTCCTGCTTGCTTCTTCCGACCATTTGCTTGGAAAGTTGTTTTCCTGCCTTTCACTCTAAGGTAGTGTCTCTCTTTGTCTCTGAGGTGTGTTTCCTGTACACAGCAGAATGCTGGGTCTCATTGCGTAACCAGTTTGTTAATCCCTGTCTTTTAATTATGGAATTGAGTCCATTGTTGTTGAGAGGTATTAAGGAATAGTGAGTGTTGCTTCTGATTATATTCATATTTGGATGTTAGATTATGTTTTTGTGCTTGTCTCCTCTTTATTTTGTTGCAAGATGATTAGTTTCTTGCTTTTTCTAGGGTTTAGCTTGCCTCCTTATCTTGGGCTTTACCATTTATTATCCTTTGTAGGGCTGGATTTGTAGAAAGATATTGTGTAAATTTGGTTTTGTCATGGAATATCTTGGTTTCTCCATGTATATTAATTGAGAGTTTTGCTGGATACAGTAACCTGGGCTGGCATTTGTGTTCTCTTAGGGTCTGTATGACATCAGTCCAGGATCTTCTGGCCTTCATAGTTTCTGGCGAAAAGTCTGGTGTGATTCTGATAGGTCTGCCTTTATATGTTACTTGACCTTTTTTCCTTACTGCTTTTAATATTCTTTCTTTATTTTGTGCATTTGGTGTTTTGACTATTATATGATGGGAGGTGTTTCTTTTCTGGTCCAATCTATTTGGAGTTCTGTAGGCTTCTTGTATGCCTATGGGTATCTCTTTTTTTAGGTTAGGGAAGTTTTCTTCTATGATTTTGTTGAAGATATTTACTGGTCCTTTGAGCTGGGAGTCTTCACTCTCTTCTATACCTATTATCCTTAGGTTTGATCTTCTCATTGAGTCCTGGATTTCCTGTATGTTTTGGACCAGCAGCTTTTTCCGCTTTACATTATCTTTGACAGTTGAGTCAATGATTTCTATGGAATCTTCTGCTCCTGAAATTCTCTCTTCTATCTCTTGTATTCTGTTGGTGATGCTTGTATCTGCGGCTCTTGTCTCTTCCTTTGGTTTTCTATATCCAGGGTTGTCTCCCTTTGTGCTTTCTTTATTGCTTCTATTTCCATTTTTAATTCCTTCACCTGTTTGATTGTGTTTTCCTGTAATTCTTTCAGGTATTTTTGTGATTCCTCTCTGTAGGCTTCTACTTGTTTATTTATGTTTTCCTGCATTTCTTTAAGGGAGTTCTTTATGTCTTTCTTGTAGTCATCCATCATCATGATCAAATGTGATTTAAAATCTAGATCTTGCTTTTCTAGTGTGTTTGGATATTCAGTGTTTGCTTTGGTGGGAGAATTGGGCTCTGATGATGCCATGTAGTCTTGGTTTCTGTTGCTTGGGTTCCTGTGCTTGCCTCTCGCCATCAGGTTGTCTCTGGTGTTACCTTGTTCTTCTATTTCTGACAGTGGCTAGATTGTCCTATAGGCCTGTGTGTCAGGAGTGCTGTAAACCTGTTTTCCTGTTTTCTTTCAGCCAGTTATGGGAACAGAGTATCCTGCTTTCAGGCGTGTAGTATTTTCTGTCTACTGGTCTTCAGCTGTTCCTGTGGGCATGTGTCCTGAGTCCACGCAGCAGGTCACTTGGAGCAGTAAAGTTGGTCTTACCTCTGGTCTCAGGCCTGAAGTCACTCCTAGGGGGCTCCATTTCAGTTCTCTGTGAGGGCAGCAACCAGAAGGTCCTGTCCCGCCTTCTCTCAGTTCCCTGTGCACAGGGGACCCAGATGGCTTTAGGTGTTTTCCTCTAGAATCAGAAATGTGGGCAGAGTGTAGTCTCTTCTGGCCTCCCAGGCGGGTCTGCCCTTCTGAAGGTCTAGCTCTCCCTCCCACAGGATTTGGGTACAGGGAGCTGTTTTACCAGGTCCCTTCAGATCTGGGCGGTGTCTGGACTGCAGGGGACCTGCAGCTTCAGTGCCCCTATCTTCCTGTTCCTACAGTTTCCTCTTGGGCCAGGGATGTGGGAAAGGGTGGGCAGTACTGGAGGTCTCTCCTGCCCTGCTGTCTCAGGAGTGCCCCCCTGTCTGGGCTGTGAGCTCTGTCTCCCGCAGGATTTGGGAGCAGGGAGCTATGGGCCTGGATCAAGGAGGTTTGGGCTCTAGCTAGAAACAGGAAGTGCCTGGTCCCAGAGGAATTTTGCCTCTGTGTGTCCTGAGTCCACCAGGCAGGTCACTTTGAGCAGAAAAGTTGGTGTTACCTCTGGTCCCGGGCCTGAAGTTGCTCCTCGGAGTTAAGTTTCAGCTCTCCGTGAGGGCTGAAGTATTACTTTTTATGTTTTATGCCTTTTTTCTCCCCATCTTTATTAACTTGAGTATTTCTTGTTTACATTTCAATTGTTATTCCCCTTCCTGGTTTCTGGGCCAACATCCCTCTAGCCCCTCTCCTTCCCCTTCTCTATGGGTGTTGCCCTCCTTATCCTCCCCCCATTACCTCCCTCCACCCATTAATCATGTTCACTGGGGCTTCAGTCTTGGCAGGACCAAGGGCTTCCCCTTCCACTGCTGCTCTTACTAGGATATTCATTGCTACCTATGAGGTTGGAGACCAGGGCCAGTCCATGTATAGTCTTTGGGTAGTGGCTTAGTCCCTGGAAGCTCTGGTTGGTTGGCATTGTTCATATGGGGTCTTGAGTCCCTTCAAGCTCTTTCAGTCCTTTCTCTGATTCCTTCAACAGGGGTCCCGTTCTCAGTTCAGTGGTTTGCTGCTGTCATTCGCCTATGTATTTGCTGTATTCTGGGTGTGTCTCTCAGGAGAGATCTACATCCGGTTCCTGTCAGCCTGCACTTCTTTGCTTCATCCATCTTATCTAATTGGGTGGCTGTATATGTATGGGCCACATGTGGGGCAGGCTCTGAATGGGTGTTCCTTCTGCCTCTGTTCTAAACTTTGCCTCCCTATTCCCTTCCAAGGGTATTCTTGTTCCCCTTTTAAAGAAGGAGTGGAACATTCACATATTGTTCATTCTTCTTGAGTTTCATGTATTCTGTGCATCTAGGGTAATTCAAGCATTTGGGCTAATAGCCACTTATCAATGAGTGTATACCATGTGTGTTTTTCTGTGATTGGGTTACCTGTATGCTTTTTTGATTCCAGCATGGAAATCAAGGTGGACTTGCATCTTCGCTCAGCTATTTACCAGTTATTAATTGCTTAAGAAAATATTTAATGTTTCTTTGCTTCTTTTTCTTTTTTACCTCAGTTGTGAAGTGGGAATGGTAATATAGCTACCTTGTAGGCAATTGTGGAATATTCTGCTTTGTTTGTGCACCTACCTACAACTTAAATGATAAGTTTTTATCCACCAATGATAGAGCCAATTCAAGCCAGATTAGATTATAATAAATGTAAGATTATTGTAAATCTGCTCTTGGGTGGATTCATTGGCCTCAAGGACTAAGACCAAGAAGGTCACCATGGGAAGGGAAAGAGAGGAGAGGGGATGAGAGAGAAAGAGTATGTGTATAGAAAGAAAATGAAGGAGAAGGAAAGATTAAAGAGAGAGGGAAAAGCAAAAGGTCTGGATTATATAGAATAGAGCCTCTGAGAGAAGGGCCCCCTAGCCCCTGTGCTGGAAAGTTTAGGGTTGATGATGGGGTATTCCACATAGTGATATAGGGATGCTGGGAGAACCTGGAGGCCATGTCTGCTTTGATACATAAAATATGCACCTCATTCCCTTATTCTGGGGTCCTAAACCAAACATCCCCAAATTATACTGATAATTAATGAATAAAGGGACAGAGTTATAGTCTATGAATATTTCTTGATGACATTAAGGTGCTGTTATGGGTTGTGGGGTAAAATGCTGGAATGTTGGCCAAGTCTGAGAAAAGCTGGCTGTTTCATTGCTGTCCAGGTTGTGGGTAGGAATGTTCCAGGCTCAATTGAAACAGTCTGTGTGGCTGGCTGGGAACATCTGTGGGTCACTACTTTGGAACTGTCCTGGATGCAAGTTCTGAGGAGACATCTAAGGTTTGCAGGATGATAGAACACACACACGCACATGCACATGCACATGCACATGCACATGCTCACACACACACACACACACACACACAGAGAGAGAGAGAGAGAGAGAGAGAGAGAGAGAGAGAGAGAGAGAGAGAGAGAGAGGGAAAGAGCAGAAGTTAAAGTTTAGGGAGTACATTTAAAACTTTTTGGCCCATTGTCTAATTGTATGAGGAATGGGGTGTCTAAGGACCAGGAAAAGGGGGATAGGTCCCCCCTCAGGAATATTGAGGCCAGGAGGGAAACAGGTGGTTAACTGACAATTCTTATCTTAAGTTCAATTGACTGTGGGAGATAGTTTTCCTGAATCTTGTAAGAATCTTTTTAAGTTTACAAAAAGATAAATCACTTCCTATCACCATCTAAGATGTTTTTATACATTTTCTAACCTTCATAACTTGCTTTTTGATCCTAGACCTGCAAACTTTTCCAGAAGCTTTCATATTCCCAGACCTTATACCTTCAATCTTTATACCTTTTCCTATGCAATTATTGAGACACAGGTGGTTGATCATTGAGAACAGCCATTGCAAAATGAGTCCCTTTAAATAAAGGAAGAGCAAAATGGTACATCTGAAACCTGTTTATTTTTTCGCATGAAGCCTGTTGCAAGGCAAATCTGTTTGCTTTTCTAATAAGAGATATGGGGCAAATATGTTTGCTTTTCTAATAAGAGATAGGGTGGTTTTAACTAGCCAATAAATTAAATAATGAACTAACAAGCTGGTGGATTCCCTAAGGGTAAGGAGCTAGGTTGCCTGTTCTCTAGCTGTCAAGTCACATTCATCTTGGCTGTCAATATGATCAAGAGACCTGAGAAGGATAGATTCTAATCTGAGTACACTTTCTTCTTTCTCTCTCTTCCCCCTCTCCTCTCTCTCCTTTCCTTTAGTGACTACCTTGGTCTTGGTCTTTGGGGCCAGGGAACCCACTGAAGAGCAGCTTCCCAATAAACCTGCATTTCATATAATCTAATCTGATTTTAATTTGCCCATTTCATTGGTGGGGAAGTAGCTTATCATTTTTAAGAAAACCCAACACTATATTGTCAATTATTACAGTGTCCTACCTTACTTATCAACTGGGCTGATCACGCAAGTTCTAGTATGAATCTGTGTGGGAGAAGAGCATGCCTGCCCATTTAGACACAATTAAACAATATATACAGTCAATTTTTCATCTGTAAAAGACTACAAATTTTAAGTACTAATCCTGTACTCAACTGAATCTAGTTTTCTCTCTTTCATTCATTCTTCCTTCCTTCCTTCCTTCCTTCCTTTCCTTCTTTCTTTCTTTCTTTCTTTCTTTTTTTCTTTCTTTCTTTCTTTCTTCCTTTCCTTCTTTCTTTGTGTGTTGACTTAGTTACACAGAAATTACATGTGCATGTTCCAGCTGTGCATTCTCTGGGTTTTGTCCTGGAACTTCCTAGCTTTAAGATAACATCTTAAAATGAAGCCCACCCAGACTCAGGTTTGTGCAGATTCTGAAACACAGAACTTACAAGTTCCAACTGATACAAGCTTTCCAATCAATACCCATCTACCCTTTCACTGAGTCCTCAAGGACCTTTCCCACTTAACACCCAGAATTGTTAGGCTGAAGATCCTACAGCTGTTGGATGCCTTGTCTTTTGTATGTTATCTTCTCTAATTTTCTATTACATTGACAAAACATCATGACCAAGACAGCTTACCAAAGAAACATTTAATTGGGGCTCATAGTTCCAGAGTGCATTAGAATTCATGACCTTTATGAAAAGGAAAAGGGCAAGAGACAGGGATCCATAGTGCTAGAGCAGTAGCTGATAGCTTACATATCTGAAATTTGGAAGCAGAGAGAAGAGAGAGATAGGCAGAAAGAGAGAGAGAGAGCGACAGAGAGACAGAGACAGACAGACAGAGAGAGACAGAGAGATAGAGAGATATAGACATACACACAGAGTAACTAAACACCTTCTTCAGATTGCTGTTTTTGGCTCCACAAAATAACAAAAATTTCTCCTGTTATGATCTTGAAAGGGTCTGCATGCACAGCTACTATGTGTCTTAGCCTTTCTTTCTTTCTTTTTTTTAAGATTTATTTATTTATTATATAGAAGTACACTGTAGCTGTCTTCAGACACACCAGAAAAGAGCATCAGACCCCATTACGGATGGTTGTGAGCCACCATGTGGTTGCTGGGATTTGAACTCAGGACCTCTAGAAGAGCAGTCAGTGCTCCTAATCACTGAACCATCTCTCCAGCCCCTGTCTTAGCCTTTCTTCCTTTCTTGACATTTTTTGTTCCTCAGTTCTTGGTGCTCTTTATGTAAAATATGTGAAGAGTACCAAACAAAGATATAAAAGATCTAGGCTTTTTATACTTGGGATGAAGTCTAACCTAACTTTGTCAGAAGCCATCTAGGAAAAGCTAAAGGCATGAAGTGAGTTTTCTGGAGATGGCTCACTATTTTGCAAGGCTGCAATGGGTGAGCTCTAAGAACGCAGGGTCCTTAGAGACTTCATCCTAGACTGTTGCTACTGACAAGTCTTTCCTCTCACTATTACATAGCTTGATGAATCCTGGGCATCAGCCCACATTATAGGGAAAATTCTCTGCAGATGAAAATGAAAATGATCTTTCATATGTTAATGCTGTTTAGATGAATTAATGACTTTATAAAACTCCTGATTTGATTAAAATAATTCTAAGAAGAAAATTTAAGGAGATGGTTTTGGTTGTTTTGCCAGAAATATATAATAAAGTTAGAATCAAGGACAGAATGTGCCCCCTCCTCATAGAATAGTAAGCAAAGTCTATATAATCAGGGGATACAATGAGCCTTCACAATTACACTAAGAAGTAAAATAGGATTGGGAAAAATTTGTGGTCAAGGAAAAACATACCTTCAGGAGAGATCCAAGATGAAGCCACTGGTGTGTACTATGATAAGATGCCATGGAAAACTGTTGCTTTGAACTTATAATGAACTTATAGAATGAAACACTGCTTTGAATTTACTATCTGCATTCTCTGTAACTCCCCTTTTGTGTAACATTTTATCGATGATGTAATTTTCTATAGGACTTTTGTCTAAGAGGACAAATAGGCCAGAGAGAAGAAATGAAGAGGTGATGTGGGGGCTCTGCCCCTTCCTTCCAAATGTAATATGTATGACATTTAGGCTCAGTTTGATCTACCAAGTGTGTGTGTGTGTGTGTGTGTGTGTGTGTGTGTGTTTGCCTATATGTACGTATATACACATGTGTAGGTATATGTGTATGTATGTAAGTATGCATGAACACTTATGGAAGTGATGAGACAGGTGGTTGGGATCAACTAGAGAGAGAGAGAAATAGAGATAGAGAGATAGAGAGAGAGAGAATATAAATGTGTGTGTGTGTGTGTGTGTGTGTGTGTGTGTGTGATCTGTGTAAGTGATTTTCTTTTCATTTCTCTCTAGTTCATGAAGAGTTAATGAGTTCCAAGCTTCCTGCATGGCCAGAGAGAGGTCCTTGGGCAAAGAGTAAAGAGCCCTAGCAATTAAGCCTTTTGTCCCTTAATTCCCTGTTGCTGCTGCCAGCAGGAGTTTATTATAAACCAAAAGCTTTGGGCCTTAGAATAGCAAAGACTTTTGAACCAAATTGCCATAGGTTAAAAAGATTTGGCCCTGATTGCTGACTCCATACCCCTTCACTGCCTTTCTTGGGACCCTGTGATGCTGGCCTGGTCACTGGCATATTTTCTTTATTCTCTCCTTCACTTCTTTCCTTTGTTTTCCCTGTGAAGCTGGAGTTAAGGTTCTGTAGAGAATTTCAGGGGAAAATATTGCAACAAAATTCTAATGACAAGTCTGAGATAATTCCCTTTTAAGGGAAACAAATCATGCAAAACTGAATTTCAATAAAGCCTTGTAACTTCCAGAAGCTGTGCTGTCCTTTGAAAACATTATTGAACAAGTTATTCAATTTCCTAGTATTGGAAATTTATTGAAGAAGAAATGTTGTAAGCTGTTGACATTTCCTTTTGGGGATTTTGCCCGGAACTCAGTAAAATAAATGAAGCATGTGAGAAAAATTAACAGTCAGTGTCAGCACATTATAGAAACATTGTGCCTTATCTCCTGCAATGGCACAGTATTCTTTAGAAGGTGAATATAATATTCAGAGAATGTAGCATAAAGGGCAGTAAAGCATGGCACAGAACTCAGTGTTGGGTGAGAAGCAGAAAGGTGAGTAACTCTGCTGTTAGAGGGAAAAGTAGGCCAATATTGTCACTCAGCTCTGCTCTTATGTCCCCATTTGCCTCCCAGCTTCCGCTTCTCTCTCCCTGTGGTGGGATCTGAATTGAGAGTTATTTGTCTGGGAATGTAACAGCATGCATTACTTCTTTTATGGTCAGATCTTTGTAAGAGCTCAGGTAAAGGTTTTTTTTTCTGCTAGCACTTTTTAGCCATTGATTACATCCTTAACTTTGGCCTGCCTCTGTGAGACAGCTTTTGAGAATGATGGAATGCGAGGCTATCATTAGGAAAAAAAAATTTTTTTTTGCATCCCATGTTGTACTACTTGGATTTGAGTACAAAAAGAAAAAGAAAAGTAGTCCCTGGAAGTAAACTAGAGAGCGTCATTTCTATTTCTTTATTTCTTGTTACACTGGTGAGAAAGCCAGTGCCTCACTTCTGAAGTTTAAATGTAAACCTGAAGAAGTGAGGATAAGATAATTTTAATCTTCCCAGTTGTTTTTATTTTTAAGCATAATTTTCATTGCAATATATTCTTTGTGTAATGTTTAGTATTAACAATAAGGTATTTTATTTTTTTGTGGTTGTTTTACATTGAGCTACATGAATGGTTGGTCTTACCTTTCTGGAAAGCTTGTATTGACTATTCAATCAGTTGTTTAGTTGTTTTAAAGTCCATTTATTTATTTACTCACATTGTGTTTTTTCCAAAATTATTTATTTTCAGTGGTCTGCATCAAAATATCCATGAGTGGAAATCATCTGCATTTGCCTCACAAGACAATCACTATGGCAGTGAAGAGATGACCTGAATATATGGTATGAAGTACTGAAGCCCAAAGACATTGATATATCTATTTATTCTACTAGTCTTTACAGTAGCCCCAAGGAGACAGATTATTTAATATTGGTCTGTTTTTAGAAAGTATAGAATTACAGTGATATATTTTAGAAGGGAAAAGGTAACATCTCAAATTTACTGCTTTTATTGGAGTTTAGTTTTATGTAGCAGGGTGTGTTCATAGTTGTTTACATTACCTGATAACATGAAATACAAGCCACTAATGAACTAGCTCCCCGACCCTGGGACAAGAGTAAAAAGAAAAATAAAGTTAACGGCTGTTTTTATTTTATTTTAACCTGAGCTACTGCAAACTACATGTGATTAACAAAATATATTCAAATGAACATGACAAGACATAATTGATTTGGAAACCCAGCAGGTAAAAATTAATAGAAAATGATATTAACCCAAAAGCTTGGATTACCCAAGACGCAATCCACAGACCCCATGGAGCTCAAGAAGGATAATCAAAGTGCAGATGCTTCAGTCCTTCTTAGAAGGGGGAACAAAAATATTTATAGGAGGGATTATGGATACAAAGTTTGGAGCAGAGACTGAAGGAATGGCCATTCAGAGCCTGCCCCACCTGGGGATCCAGCCCAAATATATACAACCACCAAACCCAGACAATATTGCTGATGCCAACAAGTGCATGCTGATAGGAGCCTGATATAGCTGTATCTTGAGAGGCTCTGCCAGAGCATAACAAATACAGAGGTGAATGTTCGAAGCCAACTATTGAACTGAGAATAGGGTCCCCATTGGAGGAGTTAGAGAAAGGATTGAAGGAACTGAAGGGGTTTGGAACCCCATAAGAACAACAATACCAACCAACCAGAGCTCCCAGGAACTAAACCACCATCCAAAGAGTACACATGGACAGACCCAGGGCTCCAGCTGCATATGTAGCAGAGGATGGCATTGTTGAGCACCAATGGGAGGAGAAGTCCTTGGTACTGTCAAGGCTGGATCCCCAGGTGGGACAGTGTAGGGGAATGTCAGGGCAGGGAGGCAGGGAGTTAGGTGGGTGGGTGGGGTGAACACCTTCATAGAAGAAGGGGGAAAGGGAATAGGATAGGGGTTGTATTGGTTAGGAAACTGGGAAAGGGGATAACATTTGAAATGTAAATAAAAAATCCAATAAGAATGTAATACAGCAAAAAGAAAGGAAGGAAGGAAGGAAGGAAGGAAGGAAGGAAGGAAGGAAAGAAGGAAGGAAAGAAAATGCATTTTAAAAAATTGGGGTTCCCCATCACAAATAAATGAATTTGAAAGTACAATCAAATTGCATAGCCACCTATTATCCATATCATTTAAAAATGTATTTACATTGTTTCAGTCAAATTAGAATGAGCAGCATGTGTGACAATTACAAAAATACTTCACTAATCTTGAGTTATGAAAAGCACAGAGCTGGTTATTTTATTGGCCTCTGTATTCAATAATGAAAGGATGAGAACCATTAATTTAGAAAATAGACAATAAAATACTACATAATTAAATGAAAAGTGAAACTTGCTTCTTGTATACTCAAGAAGGTATGTAAATGAATTTAATGTTCTGGGTACTGGAACTTAGTCTGTAATCACTTACTTAATTCACATATATTTGAAAGACTATTCCATGGTACTTTAAGCGCATGACTTTTAAGGAAAAAGAAAATCATCATTTATATTTAGAGAAGCTATGACATCATGGCTTGATTTATGTCTTTTGCTAGGTTTATATTTTCCTAAATTATAGTTTATAATGTTTATGTATTAATAAGGATACCTCATTAGGCAATTTGATGTGCCTAGTATGTACTATGACTAATACTGTTATTGCCTTCAAGTTAAACACAAACACTGGGAGATATTTATCTAAATTGACTTAATCATAATTTAATTACTATATACTGAGGCATACCCATTACAAAATTCAGAATTGTATTGGCCAAATAATAGATTTCAAATCCAGTGTGATCATTTAAGAGTGGATTGTAAACTCATTTATTAAATTCCTGAGAGAAGACATTAATACTCATTCTAAGGTTAATTGTGAAGAAAAAATTGTTCTGGAAGGTAAATTTTTAGACTCTTACCTTCCTGGTTTGATCAGCAATTCAAAACACGCTGCAATCCTGCTTTATAAAATGCCAAACAGCTCATATACAAGTAACATTTTACAGACTGAGTATGTTATATTTAGGAATATACATATATAACCATTTATATTAATATACATATATATGTATACACACACACATATATATACACATATACATATTTGCACATAACACAAAACAATAAAAATATAGCATGAATCTGAGAAAAAGCAAAGTGGGATGATTTCAAGAGAAGATATATGGGAAAATGAAATTATGTAAATATATTTTAACCTCAAAAATTAGAGAAAAATGGTATTTATTTGGATTGAGCTCTACAGCTCTGCTTTTCGATTGCTTATGGTTTTCTGTAGTGGTCTCCATCTGTTGCAAAGAAAAGGTTTTTTGTTTTTTATTTTTTGGGGTTTTTTTTTTTTTTTTTTGTTTGGAGGCAAAAACATTATTCATCGGTGGATAAAATGAAAAATGCTTAGATTAACTTTCCCCAACAAAAAATGTAGAAAAAAAAAAAAAGGGTGGGAGATTCTAAGACCTAGAAGATCAGCGAGTTTGCTTTGAGATTATGTACACTGGTGATGTTGCAAGCCAACCACAAAGTCTCACCGACATGACTGTCCAAACATGAGTTGAACAAGAAGGTCACCAATAGACATACCAGAGAGATTTGCAATAGCCTATACTCAGCCCTATACAAAGACCTACAGGCAGCTAAGCGATGCTGAAATGAGAATCGTTCTCCCCAGGGAAAACCACACCAACGTTATCCAATGCCAAGTGGAAACATACACAGAAAACATCATACAGAATGAAAAGATTTTGTTTAATAACATATATATGGGACTATATATATATAAAATTTTATTATATATATGCAGTAATAATAAAAAAGACTTTGACTTTGAAGAAAAGAAAGAGAAATGGCAGAATTTTGAAGGAAAAAATGGAAAGGAGAAATAATTGGAATCACATTTTTTTTAAAGTTAAAGAAAAGAAAAAGAATACTACATAAAATTTAGATTAGTGAATTTGAGAATTTTGTCACAATGTGATTCTTTCAGTGACATCAAAATAATGAAAATGGACAAAATGTTGTTATCAATTAAAACTTTAAGGAAGTTTCTTATGAAATGATAACTTACTATATGAAGTAAAAGTTATTTCTGTCTTGTCAAAGTCATATGATAATCTTCTTGAGACAGTTGCCTGTGAGCTAAAACGCTCTTGATTGGAACCTATGTCTTATATATAACTTTTATGTCTTATACCAAAAAATATCTGCTCTTATGAGATCAGTTTGAAATATATCTGGCTAAAGTTAAAGTTAAAGTTATAGTGTTGGTTTAGCGGTAAGGTGCTTTTAGAGTGTATTTATTTGTTTATCTATCTGTTTTCTCATACGATACATCCCACGTACATCTTCCCTTCTTCCACTCCTCCCAGTCCTTCCTCCTTACCCTCTCTCACATATCAACTGCTCCTTTGTCTTCCTTCAGAAAAGAGTGGGCCTCTAGTTATTACTTGAATATCAGATTGATGAGTTCTGGGCCTATGCCACTTTTCCCAGAGTCCCTTCCATAAATGGAAGTGTTTTATGAGTGTGAATGTCACTACATGTTTAAGCAGAAAGGAAAATTCCTATGTGCCATCTCTAGACCAATGCTCTGATATTCCACATTGCCCTGCCTACTAATCTGTGCACTCTAGAAGATGGATTTAGGCATAGATATTGCATTGCTCCTAATGTATGTACTCTCTTGCCCCTCCCACATGATAGGTATATTCATTGTTACTTTCTGGCTATTACTGTCATTGATTGATCCTCAGAATCGGGTAAGATATGTTGCACACAGATCATAATCCCATATTCATCAAGATATCTGTGAGAGCATTCACTAGTAATCATAGGGTTCTTTTAGTCCCCTGTTTTAAAGATTGTGACAGAATGATTACATACGTGCATATTGTAGAAAAATCTATTCTCTGTGCTTTACTATCTTAGAGTATAAGCTTTCAGTATGCACTGGGATCCAGTTTCTCTCATAGTAAACTGTGTATTAACTAAGATGTCAAAAGTGAGCTACATAGTTTAAAACCTCTTATCCAAGGCAGTATAACTAGTTATCTATGTTGGATACAGTTCTTCAAGATGATATATGATAAAACACTAAATATAGAATGACTCATGGATAATCTCTTAAGGTAGTAATTTAGAAAGAAGACTTGATAGTGTTGGATGGGTTGGGCCATTACTTATCATCTTTTGGATTTTGGTTCTTCTCCAGGCGATGTTGTCACTTCAGGGCTTCTTAAATAATCCAATGTAACATTTTTCTCTGCATAGTTCTTTTTACTAAACATTCAACTGTACAAGTTCTGTGCTGGAAATTATTAAACATTATACCATTGACTATAACTATGCAGATTTTAACACCTATCTACTAATTACCTTTGTAACTTGGGTCTGTAAACACTATTGAATAAATTTGTTGCAGTTATAAATTTCAAAAATGTTGACCTTTTCTGTTTTAAACAAAGGAAAAAGAGTTCATGAAGAATTTCACAATATCTAAATATGTTTCTGTGTGACAAGTGTTTTTCCCTGATTTTTCTCCTAGAGTGCTGCCACTTTTAATAAATAAATATGGAATCTATCATTAAAATATTTAAGTAATTTTTTGAAAAATTCATGTCTTTTGGTCACATTTATTCTTTTCATGGTTTCCTGCAACTCTCATCAGATCCCTTCTCTACCTGTCCAAGTTTCCATCTTTTTATTTCCCCTATCAAGGACAATTTGTGATTCTTAAATGTAATTGGATATGTGAACATCAATTAGAGTCTTGGGGATGTATCAGGTGAGAGAACTGACTCTCTCGCCCTCTCTCTGTCTCTCTTCTCTTTTAGAATCTGAAATTGCTAATGGCTTCTTGGCTAGAGGGATAGGGGTAGGATTTTGTGCCCAACTCCTGTTTTATTCAGTCTGTTAGTTGAAGGGAATTTATTTTCAGTTGATTATTATTATATAAGCGTTGTATATCCACACTCATTTCTAATATAAACTACTTTATCTTGTTTTCATATTTTTGTGCAGTTTCATTCACAAAAGAATAATGATAGATATTGGTTTATTATTTTTTCTAGTAGTTATAAGTATCTTAGAGACTGATTCCCATGTGAGTTGTAATTGAATGATAATATGTTTTATTATTTATATAGACTCATACCTTTCTTTTTATTGGATATTTTTATTACACTTCAAATGTTGTCTTCTTTCCCACTTTCCCTTCAATAAACCCCGTATACCAAACCCCTCCCCCTTCTTATATGAGGGTGTTCTGCCACACAACCTCCCACGCCATCCCACCCTTCGCCCTGACATTCCCATAACTGGGGGGCCAGCCTTGGCAGGACCAAGGGCTTCTCCTCTCCTCAGTGCCCAACAAAGCCATCCTCTGCTACATATGCAGCTGAGGCCATGGGTCTGTCCATGTGTATTCTTTGGGTAGTGGTTTAGTCCCTGGGAATTCTGGTTGGTTGGCATTGTTGTTCTTATGGGGTTGCAAGCCCCTTCAGCTCCTTCAATCCTTTCTCTAACTCCTCAAATGGGGACCCCATTCTCATGCCAATGGTTGGCTATGAGCATTTGCCTCTGTATTTGTCGTGCTCTGGCAGAGTCTCTCAGGAGACAGCTATCAGGATCCTGTCAGAATGCACTTCTTGGTATCAGCAATATTGTCTAGGTTTGATGGCTGTATATATATGGGCTGGATTCCCAGGTGAAGCAGGCTCTGAATGGCCATTCCTTCAATCTTTGCTCCAAACTTTGTCTCCATATGTCCTCCTATGAATATTTTTCCTACAAAGGAAAATATTTTCAGTCCTACAAAGAAGGACTGAAGCATCTGCACTTTGATTGTTCATCTTCTTGAGGTTAATGTGGTCTATGGATTGTATCTTGGGTATTCTGAGCTTTTGGGATGATATTCACTTATCAGTGAATGCATACCATGTTTGTTTTTGTGATTGGGTTACCTCACTCAGGATGATATTTTCTAGTTCCATCCATTTGTCAAAGAATTTCTTGAAGTCATTGTTTTTAATAGCTAATTAGTAATCCATTGTGTAAATGTACTACATTATCTGTATCCATTAATCTGTTGAAGAGCATTGGGTTCTTTCCAGATTCTGGCTATTATAAATAAGGTTGCTATGAACATCGTAGAGCATGTGTCCTTGTTGTATGTTGGAGCATCATTTGGGTATATGCACAGGAAAGATATAAGTGGGTCCTCAGGTATTACTATATCCAATTTTCTGAGGAACCTCCAGTCTGGAGTGGTTCTACCAGTTTACAATCTCACCAACAATGGAGGAGTGTTTCTTTTTCTCCACATCCTTGCCAGCATCTGTTGCCATTTATTTATTTATTTTTAATCTTAGCTATTCTGACTGGTGTGAGGTAGAATTTCAGGGTTGTTTTGATTTTCATTTCCCTAATGATTAAGTATGTTGAATATTTTTTAGGTACTTCTCAGCCATTAGATATTCCTCACCTGAGAATTCTTTGTTTACCCCTGTACCCCATTTTTAAATAGGGTTATTTGATTCTCTAGAGTCTAACTTCTTGAGTTCTTTCTATACATTGGATATTAGCCTTCTACTGGATGTAGGATTCATAAAGATCTTTTCCTCATCTGTTGGTTGCATATTTGTCCTAATGACGGTGTCCTTTGTGTTACAGAAGATTTTTTATGAGATCTTAGAGTATAAGTCATTGATGTTCTGTTCAGGGAAATTTTCCTAGTGTCCAAGTGTTCGAGGCTCTTCCCCACTTTTTCTTCTATTGGTTTGAGAGTTTCTGGCTTTATGTGGTAGACCCTGATCCATTTGGACTTGTACTTTGTACAGGGTGATAAGAATGGATCAATTTGCTTTCTTCTACATGCTGACCTCGAGTTGAATCAGCACTGTTTTTTGAGAGGGTTATCTTTTTTCCATTGTATGGTTTTAGCTCCTTTGTCAAAGATCAAGTGACCATAGGTGTGTGGGTTCATTTCTGTGTCTTCAGTTCTATTCCTTTGATCTACCTGCCTGTCTATGTAACAATATCATACAGTTTTTTTTTTATCACTATTGCTCTGTAATACAGCTCGAGGCTGGGGATGGTGATTCCCCTAGAAGTTCTTTTATTGTTGAGGATAGTATTCACTATCCTCAGTTTTCTGTTATTTCACATGAATTAGCAAATTGCTCTTTCTAACTCTATGAAGAATTGAGTTGGAATTTTGATAGACATTGCATTGAATCTGTAGATTGCTTTTGGAAAGATGGCCATTTTTATAATATTGATCCTGCCAATCCATGAGCTCTTTCCAATTTCAGATCTTCAGTTTCTTTCTTCAGAGTCTTAAAGTTCTTTTCATACAGATCTTTCACTTGCTTGGTTAGAGTCACACCGATGTATTTTATGTTATTTGTGACTATTATGAAGGGTGTTGTTTCAATAATATTTTCTCAGCTTCTTTATCCTTTGAGTAGATGAAGACTACTGATTTGTTTGAGTTAACTTTATACCCAGTCACTTTGCTCAAGTTGTTTATCATGCTTAGTAGTTCTCTGGTGCAACTTTTGGGTCACTTAAGTACTCTATTATATCTTCCACAAATAGTGATACTTTGACTTCTTCTTTCTGATTTGTATTGCGTTAAGCTCTTTGTGTTATCTGATTGCTCTGGCTAGGACTTAGAGTACTATATTGAATAAGTTGGGAAAGAGTGGACAACCTTGTCTAATCCCTGATTTTAGTGAGATGGCTTCAAGTTTCTCTCCATTTAGTTTAATGTTGGCTACTGTTTTACTGTACATTGCTTTTACTGTTTAGGTATGGGCCTTGGATTCCAGATTGTTCCAAGACTTTAACATGAAGGGGTGTTGAATTTTGTCAAATGCTTTCTCAACATCTAATGAGATGATCATGTGTTTTTTTTTTCTTGAGTTTCTTTACATAGTGGATTACCTTGATGGATTTCTATATATTGAACCATCCCTGCATCCATGGGATGAAGCCTACGAGATCATGATGGATGATCGTTTTGATGTGTTCTTGGATTCAGTTTATGAGAATTTTATTGAGTATTTTTACACCAATATTTATGAAGGAGATTGGTCTAAAGTTCTCTTTCTTTTTTGGGTCTTTGTGTGATTTATGTGTAAGTATAATTGTGGCTTCATAGAAGGATTGGGTCATGTTCCTATTCTTTCTAATTTGTTAAATAGTTTGTACAGTATTGGTATTAGGTCTCTTATGAAGATCTGATAGAATTCTCCATTAAAACAATCTGGTCCTGAACTTTTTTGGTTGGGAGACTTTCATTAACTTCTTCTATTTCTTTGGGAGTTATGGGACTGTTCAGATGGTTTATCTGATCCTGATTTAACTTTGGTACCTGTTATTTGTCTAGAAAACTGTCCATTTCATCCAGATTTTCCAGTTTTATCAAAATTAGTTATTTATAGTAGTATCTGATGATTTTGTGAATTTCCTCAGATTCTGTTCTTATGTTTCCCTTTTCATTTCTGATATTTTTAATTTGGATATTCTCTCCATGCCCTCTGGTTAGTTTGGCTAAGGCTTTATCTATATCTTGTTGATTTTTTCAAAGATCAAGCTCCTGGTTTTGTTGATTCCTTATAGTCCTTTTTGTTTCTCCTTGGTTGATTTCAGCCCTGAGTTGAATATTTCCTGCCCTGTACTCGTCTTGGGTATATTGCCTTTTTTTTTTCTGTTCTAAAGCTTTTAGGTGTGCTGTGAAGCTGTTAATATATGCTCTCTTCAGTTTCTTTTTAGAGGCACTCAGAGCTATGAGTTTTCCTCCTAGCACTGCTTTCATTGTGTCCCATAAATTCAGGTGTGTTGTGCCTTCATTTTCATCAAATTCTAAGAAGTCTTCAATTTATTTATTCCTTGACCAAGTTATCACTGAGTAGAGTGTTGTTCAACTTCCATGTGTATGTGGGCTTTTTGTTGTTTTTGTTGTTATTGAAGACCAGCCTTAGTCCATGGTGATCTGATAGGATGCATGGGGTTATTTCTATCTACCTGTATCTGTTGAGGCCTGTTTTGTGATGGATTATATGGTCAATTTTGGAGCAGGTACCATGGGGTGCTGAGAAGAAGGTATATTCTTCTGTTTTAGGATGAAATGTTCTATAGATATCTGTTAAATACATTTGTTTCATAACTTCTGTTAGTTTTCTGTGTCTCTGTTAACTTCTATTTCCATGATCTGTCCATTGCTGAGAGTAGGATGTCCATTATTGTGTGAGGTGCAGTGTGTGATTTGAGCTTTAATAAGGTTTCTTTTATGAAGGTAGGTACCCTTACATTTGGAGCATAGATATTGAGAGTTCATATTGGCGGATTTTTCCTTTCTTGAATATGAAGTGTCCTTCTTTGTCTTTTCTGATAGATTTTGGTTGAAAGTTCATTATATTCGATATTAGAATGACTAATCCAGCTTGTTTCTTGGGACCATTTTCTAGTAAAACAGTTTTCCAGGCTTTTACTCTGAGGTAGTGTCTGTCTTTATCACTGAAGTGTCTTTCCTGTATATAGCAAAATGCTGGGTCCTCTTTATGTTAGTCTCTGTCTTTTTATTGGGGAATTGAGTCCATTGATGTTAAGAAATGTTAAGGAATAGTGATTGTTTTTCTTGTTATTTTTGTTGTTAGAGGTGGAATTATGTTTGTGAGACTCTCTTCTTTTGGATTTGTTGCACGAAGATTAATTTCTTGCATTTTATAAGGTGTAGTTTCTCTCCTTGTATTGGAGTTTTCCATCTATTATTCTTTGTAGGGCTGGATTTGTGGAAAGATATTGTGTAAATTTGGTTTTGTCATGAAACATCTTGGTTTCTCCATCTATGTTAATTGACAGTTTTGCTGGATATATTAGCCTGGGCTGGCATTTGTGTTCTTTCGGGGTCTGTATAACATCTGTCCAGGATCTTCTGGTTTTCATAGTCTCTGGTAAGAAGTCTGGTGTAATTCTGATAGGTCTGCCTCTATATATTATTTCACATTCCCCCCTTAGTTCTTTTAATATTCTTTCTTTGTTTTGTGCATTTGATATTTTGACTATTATGTGACGGGAGGAATTTCTTTCCTGGTCCAATGTATATGGAGTTCTATCGGCTTCTTGTATGTTTATGGGCATCTCTTTCTTTAGGTTAGGGAAGTTTTCTTCTATAATTTTGTTGAAGGCATTTTTTGGCCTTTTAGGTTGGGAATCTTCACTCTCTTCTATACCTATTTCCCTTAGGTATGATCTTCTCACTGAGTCCTGGATTTCCTGGATGTTTTGGGTTAGGAGCTTTTTGTGTTTTACATATCTTTGACAGTTGTGTCAATGTTTTCTATGGTATCTTCTGCTCCTGAGATTATCTCTTCTATTTCTTGTATTCTGTTGGTGATGCTTCTATCTATGACTCCCGATCTCTTTCCTAGGTTTTCTATCTCCAGAGTTGTCTGCCTTTGTGATTTCTTTATTGTTTTTCTTTCCATTTTTAGATTCTGGGTGGTTTTGTTCAATTCCTTCACCTGTTAGATCGTGTTTCCCTGTAATTCTTTAAGGGAATTTTGTCTTTCCTCTTTAAGAGTTTCTATTGTTTACCTGTGTTGTCCTGTATTTCTTTAAGGAGTTATTTATGTCCTTCTCAAAATCTTCTACCATTATCATAGCATGTGATTTTAAATTCAAATCTTGCTTTTCTGTTGTGTTTGAATATCCAGTATTTGCTTTGGTGGTAGAACTGGGCTCTGATGATGCCAAGTAGTCTTGGTTTCTGCTGCTTAGCTTCCTGTGCTTGCCTCTTGCCATCAGGTTGTCTTTGAAATTAGCTGGTCTTGCTGTCTCTGACAGTGGCTTGATCCTCCTATAAGCATGTGTGTCATCTCTCCTGAAGAGTGACTTTTTCCCAGTGCAATCTTTGTACAGAGTGCTCTGTCACAGGTTCAGCTCTGGGCACAGGCAGTAAGTGGAACATCCTGTCCCAGACTGCTCCTGGTTTCCTGTGTCCCGAGGGTTTCAGGTGGGTTCCTCTGGGGCCATGAATGTGAGCAGAAGTTGTCGTCTCCCCTGAGCTCTCATGATTTTCAGCACTTCTGGGAGTCCAACTGTATCCTCCATGGTATCTGGGTACAAAGTGCTGTGAGACCTGGTCAGCTCAGGGTACAGGCAGAAACTGGAAGCAAGTCAGACCTTTCAGTGAATAGCTCTTAATGCTATTTTCCTATAGAACACTATACCTTTTTCTTCCCTTTCTCCTTTTCTCCTCAAACTTCAGTAAATTCATTGCCTTCCTACACTCCTATCAATACCATTTCCCCCTTTCTTTCCAATACTCATTGAACTTCTTTTGTTATTATTGTTGTTGTTGCTGCTGCTGCTGCTGTTGTTGGTTTTTCTTCTTTCTTCATGGAGTGGAGCTTTTTGTTGTCCAACTGCTCTTTTAAGTGTGATCAATCCATAAAGACCACATTTTTAAAGAAAGCAGACCTTTTTTTTTTTTTGTAGCAGCTATCTTTCTCCCTCTATACTGTGAAAGATGAAATAGTCTAATGAATATTTTAAACCTACTTATTTTCAAGGTTAAAAGATCCCAGACAAGTATGAACCTTGACTCACTTTGTAGCCTTTGAATTTATTTTTCCTTTGGAGAAATAAGGAGATACTGTTGATTTCTCGAAATCGTTTCTGCTTTGTTATTGTTGAAAATAAATTATTGCAGTGCATCAGTTGAAACCAACTACCATTTCCATTCTACTCTTTTATTATTTTTCAGGAACCAAATGCTCTTTTATTTCCCCCCTTTCATTATTATTTTTAAGAACCAACAGAAGTTTGAAGGAGAAAACATTTTGGGGGCTGAAAAGATGACTCAGTATTAAAGTCTTCTTGATCTTCTTGCCTAGGAAAAAGGTAGGTTCCCAGCACTCATATCAAGAGGGTTCCAATCATTTGTCACTCCAGTGCACACAATGCTTCTAGACCCCGAGAGCATGTCCACCCATGCACAAACCCACAGTCAGACAAATACAGAAACATATTTTAAAACAAAATATTTTTTGAAAAAGAATTTAGTTTTATAAATGACTCATTTTTTATTTGAAGGTTTTTATACAATATGTTTTGATCATGTTTTCCCCTTCCCCTAACTTCTACCAGATCCTTCCCACATCCCCCTCCACCAACTTTGCTTTCTTGTTCTCTTATGAACACCAAGAATAAGACATAAATACAAGAAAAGCAACCAATAAACAAACAAATAACAACAACAATAAAAAATAACCCACAAAAAGAGAAATCAAAACAAATGATCAATAAAAAATCCCCGAACAATGCAAAATTCACTAAAAGTTCCACAAAAAATAATTTATTTTGACAGAAGATTTTGGGTAGTATCACTCATTGGCTGAGATGCCATGGTAGATGGCTGTGTTTATCTTCACTGTGGTGATATGAGCTTGCTCATCTGGACAAGGAAACAGAGAAATAGCAATGTTAGTACTCCGTTTGCTGTTTCATTTTGCTCTTTTAGTTCACTACAGGATTCTATCATGTAAGTTGGTGCCACCTGTATTAAAGAAGGAATGTCTTCCCCTCAGTTAATACTCTTTGGGAAAGCTGTCAAAGACACACCCATTAATGCCCTGATGCTCATAATCCAATAAAGTTTAAAACTAATATTAACTATCATGCCCACATATTCGTTCACAGTTTTCTATGACAACAATCCACTTAGATATGTAAACTGAGTCACTCAGGTTATGACAGAGCCAAATCCAGGTGATACCCACATGGGGAACAGATAAAGAGGAAGTAGGGGAGCTCTTGTTCGGAGTTCATCCAGTGAATTGGCACATTTCAGTTTCTGGCAGAAATGGGCCCTAGTCATGTCTTTCTCACAAAGTTGCCAGTGCTTTCGAACCAGTAATGCAATCATCTAGGCTTCTTCTATTTTATCATTTCCAGTTCTGCAAATATCAGGATACTACCTTATGCTTAGAAAGAGCCCATTTGATGGGTAAGGACAACCTGGATGATTGCTTCGTCCAAGTCTATTGGCCATATAATCTAACTAATCCTGAGAGTAAATCCTTATCCTGTTTACTGTCTTGAAGACTATGCAGGGTTTGTACATAGAAGAAAGATAATAGAGAATGTTTAATGCTTAGTGTTTGCAGTATCCAATTTAGAAAATGTGATCCCCCAAACCCATATGCCATAAATAATTGAAAATCATATTGTATATATTTTCAGATGATACATTACAGTCAGATTCTGACTGCTTCTGGAACAATAAAAGTTTTAGGAACACATACTGATGAATTACAAATACATAAGCACATGCATGCACCACACACACACACACACACACACACACACACACACACACACAATGTGTGTGTGTGTGTGTGTGTGAGAGAGAGAGAGAGAGAGAGAGCGAGAGAGAGAGCGCTATTATTTCTGGAAAAAACAAAGGGACATGATATCATCTCAAATGAATATAATTGGGACAAAAAGAGCCTCTGAATTTGCAGAAGTATCTGCCTGCATTGTTCTTGATTGCTCAATTTATGATAGTTTGTTAAAATAGCAAGAAAGAGGTATAGCTGAATATATAGATATAGATAAAGACAAAGAATGATATAGATATAGACTCTATACAATAATTTCTTAATTGACTTTAAGGTAGGCTAAACTAATCTGGACATTTTCTCAATTGAGACTCTCTTCCATGGCATTTCTAGTTTGTAGCAAGTTAACATTTAAAACTAACCTTCACAACCCACTCTTTGTCAAGTTGACTCACAAACATCATTTTAAGACCATAACCTGTCTTCAAAGTCTCAGGTTAGTGTTATAATATAAAATAGAGCCCAACCTTAAATATTCTCCAAGGTTTTTAAAAATTTCAAAAAAGTTCAGTGTCTTTAATAGTCCAAAATCTCTTTAACTGTGGGAGCCTATAAAAAAGAAAGTTAAATTCTTAAACACTCTTGTACCCAGAAGGAAGACCTGAGGCATCAAAAAAAAAAATCACATCAAAACAGACATAAAATCTAACAGTGATAATTCAAATCTTAGAGCTTAGTTTCTGACATATGAGACTCCCAATGACCTGCTGAGTTCATAAGGGTTTAGGCAGTCTCACTTCTTCAGAGTATTACCATCCAGAACACACCTAGCATCTCTGGTATCATAAGCCATCTCCTCTCCACAAGTGATTCTCTTCATCATGCGTTCCATGTGGCCTAACATCTCCAATATCCTGAGACCTCCATATATAGCTGCGCCATCACCAGTAGCTTCTCCAATGCATCACTCATCAGCGGCAATCCATGGCCCTGTCAGTCTTCCATCTTTTATAACTTTAAAACAAGGAATCACATAGCTGATGTTTACAAATTGCAAGGTCCTATAGGAAGCTTGAAGTGTTCTTTGTTCCCTTGGACAATTTCCTATGTGCTGAGCCTGAAGAAGTATCTTCCTACTTTCCCAATGAATCACAGAAGGATTCGTCTCACTCGTACTGATCACTGTTTATCCCAGCTGATTCTTCAACCTCAGCCTGCCAACCTTCTGTCAGTTCAGTGGTGCACATCTCCTAGTAGTCACAGTTGATTCTTCAGTCCCATCCTGACACACATTCTTAGTTGAAGTGTTACAGGATTAGCCTCTGGCTAAATTCAGATAGAAACCTCACAAGCTGAGCCTATTCAAACTGCATTTTCTCAGCATTACTGTCTTTCAAACTTCCACAAGAATGACCCAACAAGCGCTCCATTGTTTCTCCAACCCACATTGGCAGACGCTTCCACATTCCTCCCACCAGAACAATGTGGTTAAGCTCATCACAGCAACAAACCCACTTCCCTGCTATCAAGACTTGTTTTAGTTTCATTTCTGCTACTGTGTTAAAACACCCTGACCAAAAAGCAAGCTTAAAGAGGAAGATATTTATTCTGCTTGCATTTCCAGGTACAGTTGATGACAACACTCATCCTCAAGAGCTTAGAGAGATGAAAGGATTCATTCTTCCTTCCCTTTGCTTATACTCAAGTAGGTTTTTTTTTTTTTTTACTTTTATACATCTCATGGCTCATTCCATGAGATGGCACAAAATCAGAAACTGTTTATTATTGCCATTTTTATGGCTCCAACAATCATATGAAAATATATAGGGATGTGCTGTGGCACACAATTTAAGAAGCTAAGTCAAATTTATTCTTTAGCATACATGCGTACACATATGCAAAATAGACATACATTATTCAAAAGGGAGTATATGTAAACAAAATAATGGACAATTGTAAGTTTCTTCAAAAGGGAGATTTTTCTCAGCAGAGACTGCCTAGTTATCTTCTGGACTGGGACTTCCTTCACTCCATAATGGGAATGGATAACCTCAGTTATCTTATTCACCTTATGGAGAGATAATGGATTTGTTATGGGAGTTTAATGGCATGATGTTATTTTGACACATAGTGGCTTTGATTAGTGGAAGAGCTGTTCATCTGTTTGCAACAGGGAGACCTTGTGGTCAATTCTGCACCACTTGTTTATGAGACACCTGAATGTCACTTGAGAGAAAGGACAGAGAAATTGTAGAGGAATTTTAATCCAGCAACATGGCAGCTCTGGATGGAATTCAGACACACCCTTAATACAGACCTTTAATCCATAACAACGAATATAAGGTTACTTTGTAGAAGGAAATGACCAGGTTTGAAAGTAGTGTCTTGAAGGATAAAGTGACGAATCAGAGGAAGAGTTGACAGAATGAGTCAGAGATAGGACACACAAAACTCTCCGGAGAAGATACAGGAAAGAAAAGCTATTTAAGAGCAGTACAGGGTGAGTCAGGCAGCTCTGTTCTGTCAGCTGAACTCGATGCAGTGGGGTTGAGTCAGTGAGCATGGATTCAGTGCAGGGCAGTGTTGAGTTCATTTGGGAGTTTTGAAGTTCAGTAGAGGTGGTTGAAGGCAGAGAATAAGACAGGCGAATAAAAACATTTAAAGAAACGAAAAGAAGGAAAAGGAAGTTTATGCCAATAAATGTAAGAAGCTTGGAACAAGGAAGGAACAGAGTGTCTGCATCAACAGGAAATGGTGATAAAACAGACTAGTCCATGAGTGTTGACGATAGGCTTTGTTTACTCTTTGTAGTAGGAAATGGGAGGAACCAGTACAGCTTCAAGGTTATGAAGAAGGTAAATTTGTGCATTGATGAATTTCTAAGTTAAAGATTAGTGAAACAGAAAAATAAAGGCACACTTGCTGTAGATACGCATTATACATGGACATTGATCAAATGGAAGGAGAGGAAACAGGATATAAAACAAACTGGAGTGGCAGCTTCATATTATAATAAATGTTTGTTTCATATTAGATGAATTGGTTAATAATAATTTACTGGGAGTCCATCAGAAGATGGGCTTGTGTAGGTTGGAAATCAGAGAGATGATTCAGTTAGACTCCAAAGCTATCACAACTCTTCAAACGTATGTGAGGTTTGCAATGTTTCTCCATTTCTTTGTTCAGATCACTGTTACATTCCCTGTGCCTGGTGTAAATTCACTTAATAGCTTTCTTCAATCAAAAACCCCTTCTCCAATCCTGTCAATTAATCTTTAGGTAACTTGAGCTATACCAATATTATAGTGACTTGAATCTATGACTTACTAGAAATGATTAAACAAGGACAAAAAGTCTAGACAAACCACTCCAATAATCTAAAAGAATAAATAAAACATTTTATAGGTGTATAATTTATAACTTTTGAGATCTAAAATATGCTTTATATCCAAATATCCTCATTGCCAAAGGAAACATATCTTGAAAATTGCTGTTTATCTGCTCTGTAAGAAAAATTGGAATGAAAATACAACTACCTCATTTTTCCCTTTTTATTTTATCCCTCTGTGGTGGTTTGAATAGGCTTGGCTCATCAGAAATGACACTGTTAGGAGGTGGGCCTTGTTGGAATAGGTGTGACCTTTTGGAGAAAGTATGTCACTTTTGTTGGCAGGTTTGAAGCCTTCCACTCAAGCTCCATCCTGTGCAGAAGAGATCTTCCTCCTAGCTGCCCAGAAGACAGCCTCCCCTGGTTGCGATCAGATGAAGATGGAGAACTCTTCCCTCCTCCAAAATCTTGTCTGCCTGCACGCTGCCATGGTTCCTGCCATGGTGATAATGAACTGAAACTGTTAAAGTGGAAGCTAGCCCCTATTAAATATTGTCTATAAAAGAGTGACCTTGATCATGGCATCTCTTCATAGCAATAGAAACCCTAACTAATACACTCTCTAACCCCTCCAACGTACCCTACACTTCCACACCTTGTTCTGATTTAAATTCACAGTGTCTGGCCTCATTTTCTTTAATTGTTAAATATATAAATTGAATCTGCTCATTTTATATTACGTTACTTTTGTGTGCATGACTTCATGGCTAAACCCTTAGTGCTGGGTAAAAAATTATGATATCTTTTCTATGGGGAAGACTATTTTTTCTCACTCTCAGCATTCTTTATTTCATTGTCTAATGTTGAGGAACATTGTTATGGAAGGAACAGTCCTCCATAACCAGATGGCTTTCGAGGTAGGTGCAAAATAAGGGACAAGGACTCACTTTCTTAGCAGGACTTCCTTATTTCTCCCTCTGTCTGGAGAGTGTCCCTGAACACAGATGGCTGGCCTTGTCTAAAAGGTGACCTTGTACATAGCTCTTTGCTAGGTTGTATAACTCAACACACGTGTTCCATTCTAGCTTTCTGACTGCATACATGATGATTAGGTGCTGTGTTGTATAACTGGTCAGCCCTTTCTGTCACTGCAGAGGCAACTACAGGTCATTCTGCCATAATCAGCCATCTGAACTCTCCTCTTCATTTCTGCCCCCTCTGTCCTCTGGGACTGGGAGCCAACAGCCTCAGGAAGGAAAAGAAGGAGCACAGACTAGGGTTAGACCCTGTGAGATTCCTTCTGTCCATGTTAGCATGTCTGTTGGTATTATCCTTGTTCTGCTCTTGTTTAGGGAAGCCATGTTGTTGAGATTTCATGACTATAACCTCTCATACATTAGGAGACACATTCTCATAGTAGACATCCTGTCCCTCTGGCCCTTCCAATCTTTCCCCCACATTCCTTAAGGTTTAAGTGGTGGCTAGCCCCCCTGACCCATGGTCTGATCTTTTTTTACAAATTAGAGGAAGAACAATGTACAAGATGGAAGACTGAATGAAATCAGGAACCATTAACATGAAATTTTACTGGAAAATATATCACCCCATGTAAATTTTAGAAACAGAAGATAATAGTTTTCAGAATGACTAGGACTTGCTAAAAAATATCACTGCCAATTAGTCTTAGAGGATTTTAGTAGGGAGACAATGGGTAGTGTTTGATCATTATATCTAACATATGTATACATATACATATAATACATATCTTTTAGAGTAATATCAAATAAGAACTATATATATATACTATACAGAAAGTCTTAATTTATCTTCTCTTAATATTATGCTAATACTTTTCAATGTTCATTCTCAGAAGTGATATGCCTTCATAAAATATAAAACTATGCAGAATGGGCATTTATATGCATATATTGACTTCTTTTCTTCTTTTTTAAATTTACAATCCAGCCTTTGCCATCCCTTCTGGTCTGTCTCCCACAGTTCCTCTTTCCATTCATCCTCCCCACTGTCTCCAAGACAATGTTTTCCCATCATCAGCCTACCCACTCCCTAGGACCTCAAGTCTCTCAAGGATTAGGCACATCTTCTCCCATTAAGGCCAGACCAGGCAGTCCTTTGTCATGTATATATTAGTGACCTTGGACCAGCTTATGCCTGCTGCCCATTTGGTGGCTCAGTAATCTCCCATGGGTCCAGGTTACTTAAGACTGCTGATTTTCCTATGGGGCCACCCTCCAGTTCCATTTTCTCCATCCTTCCCTTAAATCAACCATAGGTGTCCCTGACTTCAGTCCAGTGGTTGGGTGTAAGGATCTGCATCTATCTCAGCTGCTGGTTGGGGCTCTCAGAGGACCAGCATGCTAGGTTCCTGTCTGTAAGCACACCATAGCATCAGTAATAGTGTCTCCCCATGTAGTGGATTCCTAGTAGGGCAGGTCACTGAACTACCTCAGTCTCTTCTCCATTTTTGTCCCTGAAGTTTTATTAGACAGGAACACTTCTGGGTCAGAAATTTTGACTGTAGGTTGGTAACACCATTCCTTCCCTGGAGTTTATCTACTGGAGATGAATTCTTCAAGTTCCCTCTTCCCACAGTTGGGCATTTTATCTAAGGTCACTCCCATTGAATCCTGAGAGTATCTCACCTTCTAGGTCTCTAGGACTTTCTAGACAGTAATGTCACCTCCCACCCCCAGAAACTGCATATTCTGCATATCTATTCTTTCTTCTGGCTCTCTGGACTTCTCTCCTGTCTTCCCCACCATCCCATACCTGATCCTGTTGCCATCCCGCCACCAACCAGGTCTCTCACTCCCTTTGCCTCCCATGATTATTTGTTTCCCCTTCTATATGGGTTTGAAGCATCTTCACTTGGCCTTTCTGCTTGTTAAAGTTCTCAAATTCTGTGGGCTATATCCTAGGTATTCTTTTTGGCTAATATCCACTTATTTAGTTAGTATATAATTTGCAGTTCCTTTTGGGTCCAGGTTAGCTCACTCAGGATAATATTCCATCCATTTGCCTGCAAAACTTATGATTTCCTTGTTCTGCTGAGTAGTATTCCACTGTGTAAATGTCCCACATTTTCTATATCCATTCTGCTGTTGTGGGACATCTGGGTAGTTTTCAGGTTCTGGCTATTACAAATAAGGACACTCTGAACATGGTGGAGTATGTGTCCTGTGATATGCTGGGGCATCTTTTGGGTAACATATATAGATTTTTACATTTTATACATCTTTAGCGCTAGTTTCAAATCAACATATTTACTCTGAAAATTCCTTTACAAGAAATCATCACAGGATTGAAACTGAGATCAGTATTGTGAATTCCAGGTGTTCTCCTTGATTCTGGAGAAAGAAACTTTATCCCTCATTTGTGTATGTGAATCTGTTACACAAGTTAGGTTCTTTAAACAAGGCATAATCAGGTTTTAAGTCAGTTTCATAATATAGATTATAATTTATTAGCTGTTGAATCAAAAGCACTGCTTCTTCATTTCTAAGCAGCTGTTGCGTCAGAATAATAATATTTATTCTCTAAAGAAGTAGAGCTGAAGCTTGAGTCATCTTGGAGGTGTTCACTAATGATCTCTTGAATCATCTACTCTTCCATAATCTTTATTCTTCTACATTAAAAATCATACAGCATATTGCCAAATTTTCACTAATGATGCATAAAATGTAATGAGTTATATGAATTTATAGACGGTTATATGAGTGGACTGCAGTCTGATGTCTCACTGTGTACTGCAAACTCATAACACATAATTGCACGGAGATCAGCTTTTTAGATTTTATGTCTCAATGGAATAGTGTACTGAAATTGCACTACCTGCTATTAAAACTTGAGTAATGAATTTTTAGAAACATGTAATTACAAGTACTTTCAGCTGCACATTACATAGATAGGAGGAATGAGTCAATTTAGTTCAATTAATATGTAAAACTTATTAAAACAAACCCTAAAACAAAATAAACTACAACAACACAGGTACATATGTACCTTTCTACTCATCTCATTCTCTGTAGTTTTTCTAATTTTATTTTCTATTCTTCATAGAATGTAATTTGTTCTGAAATGGTGGTCTTGATTGTTTATTAACTCATTGTTTGCATTACTAAACTGAATTATTACTTCTGAGGGGAAATGATGTTCATGCATTTTATTGAGTGTTACATTGTTACCCTTTTTTTAACACAGCATATTGATAATAAGTCTATGGTCTGAAATTTGAATCTAAATAATGTATTAATAAATGGTAGTTTTATATTTCTTACTATTGAATTAAAAAGCTGTGTTTCATTACAGGTAGTATTTATAGAACAGTTATAAAACAGTTTATTAATAACTGAAAACAAAAATATACTCACTAAAATATAATACTAACAAAAACATCAAATGAGTTTCATAAATTTATATTCAATAATTATCTAAAATCAGGAGATTTAAGCAGTTAATTAAGAATATTTCTTTAATTTATGATTTTTATGTGGTTAGAATAAGGTAGAGGATTTGCCTCAATGACATAATCTAGAATAATAGTAAGGTAAAGTAATTTGGTTAGAAATGAAAGTAACTATAATTAGTTATGATTATGAAATATTGAAAAATATTGAATTTATGACTCTATCTGTTGTTCTTAGAAGAAAGGTATCTTAATATATGTAACCTTGTGAATTTGAAGATACTCCGGGATGTGAAAATGATACAGAAACACAATATTAAGTAAGATGTGAAAAACAGAGAGGTATCAGAAGTGCTATATGTTTGCCTGGAGAGTGAAGTAGATAGTTTTAGAATAATTAAGTGTTTTGAGGGTTTAAGTCTAAGATTCCAAGTTGGAAGATTTTTGTTTAGTTTTGAAGGATAGGAAATAGAAAATCATGGAACGTTTTCAAATATGGAAGTAAAGTAATAAATTCTTCTGTAAATGGTTCAGTCAAGCCAGGCTTGACAATGTTCACAGAACTGAAATGTAACTTGCAGTAGAAGAGTAGGTAGGTAGTGGCTGAATGTTTGGCTGAAGTACAAATAGATCAATAGTTTTGTGAATTGAAAGGTTATATGGAGGATATAAAACATTCGAATTTCCTGGGGCTGAGATGTGCTTAAAGTCCTTGCTGTAAGTATTGCTTTTTCCTCTGATGAAGTGACGTGATGATCCTTCATAGCAAAAGGCAAAGTCAGGTTTCTTCGTCATCTGCATTGCTGTCTTTCTGCATTTTTTCTTTCCTTGATTTTGTCTTTTATGTGGAAGCTTCTCTTATTCAAATATGATCTGTATTATTTTTGACAGAACCCATAGTCTTTCTCTGCCCATGGAAATATAGATAAAATCTTTCCCCATTGTAACACATTCCCTGACTTCTGCTCTAATGTTTACGCATCCTTAAAGTATGTAAATTGATCTAATTTGGTAAGCTTTTCTAAAATCCAGTGTCTTTTGGCAGCTGTTGCTCGTGCCTATTGGCATTCAAAAGTTTTAAAGTTAATAAAGCATTATTTAGTCTATTTCTGAAAATTCTAATTCATCCTTTCTGTTTATCAAGGTACAATTAGGTTTTTATTTAAATGCAAATGTCACCTTTATTTCTTCAGAGAAATTGATGCTATGTGAGCCATAACCAAGCTTTACAAATATAGAACATTTCTATCTATGTTCTAACTATCCCTAGGCCTAGGCCTGGAAGATTCTAGCCCTTAAACAATTAGTCTTCTGCAAACCTTGACCTTGACAGCTTTATCTTCCTCTTCTAGTCTCAGAGACTGACTTTTGAATAAGCTCACCCTATCTAGCTCTTTCTAAACTCTGGTCAGCCTTTGGGGTTCAAACTCCTCTCCAATCTGACTGATTCAAATTGGCTCCTCTCAGCTCCTGACTGAATTGCTTAGCTTGGAAAGACTGCCCTGAAGTGAACTGAACTGAACTGAAGTGAACTGAAGTGAACTGAACTGAACTGAACTGAACTGAACTCAATTGAATCTCCCTCACTTCTCTTTAAGTAGCCTCTCTTTCCTGTCTCTTTTCCTGAGAGTTTGGCATACCCTATCTCTGATTCATTCTGTCAAATATTTCTCTGATTCATCACTTCATCTGCCCTCAACTTGATGTCATCGCTATTTAGATAATCAAATAAATAAGAAGGCATTGCTTTGCAAACAATTCTGTTTTATTAGAAATACTACATAATGTAGAAACAAAAATGCAAATTTTGCTCTTATAATCTCTCCAAATCCTTTTGTACTCTGTTAAACATTTTTATCCATGCCAACTGCATATATACCAGAATTTAATAAAGTTTGATAAGCAGCTTCAATATGAGTGATATCAAATGCTTGTGTGTGAATACAAACCTTCAAAATGCACAACTCTTATCTCTCATGCCTATTGGGCATCACACATTATTTTCTGCTGTCTCCTTTAAGCTCATGGGGATGATGGTACCATAGCCCACGAATATGGCACTATGTTTATTAAGACCTCCTCTTCTCTAGTCTCTGTTCTGTCATATAGTCAAGATAGCCAATTTATTGTAAGAAATGGAAAATGAGCTGGAGAGATGGATCAGAGGTTAAGAACACTATCTACTCTTCCAGAGGTCCTGAACTCAATTCCCAGTAACCACTTGGTGGCTCACAACCATTTATAATATGATCTGATGCCCTCTTCTGGTATGCAGGTGTACATGCGGAAAAAGCACTTAAAAAATGTAAAATAAATAAATTTTAAAAAAAAGTTAAAAAAAGAAAGAAATAAAAAATGTTGTCTAAATTTCAGCAAATAAAATCAATTCCATAGTTGAACTGTAAAAACATCTTTTAAAAATGCAAGGCGTTGTTAACCTTATTAGCATTTTCCTCCATTAAAAAAGTTAAATTCTGTGTCAAAAAATAAAATATAAAAATTAAGTGACAATACTTCCATATGAAATAGTCACTCTGCTATTTTTTAAGTGTAGCTAACATGGTGAAACTTTTATCCTGACTCACCCAGAGTCCTCGTTTGCAGTCTTGCTTTGGGGACCCAAGCCGTGATGATGTGGTATACAGGATGGGAAAGATTTACCTCCTCATATTTTACATTCTTAGCTCATATCCAGCACTAATTCCAAGACTCAATATACTATTTACTCTGTATATAACACAGGCTAGATAAAGTTTGACTAGCAATTAGCACTGGGGGCTTGTGTTCAAAATAATGATTTTTTTTTATTGATTTAGGTCATCAAGTATTTACAAATGAAATATTCCTACCATGACAAATGTCACAGAAACAGTAATTATTTCTTATTCTTTTTAAGAGATCCATATCCTTCATTTTATCATTCATTATACCTACTCATGCCAAGTATCCTCAGTGTTTGATAAAATGCCATTTAGAGAAAGATGAATGTATTACTATGTATAGTCTCTGTGGAATTTTAGAGGAACGATATAACTGTGCTGTCTTTTGTTATTTATGGATTTTAAAGTTGCAACAATATATATGTGTATCCTAACTTAAATCCAATTGTGGGAAGCTGGCATTATGAGTGGGGTAGATCAGCCTCCATTGGAAAGAAGGTTGTGATATGATCTAACATAATTTTGCATTCTTTTTAGTTTTAAAACAGGAATATTCACACACCACAACAGGAATATGAACATGAAACAATATTTGATTTTTTTTCTACATTTTCCCCGGTGCTTGTTTTAGTCTCTCTGCATTTCCAGGTGTCATAACTGCTGTCCTTATGTCCTACACAGCAGGGATCTTTTGTTATCTTAGTAGATGAATTCTGGTTCTTTTAGTAGAGCATTTGAATAAGACAAACATAATTATAAAAATGTTTGCTTTATACATGTCTACATCCTTATTTCCTTTATTTAATTGGCAATGGATGTTTTTATGCTTATCCTTGAGTGTAAAAAAATAAATTTCTGTCAAACTGTGAAGTTTGGGTTAGATTTATTCTGAAGACACCCTTCCTCCTACCTCAGCAAGGCAGGCTTCCCACATATTCCACAGGCTACCATCCAATAAAATAGTAGGGTGTTTTTCTCAAACTGAAGGCTAAACTGTGCTAGATCCTCTTACAATAGAGTGAGCACTACATAACTATGAGGAGATGTTTTCTAAAATCTATTTTTCAATAATATGTACAGACCATCAGCAGCTATGACTATTTCTTCTCCTTCATTTATTTTATATGTAGGGTTTATTGTTTTCTAATTCTTATCACCAATATGATTGTCAAGTACTTCAAAAATACTTAGAGTACATGCTCGAGGACATGCACAGGAGAAATAACCTACCTGGCATAAAAACAAAGTAAAACAAGGGATTAAGAATCTATGGATTAAGGGGAACAGTGATGGTAGATAAGATCATAACCTTGCATATGTGAAGAGGGGAATTAGAAAACACTAATGACTATTGTTGCTAATTAGAGATAGTGTTTTATCAACATAGAAGGTAGGTCAGAATGCCACGATGTCATATTTTCCTATCTGAGAAGCTTCATGTTTATTCTGAGCTGGATTATTGTTCTTCTTCTCATCGCTCCCTTTGCTCTGTGTGAACCTCTGGGAACAATGTAAATTGAAGATTGCGAATAAGTGTTTATGCTTTGGGTACTTCCCATGATGAGCAATCTATTGTTACTTTTATGTACACCCTTGTGCAATGAGAAAGTGTGATTAAAATACAGCACTGTTCCAAGAAGATGACGTTACGAAGTCGTTCATGTTATCAGCTCATTTTATCTGAGCTGACCACACCTTAGAAATCAGGTAAACTAGAACACATACTTGTAACTTGGGTTGAGAATTTTTTTTCTCATTCATATTTATATTTTGTTTAAAAAAAAACATATTAAACTAATGTTGTCCAGTGGAATGCTGAAATCTCAGGTAGACTATCAGAAGATCTACCAAGATATCACTAATCCAGGTTCCTCTTCTATAGGAATTTGGAATTAATCATCAATCCAGAAAATATAATATTCTGATAATAAATGACAGTTAATATATAGAATGTGCTGCCTGTGGCTTTCACATGTGTCCAACCTTTCAACAAACCTATGAAACTGTTGACCTTTTCTTATCATAATATATTTCATACACTGAGCACAATATGCTAGAAGTTCAGCCTCTGTCACAGCATCATCCCAACTCTGGCACAGTAATGCCCTCATAAAGTAGAAAAGCAAAGTGAGAATCAGAGATGCTAAAATACAAAACAATAAATAAATGTTCCAAACATATATAATTTGCTAATGAGAAAAGATTGTTATATAAATCTATCTGATTTCAGATTCTGAGTTCTGTGATATCCTGACACATTTCAGAAGTTATTCATAAAATGTTTAAACATTTTTTCACTTCTGTAGAGCTCATGGCTTTCATTAGCCTTTTCAGGCTAATATGCTAATATTTAATATGTTAAGCTTGTCTCTCAACTCTTCATTTTCTGTTTTGAACAATTGGTGCTATAGGTTAAATTGCATTTCACAATATTAGTCCTATGTTCTTATGAATCGAAAATTACTTCCTTCCATTTCTATGGCAAAATATGCCAGTTCATGTCTGTTAGCTAAAATACAGAGCTTTCTATCTTCCATTATTTCGTCTTTTATGAGTGTGGCTGATAACCTAGTTTCTTTTGTACAAGTTTTGGCACTTATAAATTAATACAAAGAATGCTTTAAGTAAACAAACATTTTTAATGACTAAGGATCCAGAGTTATGAAATATAGATGATATGACTTTGTGCCCTAAAACATACTATGCCCATGTCTCCACCTAGTTACTGGTAGATTCTGACCACCTTAGAAATGTCATTAAAAACATTGCTTCTGCTTTCCTTAGCCCTCATTTCTGTGCCCTGTGTATCCTGTATTCCATTTAAATTATTTTAAAAAAATTATGTTTATGGGTGCCTTTACTACATGTTATATACACAACAAAAGCCAGAAGAGTGCATTGAACCCCCTGGAACTGAAGTTATAGAAGATTGTGAGCCAAGAGGTTGGTGGAAACCAGGTCCTTTGGAAGAGCAGTCAGTGTTATTAACCACTGAACTATCTCTCTAGACCTTTTTTTTTCCCCTTATGATTACAGAGTTTATTGGACTCAGGGGCCTATTCTAATTCAGTATGACCTCATTTTAGTTTAGTTATATCTGCTAGTGCCTGTGATATAATAGGGAGGGTTGGTTTCTGTGGTACTTGGTGGGTATGAATTTTAGAAGATGCTATTATTCTTCTTGGATAGCCCCAGCAGCTCTATGGGCAAGCCACTTATTTTCTTATCCCTTCAGTCAATTAAGTCAAATGTACAGCTTTAATATATCTTTGATTTAAAGAATTGCTCAAGGATCATTATCTTATTTTAGGTTGTAGGTTCTTGTTGGATTTCTAATACTATTCCTTTCCATTAAAGGCATCTTCTAGCATCTAGAGCACTCCCTCATCCTCACCCATGGCCTAAGCATCATCTCCAAACCACCATTCTGTTGTCATTTTTCTTTCCAAGTAACACTATAAATTTGTCAGCACTGAGTAACTCTTGGACATTCTGATTCAGTGAATCTTTACTTTCCCAGTACTCACTGACTGTATACTGCCTCTGAATGATATAGCTTAAGGAACTTTACACGTGAATCGTTAGTCTGGCAATCTCCTAGTGCAATCACTTCTTTAGTATGTCTTTCATTTGTAGTATACTTCATAATTCTCATTCTTCCTTCAGAACAGTAGCCTACTTATTCATTTACTGGTGTACTTACATTTCAGTTCCACAATCTATGAGCAATGCAAGAGAAACAAAAAATCTGTTTTACCTGTATGTAAGAGACTCTTAGGCATATATTTAATGGTTTAGCATTTAATAATCAAGCTTTCATGAAATAATGAGGATCAAATTTAATGAAGTATCAGCATTTCCTTCTTTCTTTTTCTATGCTCCTTTTAACTCAGGTTGGGGAAAAAGTAAAATTGTGGATGACCTTTTCTTCAGTCCCTGATCCATACTTTGTTCCTGTATTTCCTCCCATGAGCATTTTGTTCTCCCTTCTAAGAAGGAATGAAGCATCCACATTTTGGTCTTCTTTCTTCTTTGAGCTTAATATGATCTGTGATTTATTCTTAGGTATTTCAAGCTTTTGAGCTAATATTCACTTATCAGTGAGTGTAAACCATGTGTGTTCTTTTGTGACTGGGTTACCTCTCTCAGGATGATATTTTCTAGTTCCATCCATTTGCCTAAGTTCAATCCATACTTATCACCCTGTACAAAGCTTAAGTCCAAGTGGATCAAGGACCTCCACATCAAACCAGACACACTCAAACTAATAGAAGAAAAACTAGGGAAGCATCTGAACACATGGGCACTGGAAAAAATTTCCTGAACAAAACACCAATGGCTTATGCTCTAAGATCAAGAATCGACAAATGGGATCTCATAAAACTACAAAAGCTTCTGTAAGGCAAAGGACACTGTGGTTAGGACAAAGCGGCAACCAACAGATTGGGAAAAGATCTTTACCAATCCTACAACAGATAGAGGCCTTATATCCAAAATATACAAAGAACTCAAAAGTTAGACCGCAGGGAGACAAATAACCCTATTAAAAAATGGGGTTCAGAGCTAAACAAAGAATTCACAGCTGAGGAATGCCGAATGGCTGAGAAACACCTAAAGAAATGTTCAACATCTTTAGTCATCAGGGAAATGCAAATCAAAACAACCCTGAGATTTCACCTCACACCAGTGAGAATGGCTAAGATCAAAAACTCAGGTGACAGCAGATGCTGGCGAGGATGCAGAGAAAGAGGAACACTCCTCCATTGTTGGTGGGATTGCAGACTGGTACAACCATTCTGGAAATCAGTCTGGAGGTTCCTCAGAAAATTAGACATTGAACTGCCTGAGGATCCAGCTATACCTCTTTTGGGCATATACCCAAAAGATGTTCCAACATATAACAAAGACACGTGCTCCACTATGTTCATCGCAGCCTTATTTATAATAGCCAGAAGCTGGAAAGAACCCAGATGCCCTTCAACAGAGGAATGGATACAGAAAATGTGGTACATCTACACAATGGAATATTACTCAGCTATCAAAAACAACGACTTTATGAAATTTGTAGGCAAATGGTTGGAACTGGAAAATATCATCCTGAGTGAGCTAACCCAATCACAGAAAGACATACATGGTATGCACTCATTGATAAGTGGCTATTAGCCCAAATGCTTGAATTACCCTAGATCCCTAGAACAAATGAAACTCAAGACGGATGATCAAAATGTGAATGCTTCACTCCTTCTTTAAAAGGGGAACAAGAATACCCTTGGCAGGGAAGAGAGAGGCAAAGATTAAAACAGAGACTGAAGGAACACCTATTCAGAGCCTGCCCCACATGTGGCCCATACATATACAGCCACCCAATTAGACAAGATGGATGAAGCAAAGAAGTGCAGACCGACAGGAGCCGGATGTAGATCGCTCCTGAGAGACACAGCCAGAATACAGCAAATACACAGGCGAATGCCAGCAGCAAACCACTGAACTGAGAATAGGACCCCCGTTGAAGGAATCAGAGAAAGAAATGGAAGAGCTTGAAGGGGCTCAGACCCCATATGAACAACAATGCCAAGCAAACCAGAGCTTCCAGGGACTAAGCCACTACCTAAAGACTATACATGGACTGACCCTGGACTCTGACCTCATAGGTAGCAATGAATATCCCAGTAAGAGCACCAGTGGAAGGGGAAGCCCTGGGTCCTGCTAAGACTGAACCCCAGTGAACTAGACTGTCGGGGGAGGTCGGCAATGGGGGGAGGGGTGGGGAGGGGAACACCTATAAGGAAGGGGAGGGAGGAAGGGGATGTTTGCCCGGAAACCGGGAAAGGGAATAACACTCGAAATGTATATAAGAAATATTCAAGTTAATAAAAAAAAAAGAAAAAAAAAAAGAAATTCATGAAGTCATTGTTTTTAATAGCTGAGTAATAGTTGTGTAAATGTACTGTATTTTCTGTATCCATTTCTCTGTTGAGGGACATCTTGGTTCTTTCTAGCTTCTGGCTATAATAAATACGGCTTCTATGAACATCATGGAGCATGTGTCCTTGTTATGTGTTGGAACATCTTTTGGGTGTATGCCCAGGAGTAGTATAGCTGGGTCCTCAGGTAGCCCTATGTCTAATTTTCTGAGGAACTGCCAGACAGACTTCCAGAGTGGCTGTTGCAGCTTGCAATCCCACCAAGAGTGGAGGAGTGTTCCTATTTCTCCACATCCTCACTAGAATCTACTGTCATCTGAGTTTTTTTATATTAATCCCACCTGGGGATCCATCCCATATGCAGCCACCAAACCCAGTCACTATTGCTGATGCCAAGAAGTGCTTGCTGACAAGAGCCAGATATATGTGTCTCCTGAGAGGCTTTGTCAGAGCCCTTCTGATACAGATGAGGATGCTTGCAGTTAACCATTGAATTGAACAAGGGGACCCCCCATGGAGGATTTAGATAAAAGACTGAAGGAGCTGAAGGGGTTTGCAATCACATAGGAAAAACAACAATATCAATCAACCAGACCCTCCAGAGCTCCCAGGGCCTAAACCACTAACCAATGAGCACACATGGAGGGACCCATGACTCCAGCCACATATGCAGCAGAGGATGGCATTGTCCAGCATCAGTAGGAGGAAAAGCCCTTGGTCCTGTGAAGGCTCATTTCCCCAGTGTAGGGGAATGTCAGAGCATTGAGATGGGAGTGGGTGGGAGGGAGTGGGAGCATCCTCCTAGCAGCAGGGGAGGGAGGACGGGGTTAACATTTGAAATGTAAACACATAAAATATCCAAGAAAAATAAAATTTAATTAAAGTAAAATTGTGTTATATATTTCTATATTTACAGAAGAAAATATTTCCATAGTCATGTAAATTTCTATTTAGTAGAAAATTCTATTTAGGAATTCAAATATTCATACCAACAAGGCTTCCAAAAAGTTTAGTTTGTATATGTATAAATATATTAGAAATTTATAAGATTGGATTAATAAAATCCAACTATGTGAGTTCCTCAGTTTTTTGTGTCTACTCAATTATGACTCCTAATTTTGCATAGAATAGATAAGTAACCTTATAAATATGCTGCTTTATATTTTAAATTAAGTGTTACTGAATAATATGAGATGATGGGTAATAACGATTTTGCAGTCAAATGAGTGAAACTAGAAACTATCATCCTGAGTGAGGGAACCCACACCCTAAAGGACATACCTGGTATGCACTTACTGATGAGTGAATATTATCCCAAAGGCTCAGAATACTCACGATATAACTCATAGACCATAAGAAACTTAACAAGAAAAAAGGTCAAAATATAGACACTTCAATCCCACATAGAAGGGGAGCAAAATAATCACAGGAGGCAGTGGGAGGTAGGAAGGGATTTGGTTAAGAGAGGGGAGGCGAGGGATAAAAAAGAGGGGGCAGGATTAGGTATGGGAAGAGATAGGAGGGAAGTCCGGAGGGTCAGGAGACTGAATAGAAATATGTATCAGTGAAGAGCGGGAACAGGAGGAATTATTAGAAAGTCCAAGACATCAGGGATGCCAGAGGCTTCCAATCCCAGTAAGGATGATATTCGCTGAAATAGACAACAGAGGGAAGATAGAACTGAAAGAGACCACCTCCGGTAGATATGGCCCCAGTGGAAAGATGGGGCCACCAAAATCTTTAACCCAGACTTGTTCCTGTCTAAAGGAAACACAGGGATAAAAAATGGAGCAAGACTGAAGGAAAGGGCATCCAGAGAATGCCCCATCCCATCTGCAGACACCAAATCCCAGCACTATTGCTGATGCCAAGAAGTGCTTGCAGACAGAAGCCTGGTATAGCCGTTCTCTGAGAGGTTCTGCCAGCACCTAAGACAGATGCAGATTGCCACAGCCATCCATTGGACTGGGCCTGGGGACCCCATTGGAAGACTTAGGGGAAGGACTGAAGGAGCTGAAGGGGATTGCAACCCTATAGGTTGAACAACAGTATCAACTAACCGGACCCCTCAGAGCTCGCATGGACCAATCCACCAACCAAAAAGTTGGTCAATGGCTCCAGCTACATATTTTTTTTTATTAATTTTTTTTATTAACTTGAGTATTTCTTATTTACATTTCGAATATTATTCCCTTTCCCGGTTTCCGGGCCAACATCCCCCAACTCCTCCCCCTCCCTTTCTTTATGGGTGTTCCCCTCCCCATCCTCCCTCCATTACCGCCCTCCCCCCAACAATCACATTCACTGGGGGTTCAGTCTTAGCAGGACCCAGGGCTTCCCCTTCCACTGGTGCTCTTACTAGGATATTCATTGCTACCTATGAGGTCAGAGTCCAGGGTCAGTCCATGTAAAGAGTTTTAGGTAGTGGCTTAGTCCCTGGAAGCTCTGGTTGCTTGGCATTGTTGTTCATATGGGGTCTCGAGCCCCTTCAAGCTCTTCCATTTCTTTCTCTGATTCCTTCAACGGGGGTCCTGTTCTCAGTTCAGTGGTTTGCTGCTGGCATTCGCCTGTGTATTTGCTGTATTCTGGCTGTGTCTCTCAGGAGAGATCTACATCTGGTTCCTGTCTGCCTGCACTTCTTTGCTTCATCCATCTTGTCTAATTGGGTGGCTGTATATGTATGGGCCACATGTGGGGCAGGCAGCAGGGGACTACCTTATCTGCCATGAATGGGAGGGGAGGTGCTTGATCCTGTGGAGGCTTGTCGCCTCAGCAAGGGGAATGCTAAAGGGGTGAGGCAGGAGTAGGTGGGTGGGAGTGAGCACCCTCCTCTTAGAGGCAAAGGGGAGGGTGGATTGGGTGGGGATACTTTATCTTAAAATTTTGAATTTCCTTTTACATGTGAGTGTTGCTAAAAATCAGGAAATTCAACTTTTTTGTAAACACTTGGTAAAACATAAAGACTTATTTTTCTTAAATCTACTTTCTTTTCACAGTAGTATTTCAAATATTTTGCTGGGATCTTTTGCCTGGTAAAATTTAATCGGTAAAAATTAAATTTTTTGTTCCTCAAACAAAAAATGTTAAATAATTCTTGATAGATTTTTCTTTTGTGGTTTTTTTTTTATCATCTGGATATATTGAACTTTTAAACTATTTCTGTTAAAATATTTCTTTAATGCAAAGTGATTTTATGTGGTATTTTTAACACCTACTTACCTCTCAAAAAAGAACCAGGGCCGTTTAAGATCATCATTGAAGTACTCATCTTAAAATACGACTGACTAGTTTAGTATTGCGTTTCAGGGTTTCCTTTAACTGACTTTGGAAAAGACCTTAATTGTGCATTTTCCGCCCAACTGATCTGTGCAAATAGCATGCAACTGGCAGTGGGCATAATAAAATCATTTCCTGGTTAATTTGACTTCACTATTGATAAAGAGGAGGAAGGATCATATTTTTTTGCTTTTTTATCCTCTGTCACAGGCAGTACAATTACATTTTAAAGTAATTTCTTAAAAAGGCTTTTATTGCTTAGCTTTTGGAAGATCGTTTCATTTTGGACGTGAACCCTGTGAAACTGTCAGATGGCAGGTACGAAGCTTCTCAGTGAAGAGTAAAACCAGGGCTGAACTAACCTTCACCTCTCTCGCTTTCCAAAGAGTAAGGCTTTTGGAGCTGCCCTCTGGGGAGGCTTGAATGAAAACAGGTAGGGATTCTCAGAATCCCTCCTCTGTTTTCCAGTTCCATCATAGTGATAATCTTTGGTTCCTGCTAGGCTTCTCCTAAAAAGACTGTCAGTTGAAAACAAACGTTCACATCAGAAACCTTCAATTCTTTTCTTATTGCAACCCTAGACCTGATAAGTAGTCAGCTTTCTGAGTTGCTGGTAGCATTATGCCTTTATGTTCAGAGGTCTCTGCCATGTTCACGGGGTCCCTTCTACTTAAAATACATAATTAATCAAGAAGACCTCTGGAGCTCTGGAGATAGAAAGGGTGAGGACAGTTTCACAGTCATAAGAGTGTAGTGCAGGCTAACAATCTCGGCCCAGGTTTGCCCACATATCTGGGGAACTTATGGGCACCAAGTGGCAGAGTTTCGAAACCACTTGTTCTAATTCGTTTTTCAGATCCTTAAATTTATTTCACACACACACACACACACACACACACACACACACACACACACACACACACAAACACACTGAGGAGGGGGGAATATGGGGAGATCGAAAGAGGAGAGAGAGAGAAAATAGGAGAGAGTGAAAGAGAGAAAAGAGAGAAGAGAGAGAAGAGGAGGGGGAAGAGAGAGGAGAGAGTGAAAGAGAGAAGATGAGATCTTGTCCTCTAGGGATTTTTTTTTTTCAATAGAAATAATGAAGGTAGCTATGGAATGGGACAAACTCAAGCAGAGAGACATAGTAAAAATAACAGGTTTTTCTTGTCTCCCTTTTAAAAACTTCTCTTTTATATCACAGATGAATGTAAGTTTGTAGTACATGTAAACATGGAACCCCAATTTTTTTGCTCCATGGGCAATAGAAACTGGGTGCGTGCGTAAATTATCATATCCTCATACAATCCTGTGTTGACCATATAAGGTAGATCAAGTACATACAAAGCAAATTAATATTATAGGGTCTATCGACCAGTACTCTGAAAAATGCTTAACTTCTCTGATCTTACTATCTATCGAATAGAGGCAGTTGACAACTCATTTAGCACTCTATAAATTCAAGGCAATCACAATGCTTCCTAATACCATGGCAAACAAGCGACAAAAAAATAAAATAAAATCAACAATCAATCAATCAATCAATCAATCAGGGCTTGGAACAAGGTTAGAAGGAACAAGATATTTCTTGAGAAAACATTCTGAGGAGAGAAAGATAAGTGTGATGGAAACGTGAAATATGACTGTTAGAGGAGAGCAGCGACCGTCACCCACTGCCCATGTGATCTTTTTCCACCCACCTTTGTTTGGACATACACGGCTACTGTGTTCTCTTCTGGTAGTGACCTTTAGAGAAGGAAAGCAATGCAATCTCATTATACTCCAAAGACCGAGGTAAAACAGATGCACCTTCTGGTTTCCTGAAATAAAATCTAAAGGAACTGTAGTTTACTTAGCCTTTCGTACGCGAAGTTGATCACTCTAGTGTGAAGCTTGAAACTATTGTAAACTTTATTGAATTACCTCTCGGTTCTAAGCCTCCGCTGAAAATACTATACAAAGATATAATCACTCCCAGGCCAGATTTCAGTGTTTGAAATTTAATTATGCCTAGCGTTTTCCTATGTCCTATCATATTCTGCTTCGTTCTTATATTTTTGCCTTTGAAGAAAGATCGGTTGGCAATCTGTTACCTTAAATGTTTCTTTTGAATTCATTGGAGCACTTGTTTCGTACCAACGCCTAATATTTTATGGAATCGTTAAAGGCTTGATTTCGTTGTATCATGGTCTGTGGAAAGGATCAAGTTCCTGGCCCCCATGAAGCAATAAAAACCACCTATATTACTCATCCTTCCATGCCTACAGCAGCTTCATTCTTAGGATAATCAATGTGGTTGTGGCTCCAAGCCTCCACATAGACTTATGAGGGTCAACTTACCTTCTGCACTCCCATTGCTAGGACCAAACTCGGGAGCTCTCTAAATTATATTACATCTCTTTTCTTTTCTTTTATTGGATATTTTATTTATTTACATTTCGAACATTATCCCCTTTCGTGGTTTCCCCTCGGGAATCCCCCTATCCCATCCTCCCTCCCCCTGCTTCTATGAGGGTTCTCCCCCACCCACCCACCCACTCCCACCTCTCTGCCCTGGGCATTCCCCTACACTGGGGAAATCGAGCCTTCACAGGACCAAGGGCTTCTTGTCTTGATGCCAGACAATGCCATCCTCTGCTACATATAGGACTGGAGCCATGGGTCATTCCATTTGTACTCTTTGGTTCGTGGTTTAGTCCCTGGGATCTATTATGTCTCTTAGAGACCCAGGCGCTGACTCTGTGGGGCTGTCAACCTCTCTTGAAATGGGTGCAGTACTGTCTGATTTCTCCTAGGATATGCTTCCTTGAATGTCTGAATCATCTTCTCTCCAGGCTGCCAACTCTGCTGCCACACCTGATGGACATACATCCACCAACACTTTTGTTTACTATGATAATTTATACTTTAGCTGATCCAAGTGCCAGTGTAGTAACAAGATTTAAATTATTGACCTGAGCTTTTAATAAAACCCTGGTTTGTAATTATTCCTTAACAAGTACACTTAAAGCTCTAGGTTGGGATTTTGTCAAGGCTTAATTTTAAATCATGTATACTTGATACACACTACTGAGTTAATGCTAAAGCTATTATAAGATACTAATAGCATGTATACATTTTTTATTATGTTTAAAATAACCAAATTCTGAGGTTGCCTGGTAATGCTAATTTGTTGTGCCTGAATGTCAAAGAGAATCATGCTAGGGATCTGAAACACTCAGAATCTTGTTTTTTTTTTGTTTTTTTTTTGTATATGTAATAATTTGAACATGCATCATTGTTTAAGAATATGAATACTTGTTTTTTTAAAGTTTAAAAAAATAAAATATTTTAAATTATTTGCAATTATTTTATTTGTCTTGGAAATATTTAAGTAATATCATTTGATTTATTCAAGTTTTCATTATAGTGTTGAAGTGATGGCTCGATAGGTAAAATGCTTGCCATAAAAGGGTGAGCATCTGAGTTTGCATTCGCACATGTGGTATCACAGGTCTGGATTCCAGAACCTCTACAGCAAGATGGCAGGTGGAGGAAGGAGAATTCTGAGAGGCATGTGAGTCAGCTACCCTAGTGTTCTTCTGCATGAACAACAAGAAACACTGCCTCAAATAAAGTAGAAGGTGAGGACCAAAACCCAAGATGGCTCTTTAACCCCCATTTGATTGAGATGGCACAGGGAGACCAGAACACAAACACACACACACACACACACACACACACACACACACACACACACACACACACACAAGATTAAGTCAAGAACAAAGTATTTCAGCATTTTGCTTTCATAGTCATAGTAAAATCTAAAGCTGACTTGTCTAACTCTCTAAATAACAGTTGTGATATAAAAAGAACCACCCAAGTGTTAGTGCCATAAATTAATAAAACCTATTATTCTTGGATCAGAAATTCAAGCATGAGAAAGTGAGGTGATTTGTCTCTGTCAGTACATTAGGTCTCAGCTGTGAAAATGGAATATTTAGAGAAACTGCGTGTGACTGAAACCAGTTTGAGCTATTTTTTACCCACCTTTCTAGTGCCTGACAGAGGATCACTCACATCTTAAGCTTGACTTGGCTTTCCAACCAGAGACCTTACATGCCAGCTTCCAATGTTACTCTGTTTCCTTGCTGAATGATGGATAGCTACTGAGAGGAATCAATGCAAAATGAAGAAGCCTTTTTGAATGAGACAGCACAGACTCGGTTGGGTAAGGATAGAGCTGAATGCCTTTATCAGAGCCCTGAAAGTCAGAAGACCACTTGTTTCATACTTGGGTGACGCAGAGAGCAGCGTACTCCTACCCAATAGAAAGTTACAGAGATAACACTCCTATTGGGGAAGATATCAGTGCAACTAAACACTTTGTTTATAATTTCCCCATCTCTTTTCTGTTTACAAATTCTTTATGTTCACAGCAAAGGCAAAGTCTGTTCAAAGAATCCAATGACCCACAAAAGCTTCATTTTGCTTTGGGATAGGACTCAAGATAGATGTCTAGATTCTCATTATTAAAAGTAGATGGGGGTATTGATAAAGCTCTCCAAGATCTGCTTCTTGAACACATTTTTTTCTATTATCTGCCTCAATATCTTTGAAAATCCAGTCAGGGATTTTACATTTCCTTGCTTATGGACCATTCCGCATTCTGGGTCTGATTCTTTCCATATGTGATAAAATAATTTCTCATCTAATTTACTCTTATATTCATCTTGGTTTTGGATAAATAATTGTATCAATCCATGAGTCCAAAGTCCTTTACATTTTGTACTTCCTGATTAGTTCACTCACAGATGGTCCCTATTTCCTTGATAGATTAAGTGGACCTCAGTATATATTGATTTGTAAGTCATTCTGTCACACAAAAGTAAGGCTTGCTCATCTCTAGGAAATGATTTCATCTCTGCCTCAGGTTTCTGTGGAGGCTACACTGAGCCTATATCCTTTATGACTTCATATTTTATTGGAGATTTTATGTTCAATGCACCTTTTGGTATCCTTAGAAGAAGGCATTGTGTGTTTCACATAACTCTTATAAATTTTCAAAAGGACTTTATAGTGTTTACTTTATTTTATCCTTAAGACATTTTGATACATTATGAGAGATTTTAAACCCAGAAATTCCTGTATCTGTGAGCTTTCTTTTAAAATGCACTTGAAAATGGAACGTTCCCTTTCTTCACTCTCTGAATGTAATGTGTCCTGAGCTGAATATATGTGCCCTTCAAAACTTAATATGAGCTTGAAATTCTGTATTTTACTGTGATGCTGTAACCTTAAGAGGATGGTTATTCAGGAGGCAACTAGGTCATGAGGGTAAAGAATTACAGAGTGAGTTCACTGTGTTTAGAGAAAGAGAGATAAAGTCCTCCTTTCTCTCTTTGCTCTCTTAATAGTGATAACTGATAGTGATGGCTCAGTGTGTGTGCACATGCTCAGGCACACGTATTCGCGCGCGCGCGCGCGCGCGCGCGCACACACACACACACACACACACACACACACACACATATCCTCATTCCATTTTGACTTCCATTGACAATTGTTAAGCCAATACTAAAGGTTTGGGGTCTATTAGGGCAATACTCCACTTTGAGTGCCGGATTCTATTACTGGAAGATTACCCCAAATATCAGCGATGTACAAATAACCACATGTCATTCTCAGAGTGTTAATTCAGGAGCTGGAATAGGACACAGAAGGGACATTTCTCGCTATTGTATAATATTTGGAGCATCATCATCTTAGATGACCCAAGTGATTCAAAGTGACTTGAATGGCTTGGTACTTGATGCTTCTTTGATTGTGTATTTGGCGTAAAGGTTGAGATGACTCAAAGTCTGAAATTTACAAGTCTGAAAATAAGAGAGTTTTCTTTCAGTGTTAGGTGGGTAGAATCAAAAGTCAGATTAAAGAAACCTCCAGAATTTTGTAAATGCAGAAGTATTCTGTCATGACTTTTATAACTTACTCTCATGAATAATGTAACAACACTCATAATGGTTTTTGGTTATTATTCTAGCAATTTTGCATTCTATTTATTCTAATTGGAATTTTATGCTATAAGATGTTTCTGTTGGCAGAAATGTAGATACCACGATTACAAGGTTTTTAAAAAACATTTCTTGCACAGTCTCAATTTTTGTCGTGTATTTGAAAATAATAAACTTTATGTAAATGGAAAATATTAGTGCCATTTAGGCACTCATATTGATTGCCGGAATTATCAAAATTGCTAAGACTGACTAATAGAATGTTTGACTATAATAGCTGATCAGTGAGTCAAAATTATATGACATGATTATAGATTAAACCTGATGGGATTTCATGACCTTTCACCCATATTTTCTGATGGTTAATTATCCTAACATAACAATCTGGACTACATTATTTCTTCAAAATTGATTTCAGTCGCTGATGAACTTGTCAGTACCTGAGGGCTCCCAGATATCAGCGTTCAATTATAGTTGCATGGCCTCCTCTCTGCTTTCATTTGTGAATTTACCTACACTATGAAGTTCAGGTTCCTTAGGATCCAATAGCACCTTCAGGTAAAGTTTCTAAAAATTACAATGCAAAAATGGTTCTTAGCAACTTTACATTTTTCCTTACACTTACCAAAGATACCCAGATAGTCACAAATTATGATATACATTTCCTAGATACGCGAGTGAAATCTTGCTAGCCACATAGTCCATTTCCAGTTTCCATTAGGAAATAGATGATTTTAATCTCTTCTCAACATTTGCTCCTTGGTTTTTCATATTTAAATTATTTTACAATTGTTGAATATGTTCAGTGACTGATGTAAAAATTACTCCTACAGAAATAAAGCTGGAAGAAGCATTTGTTTTCTCAGGCCGAGGAATGGTTAGGCCACTCATCTGAGACACTCTTAAGTCACTGGGTCTCAAGACAGAAGGGGCTTCTCTAACTGATTTCCCCTGATTCTGTGAGTCTTCTTTCTGCAGCTTTGAAAATTTTATAAATTCAGGATTGTCTTGCTCACTCGTGTGAGTTAACTGTATCTCCCTGCTTATGAAATTCAAGCCTCCTGAAAAAAGAAGTTTCTTTCTTTTTCATAGTTGTCCTGACACATAGATATCTTGCTTTCTGCACTTAGAATAAAATGATTAATAAGTACCATGTATTAAGTTTTTATTATTTTAATTGTTCTTTATTCTGATTGTGAGGCTATTATACTTCTACCTGTATATTTATTTTATTTGTAGCTAACATTGTAATAATTGTATTTAGTGACGGGTTAAGCAGGCAAGCCATTAGAAAAGGTAGAAATTTCCATGGTTATTTGGTATTTCTCCCTTTCTTTTCTTTATTGATTATTTTATTTATTTAAATTGCAAATGTTATCCCCCTTCCCAGTTTTCCCTCCACAAGCTTCCTACCAAAGCCTTCCTGCCCCTGACTTTATGAGGGTGCTACCCACCGGTCCATCCACTCCTGCCTCAGTGGCCTAGCATTCCTATTCCCTAAATTCTGAAGGCAACTTAAAGGTAAAGTTGCTTAAGATGACAATGCAAAAATGGTTCTTAACAACTTTACATTTTTCCTTACACTTACCGAAGATACCCAGATAGCCACAAATTATGGTATACATTAAAATTGTATGTATATTGCCATAATGTATATGATACTTACAGAACAATGTCATACTCTTCAAGGTTTTTGAAACATACTAAAAATACAGGAAAACATAAGCCTATTATTTTTGAAATTTTTCTATATAGCTCAGTGAAGCCGGAATAAATTAAAAATCGTCTGAGGATTTAATAGTATCGTGGTGAGTTATACTCTGAACTCAAGCAATTATTCATTTTTCAATTAACCCTTCTAAACTTTAGGCAAACAGTTGCCTACATTGGAAAATAACAATAGTTATTTCACAATGCTTCATGTCCAAAATGAACTTCTCTGGTACAGATCTAGATACTCTTTATTCCTTTCCTTCCCTCTTGCCCACCCTGTCGCTTGCCCACCCTCTCTTTTCCCCACCCTCTCTCTTGCCCACTCTGTCTCTTGCCCACCCTCTCTCTCTTTTGCTTTCCTCTCCCCGCATGCTACTCTCATCTATTTTTTCCCACTTCAGGTTTGTATTACAAATTATTCAATTTCTAATTGAGCACTTTCCTTTCAGTGTAGACATTCCCTCCCTTGGGATGCTGTTTCTGACTTCAGATTATTTATTGCTTCTTGTGGGTTTTGCAAGAACAAAGAATGTCTTCAACATTTAGTACTAATTATAGTTTCTCCGTCTTTCTTTAAATGGTCTTATTTTTGATCATTTTCTGCTATGTACTCTTGCAAGCTATGTCTTAGAGATGTATTTACCCAATTTAAATAGTTTTTATATTTACATTTTGGGGATATTTACATATATCTTTTATGTATCTCTGAGAAGGTACTTTGGGTTTCCTATAAATTGAACTTTGTATCACTGTCCAATATTCTAGAGACTAAAAATCTACTGCTGATTCAATTCTAAAATAAAGCTTAAGGATAAAAATAGATGTTAATTGATAATAGCTCAGTGAAAGAAATTGATGCCCTGCTGAAGTGGAAAACACATGCTAACTCTGAGATGCTTAGGAGTTTATGGTTTTAAGAGTTTGAGAATTGTTATGATGTTGGAAGCTTCTAGTATCCTAAACAAGATGAGGTATAGGAATATTTTTGTGAACTTGTATAAACTCAGTGTTTTCATATGAAAGAAAGTTCTGGTTTCATTATTAAGATATTTGAATTCCCCAAGATCATCATATAAGCTGTATGGATTTGTAATGTAGAAATACTCTCTTTGAGTGATCTATGTTGTGGCCCCATATTCCTCTTAACTCAAGATAAAGCAGTTCCAATGCTATCTTTGTGGTACCTATTGCCCGTCACTCTTTCTGGGGCCAACTAATTTACAGATTAGTCTTGATTAGATAAAATTGCCCCCAGGGGAACTGCAGCAATAAAAATGCCAAAAATATCTGTTAAAACTCCAAATTACTCATGAAATAACTAGGTTTCCTGGGTTTGACAGACATGGTATTATGACACAAATCTCTATGGAAAAAAAAAAACTCAACAGTAAGTTCTTCCCATTTCCCCTGACATTTTTATCAAAGTGCACTAGAGTTTAACAAAGCCCTTTTCTTTCAGTAACTCCTACATTCCATAACTTTCAGCTGAAAATTCACGATAAATGTGAAGATACAACTTACTGCCTAGTTTTCCTTACATGAGTGATCTAATGAGGTATTCTCAAAAGGAACGAGAAATGGTCTAACTGAGCAATATGTCAGTAAACTGCTGGACTGTGTAGATAGTTTCAGTGAGGCCAGACCTGGCATGTGTGTTTCTTTACTTTTTAGAGATATCAGCACTTAATTAATAGACTGATTTTATTTTCTTTTCCTTTTCACTTTAAAATAGTTATTCAATAGTGGGCATTACATAACCATATAAGACTTCATTGTCATATATACAGTATTGAAACTATGTTTTCCAAGAAGCATTGCTTTCCCCCTGCTCCCCCAAACAAACAAAAAAGTAGGTGAAACGTGAACTTATAAAAAAAATTGGAACCTTCAATACAGGAAGCCGGTAAGGATGTTTAAGTTCAGAAAATGTTCCCAATTATATACCTCCCCACCCCGCCTTCAAAAGAAACTTTTCTAAACAAGAGCACTGAATCAATAACATTGACTGAGCATCTGCGCATGCACATGAAAACACACACACACACACACACACACACACACACACACACACACACACTGGCTATCACAGTCTGCAGCTTCGTCCACAGATATGACCCATAAAACTACAGATTTATCCTAGAACCTAAATGACCACTTGCACAAGACAACGTGACATTCCCCTTTACAGATGACACCAAACCATTCAAAAAACCCATTGGTGTGAAGAATTACTAATTTCTGAGACTCAGACAGGATAATAACATGAACTGTATTGGAATGTGGGTCGTATAGACTAAAAAAAAAAAAAAAAAACATCAGGAACCTACATTCTTGGATAACAGTCAGTTAACCCAAACAAAACAGAAAAACAACCAAACAAGAACAAGTGATTCAACTGTGTTTATACTCTTCTAGAAAATTCTCAGGACAGAATTTTCATCTTTACTGCTATTACTTAATCTGGACCTCATGTGTAAATAAAAACAATGGAAAAGGAGAGTGGTGCTTTCAGAACCATATCATTCAGTGCTGGGGATCCATCCTGTTCTAAGATCACAGGGCAAGGACTCTGCCACCAAGGGTCTCCTTCAGCCCCAAATACTTTTGTTGCTACAGGAAGAGGAAAGGGTTTGAAGAACATGAAATTCTAAAATACAAAAATAAACAAAAAACAAACAAACAAACAAAAACCATTAGAGACAAATTTAGAACGTAAAGATGGTCACATTTTTACGTTGTTCAGTTGAGGATAAAAGGGAATAGGAATTAAAAAAAAGAAAGAATTTATGGAAAACTGATGGTGAATCTCTATTACTGCTTACCATTAAACAAAAGGCCAGACGTCTTTCTCTGTGTTTACTGTCATATCTTTTTAAATGGAACAGATTGTTTAATTCTCTTTTTAAAAGATTTGTTACATGTAAGTACACTGTAGCTGTCTTCAGACACACCAGAAGAGGGCATCAAATCCCATTACAGATAATTGTGACCTACCATGTGGTTGCTCGGATTTGAACTCAGGACTTATGGAAGAACAGTGCTCTTAACCACTGAGCCATCTTTCCAGCACCAGATTATTTAACTCTAATAAAAAGAAACGTTAAAACAGAAACCAAAAGGGTGAGGGAAGAGTCCAGAATGTTCCCCGGTATAAAATGGGAATAGAGAGAGTATATTCTAACTACACTCACAGAACCTTTAATAAGATGTGTTTACAAAGAAACAATAAATCTCCCTTCGTTTCTCTCATTTTCTTTTGAATCAATGAAGCCTGTTTCCCCAGAAGCATGTTTCTCGCTTGCAGTCTCCATCACCATCAGCTGTTCCCACCTCATTTTTCCTCTCAGGCCATAATCCCTAGAGACCATACCTTTAAAGGAGGGAGAATGGAGACGGTATGACATATCCTAAGAATTATGAAAGAGGTAAAAAAAAATTACACAAATCTTGAATATGGTTGCCTTAGTGTTTATTGCTGGGAAGAGACACTATAATCAAAGCAACTTAAAGTACTTAATTGGTTGCTTGCTTCCATTTTCAGAGGGCTACTCCATGGTGACAATGGCAGTAATCATGGCAAGAGGCAGACAGGCATGGGCCTGAGTAGTAGCTTAGAGCTCACATCCTTACATGCAGGTAGGAATCTGGAACAGATAGAGACTGGGCCTGTCATGGGCTTTTCAAACCCCGAAGTCCATCCCTCTATAACACACCTCTTCTAACAAGGCCACACCTCCTCCAACAAAACTATACCTTCAAATCCTTCCCAAAACGTTCCAGTGAATGGGCACCAAGCATTTAAACATATGAGCCTAAGGAGATCATTCTCATTCAGACTTCCATAATGATCATCAAATATCTCATTCAGATCACCACACATATCATCATATAATGCTGAATTGGACTCTGTAAATATTGATACTGTTATGGGAGATGCATTTAAAGTAGGTGTGTGTGTATGTGTCTGTCTGTCTGTCTGTCTCTCTCTTTCTCTCTCTTTCTCTCTCTTTCTCTCTGTCTCTCTCTGTCTCTGTCTCTGTCTCTGTCTCTCTCTCTCTCTCTCTCTATATATATATATATATATATATATATATATATATGTGTGCGTGTGTGCGCGTGCGCGTGCATGCAAGTCCTAGAATAAATTAGAATTCAATGTAGCTGGTATAAATGACGAGACTTTAGTGAGTGGATTATGTAACCTGCTGTTAGGGCATGTCACATGGAAAAACACATACACAGAAAGATGAGACTGAGGGCCATTAATGACTACAGCCATTGGCCATTCCCAGAAGCATCTAAAACAAGGACCTTGTCAGTTACTGAGGGACAAAACCAATAAAGAACGCTTCTGCTATAGATGTGATATTAAATCGGGGAAGAAATATCTAAACTACAATTTCCTTGCCTGCCAGTCTTTTGTTAGTAACTCCTGGATATAGCTGTTCTACAGTTGGTCATCAAGTAAGATAAAGTCCCGAGAATGCAATCTATTTCTTATAACCTGGACAACAAAGCAGATTCAGGATGAGCAATAGCTCTGAGTAGAGAAGAAACACCTAGTATTGTACACATTATTTAATCCATAAATGAATAGTGTAATTGATAGAAATTTGAATTTGCACTTGGCCTTGTGATTTACTTTGGCCTATGGAATCACACATTGCTCAATGTATCTTGTATATTTAGCATTGTTCTCTTATATTTTTGCTGTTGACTACAGAACAAACTCCAATTGTGTTCTTCCTCCACCAAATATAAAATAATAAATAAATAATACACAAGGGAATGTTCTCTCAGCCAGCTCAGAGATCTGCAGCCCAAATCAGAACTTTCCAAGTAGAACTGGGCATAAGAGGTAGCATGACTTTGTTGTTTGTTTGTTTTTTATTATTATTATTATTATTATTATTATTATTATTATTATTATTATTATTAACTTGAGTATTTCTTATATACATTTCGAGTGTTATTCCCTTTCCCGGTTTCTGGGTAAACATCCCCCTGCCCCCTCCCCTTCCTTATGGGTGTTCCCCTCCCAACCCTCCCCCCATTGCTGCCCTCTCCCCAACAGTCTAGTTCACTGGGGGTTCAGTCTTAGCAGGACCCAGGGCTTCCCCTTCCACTGGTGCTCTTACTAGGATATTCATTGCTACCTACAAGGTCAGAGTCCAGGGTCAGTCCATGTATAGTCTTTGGGTAGTGGCTTAGTCCCTGGAAGCTCTGGTTGGTTGGCATTGCTGTACATATGGGGGGTCTCGAGCTCCTTCAAGCTCTTCCAGTTCTTTCTCTGATTCCTTCAACAGGGTCCTGTTCTCAGTTCAGTGGTTTCCTGCTGGCATACGCCTCTGTATTTGCTGTATTCTGGCTGTGTCTCTCAGGAGCGATCTGCATTCACATTTTGATCATCCATCTTGAGTTTCATTTGTTCTAGGCATCTAGGGTAATTCAAGCATTTGGGCTAATAGCCACTTATCAATGAGTACATACCATGTATGTCTTTCTGTGATTGGGTAGCTCACTCAGGATGATATTTTCCAGTTCAACCATTTGCCTCTAATTTCATAAAGTCATTGTTTTTGATAGCTGAGTAATATTCCATTGTGTAGATGTACCACATTTTCTGTATCCATTCCTCTGTTGAAGGGCATCTGGGTTCTTTCCAGTTTCTGGCTATTATAAATAAGGCTGCGATGAACATAGTGGAGCACTTGTCTTTTTTTATATGTTGGGGCATCTTTTGGGTATATGCCCAGGAGGGGTATAGCTGGATCCTCAGGCAGTTCAATGTCCAATTTTCTGAGGAACCTCCAGACTGATTTCCAGAATGGTTGTACCAGTCTGCAATCCCACCAACAATGGAGGAGTGTTCCCCTTTCTCCACATCCTCGCCAGCATTTGCTGTCACCTGAGTTTTTGATCTTAGCCATTCTCACTGGTGTGAGGTGAAATCTCAGGGTTGTTTTGATTTGCATTTCCCTTATGACTAACGAGATGTTGAACATTTCTTTAGGTGTTTCTCGGCCATTCGGCATTCCTCAGCTATGAATTCTTTGTTTAGCTCTGAACCCCATTTTTTAATAGGGTTATTTGTCTCCCTGCGGTCTAACTTCTTGAGTTCTTTGTATATTTTGGATATAAGGCCTCTATCTGTTGTAGGATTTGTAAAGATCTTTTCCCAATCTGTTGGTTGCCGTTTTGTCCTAACCACAGTGTCCTTTGCCTTACAGAAGCTTTGCAGTTTTATGAGATCCCATTTGTCGATTCTTGATCTTAGAGCATAAGCCATGGGTGTTTTGTTCAGGAAATTTTTTCCAGTGCCCATGTGTTCCAAATGCTTCCTAGTTTTTCTTCTATTAGTTTGAGTGTGTCTGGTTTGATGTGGAGGTCCTTGATCCACTTGGACTTAAGCTTTGTACAGGGGTGATAAGCATGGATCGATCTGCATTCTTCTACATGTTGACCTCCAGTTCAACCAGCACCATTTGCTGAAAATGCTATCTTTTTTCCATTGGATGGTTTTTGGCTCCTTTGTCAAAAATCAAGTGCCCATAGGTGTGTGGGTTCATTTCTGGGTTTTCAATTCTATTCCATTGGTCTATCTGTCTGTCTCTGTACCAATACCATGCAGTTTTTATCACTATTGCTCTGTAATACTGCTTGAGTTCTGGGATAGTGATTCCCCTGAAGTCCTTTTTATTGTTGAGGATAGTTTTAGCTATCCTGGGTTTTTTGTTATTCAGATGAATTTGCAAATTGTTCTGTCTAACTCTTTGAAGAATTGGATTGGTATTTTGATGGGGATTGCATTGAATCTGTAGATCGCTTTTTGCAGAATGGCCATTTTTACTATATTAATCCTGCCAATCCATGAGCATGGGAGATCTTTCCATCTTCTGAGGTCTTCTTCAATTTCTTTCTTCAGAGTCTTGAAGTTCTTATTGTACAGATCTTTCCCTTGCTTGGTTAAAGTCACACCGAGGTACTTTATATTATTTGGATCTATTATGAAGAGTGTCGTTTCCCTAATTTCTTTCTCGGCTTGTTTCTCTTTTGTGTAGAGGAAGGCTACTGATTTATTTGAGTTAATTTTATGCCCAGCAACTTTGCTGGAAGTTGTTTATCAGCTTTAGTAGTTCTCTGGTGGAACTTTGGGATCACTTAAATATACTATCATATCATCTGCAAATAGTGATATTTTGACTTCTTCTTTTCCGATCTGTATCCCCTTGACCTCCTTTTTGTTGTCTGATTGCTCTGGCTAGAACTTCAAGAACTATATTGAATAAGTAGGGAGAGTGGGCAGCCTTGTCTAGTCCCTGATTTTAGTGGGATTGCTTCAAGTTTCTCTCCATTTAGTTTAATGTTAGCCACTGGTTTGCTGTATATGGCTTTTACTATGTTTAGGTATGGGCCTTGAATTCCTATTCTTTCCAGGACTTTTTATCATGAAGGGGTGTTGAATTTTGTCAAATGCTTTCTCAGCATCTAATGAAATGATCATGTGGTTTTGTTCTTTCAGTTTGTTTATATAATGGATCATGTTGATGGTTTTCCGTATATTAAACCATCCCTGCATGCCTGGGATGAAGCCTACTTGATCATGGTGGATGATTGTTTTGATGTGCTCTTGGATTCGGTTTGCCAGAATTTTATTGAGTATTTTTGCATCGATATTCATAAGGGAAATTGGTCTGAAGTTCTCTTTCTTTGTTGGGTCTTTGTGTGGTTTAGGTATAAGAGTAATTGTGGCTTCATAGAAGGAATTCGTAGTGCTCCATCTGTTTCAATTTTGTGGAATAATTTGGATAATATTGGTACGAGGTCTTCTATGAAGGTCTGATAGAATTCTGCAAAAACCCGTCTGGACCTGGGCTCTTTTTGGTTGGGAGACCTTTAATGACTGCTTCTATTTCCTTAGGAGTTATGGGGTTGTTTAACTGGTTTATCTGTTCCTGATTTAACTTCAGAACCTGGTATCTGTCTAGGAAATTGTCCATTTCCTGCAGATTTTCAAGTTTTGTTGAATATAGGCTTTTATAGTAAGATCTGATGATTTTTTGAATTTCCTCTGAATCTGTAGTTATGTCTCCCTTTTCATTTCTGATTTTGTTAATTTGGATACACTCTCTGTGTCCTCTCATTAGTCTGGCTAAGGGTTTATCTATCTTGTTGATTTTCTCAAAGAACCAACTTTTGGTTCTGTTGATTCTTTCTATGGTCCTTTTTGTTTCTACTTGGTTGATTTCGGCTCTGAGTTTGATTATTTCCTGCCTTCTACTCCTCCTGGGTGTATTTGCTTCTTTTTGTTCTAGAGCTTTTTGGTGTGCTGTCAAGCTGCTGACATATGCTCTTTCCTGTTTCTTTCTGCAGGCACTCAGCGCTATGAGTTTTCCTCTTAGCACAGCTTTCATTGTGTCCCATAAGTTTGGGTATGTTGTACCTTCATTTTCATTAAATTCTAAGAAGTTTTTAATTTCTTTCTTTATTTCTTCCTTGACCAGGTTATCATTGAGTAGAGCATTGTTCAATTTCCACTTATATATGGGCATTCTACCCTTATTGTTATTGAAGACCAGTTTTAGGCCTTGGTGGTCTGATAGCACGCATGGGATTATTTCTATCTTTCTGTACCTGTTGAGGCCCGTTTTTTGACCAATTATATGGTCAATTTTGGAGAAAGTACCATGAGGAGCTGAGAAGAAGGTATAACCTTTTGCTTTAGGATAGAATGTTCTATAAATATCTGTTAAGTCCATTTGGCTCATGACTTCTCTTAGTCTGTCTACGCTCTGTTTAATTTCTGTTTCCATGATCTGTCCATTGATGAGAGTGGGGTGTTGAAATCTCCTACTATTATTGTGTGAGGTGTAATGTGTGTTTTGAGCTTTAGTAAGGTTTCTTTTACGTATGTAGGTGCCCTTGTATTTGGGGCATAGATATTTAGGATTGAGAGTTCATCTTGGTGTATTTTTCCTTTAATGAATATGAAGTGTCCTTCCTTATCTTTTTTGATGACTTTTAGTTGAAAATTGATTTTATCTGATATTAGAATGGCTACTCCAGCTTGCTTCTTCTGACCATTTGCTTGGAAAGTTGTTTTCCAGCCTTTCATTCTGAGGTAGTGTCTGTCTTTGTCTCTGAGGTGTGTTTCCTGTAGGCAGCAGAATGCAGGGTCCTCGTTGCGTATCCAGTTTGTTATTCTATGTCTTTTTATTGGGGAGTTGAGGCCATTGATGTTGAGAGATATTAAGGAATAGTGATTATTGCTTCCGGTTGTATTCATATTTGGATGTGAGGTTATGTTTGTGTGCTTTTCTTCTCTTTGTTTTGTTGCCAAGACGATTAGTTTCTTGTTTCTTCTAGGTATAGCTTGCCTCCTTATGTTGGGCTTTACCATTTATTATCCTTTGTAGTGCTGGATTTGTAGAAAGATATTGTGTAAATTTGGTTTTGTCATGGAATATCTTGGTTTCTCCATCTATGTTGATTGAGAGTTTTGCAGGATACAGTAACCTGGGCTGGCATTTGTGTTCTCTTAGGGTCTGTATGACATCAGTCCAGGATCTTCTGGCCTTCATAGTTTCTGGCGAAAAGTCTGGTGTGATTCTGATAGGTCTGCCTTTATATGTTACTTGACCTTTTTCCCTTACTGCTTTTAATATTCTTTCTTTATTTTGTGCATTTGGTGTTTTGACTATTATGTGATGGGAGGTGTTTCTTTTCTGGTCCAATCTATTTGGAGTTCTGTAGGCTTCTTGTATGCCTATGGGTATCTCTTTTTTTAGGTTAGGGAAGTTTTCGTCTATGATTTTGTTGAAGATATGTACTGGTCCTTTGAGCTGGGAGTCTTCACTCTCTTCTATACCTATTATCCTTAGGTTTGATCTTCTCATTGAGTCCTGGATTTCCTGTATGTTTTGGACCAGTAGCTTTTTCTGCTTTACATTATCTTTGACAGTTGAGTCAATGATTTCTATGGAATCTTCTGCTCCTGAGATTCTCTCTTCCATCTCTTGTATTCTGTTGGTGAAGCTTGTATCTACAGCCCTTGTCTCTTCTTTTGGTTTTCTATATCCAGGGTTGTTTCCATGTGTTCTTTCTTGATTGCTTCTATTTCCATTTTTAATTCCTTCAACTGTTTGATTGTGTTTTCCTGGAATTCTTTCAGGGATTTTGTGACTCTCTCTATGGGCTTCTACTTGTTTATTTATGTTTTCCTGGAATTCTTTTTGGAATTTTTGCGATTTTCTCTCTGTAGGCTTCTACTTGTTTATTTATGTTTTCCTGTGTTTCTCTAAGGGAGTTCTTCATGTCTTTCTTGAAGTCCTCCAACATCATGATCAAATATGATTTTGAAACTAGATCTTGCTTTTCTGGTGTGTTTGGATATTCCGTGTTTGCTTTGGTGGGAGAATTGGGCTCCGATGATGCCATGTAGTCTTGGTTTCTGTTGCTTGGGTTCCTGCGCTTGCCTCTCACCATCAGATTATCTCTAGTGTTACTTTGTTCTGCTATTTCTAACAGTGGCTAGACTGTCTTATAAGCCTGTGTGTCAGGAGTGCTGTAGACCTGTTTTCCTGTTTTCTTTCAGCCAGTTATGGGGACAGAGTGTTCTGCTTTCGGGCGTGTAGTTTTTCCTCTCTACAGGTCTTCAGCTGTTCCTGTGAGCCTGTGTCTTGAGTTCACCAGGCAAGTCGTTTGTAGCAGAAAAGTTTGTCTTACCTGTGGTCCCCAGGCTCAAGTTTGCTCGCGGGGTGTTGCCTATGAGCTCTCCGCGGCCTCAGCAACCAGGAAGATCTGCGCCGCCCTTTCTGGGAGGTTCCGTGCACCCGGGTTCCAGAGAGCTTTTGTTTTCCTCTGGAGTCAGAACTGTGTGCAGCGTGCAGTCTCTTCTGGTTTCCCAGGCGTGTCAGCCTCTCTGAAGGTTTAGCTCTCCCTCCCACGGGATTTGGGTGCAGAGAACTGTTTATCTGGTCGGTCCCTTCAGGTGCGGTGTCTCAGACGCAGTGGACCTCTTGTTTTGTTTTTTTAATTTTAAAAGTTATTTTTTTTAAAAAAAGAAAGCTTATTATCAACAGAATTTAGATAGAACAAATGTGTGCTCTGACAAGATAACTAGGGGGCAAGCTGTGTGTTTCATTTACACACTCCTGCGTGTGAATGTGTGTGTCTCTGTCAATAGCAGTGTTTAGTGCTTTCTCTTTGGGTCTTTTTGTCTTGTTTGGTTTTTACATCCTACTCTGATTTCTTTGGTTCGATTCATCTTAGTGTATTTTGTTATTATTCCTCAGATGTCTCTTTTCTTTCTAGCAGATGAGCTTGTAAGTCACTGAACTTTGCAGTGGTCTTTGTGACCTTGGCAGGCGTCTGACTGGTGCCATATGCATGCTGCTTGCTGCCTAGATTCTTTGCACATTCTGAGTTAGCGAAGCAAACCTTCAGATAACTTGAGAGTGCTGGGTGAACCTGAGATATAACAACTGGACCATTGGTCAGGAGAACTTATCCTCTATGGTGCCTAATATTGACTGATAATTTTGAGAAAATGAATATTACATATTATAACAAACAATGCATTTTTAGAGAATCATTTTGCATAAATTACTAAAAACTCCTTTTTTCTCCAATAAATATAATTCTTCATATATATATATATATATATATATATTCATATATAAAATATCCTCTACTCAACCAGGTATGTAATACTTATATAACAGATGGAACACTTCACTAATGAGTGTAATAAAAGTTTTAGTAATAAGAATTATTTCCCTTCCCATTTCGAATTCTTTTTTCCTATTATTTGTTTTAATAAAAATGATACTATACTGACTAGAATGTATGGATACTTTTCTAGAAAAAAAATGTGGTGTTGACTCCCTTGTAATTCCTTGTTGATCTGTTTTCCTCACTATTGTTTAATACACAGTATAAGTTTTCTACTGTGTTTATATATTTTCTTATCACTAGATATTCACGAACTCTACTTTTGGACCCAATAGTGTTTGTATGGAATAATCAGGGAGTGAGAAGGAAAAATAATGAAACATACCAACTACTGCCAGTGCATGAAACATGGTTATCTATCCTACAAAATATAAATTATTCTCAGGCCCATTGAACTCTTAGATCATAGAATTATTGTACCATTTTCTGTTGGACTATAATCTTAAGATTGCAGTGTAGGATTTTACTATCTTTCACTTAATACATATTAAGTGCATAAGACTTTTAAGTTAATTGAGTCATAAGTGTGATGGAGACCCCTCAGTGTGTACAAAGTCCATGTTCAGGGTTATACAACAAAGCAATCCTGAGTTTATAATTTCCATGTAGTACCCTTCATGTCGTATCAGTGCCTCAGACAAAAGAGAAAGGAACACTCCCATACTTTGCTTAAATATTAAGGTTATGTAAAAAGACAGTAGGCTTTTTAAATTTTTATTTTTATTAACCCACCAGAGCTAATATTTTGATAAACATACAGGAAGAATGAAACACTTGCCATAAAAAAAACTAAAAATCTCCCTTTTTCCTCTAACACATGTTCATAAACACTGACTCTTTCCACGACATGCAAGCCTTGTACGGTGAGTAGCAAACATGCTTTCTTATTCTGTGAATCCCAGCTCTCAGGAGGGGAGGCAGAGGCAAGTGGGTCTCCGTAGGTTCAAGGCCATCGTGATCCGCAAAGCATGTTCTAGGACAGCTAGAGCCAAGACTGTTACACAGAGAAACCCTGTCTAGAAAAACCAACCAAACAAATAAACAAACTAATAAATTAATTAAAATAAATAATTAAAAAAAAAGAGTTGTAAACAGGTTTCTGAGGGTAAGATAGTATGTCCCTATAGAGGAACTACTTTATGTTATTAAATAAGAAAAGTGCAAAGTTTACAAAAATAATTGCTTGCTACATGAATATGGGGACCAGAGTTCTGCCTCTAGTACGTGTGTAACAGGAGATTTCACACATACCTGTAACCCCAGAACCAGGAACTATTATAGCCTGCTGGATACCACCCTTACTTGAAAAACATTGCTCCTATTTCAAGGGGCTCTGCCTCAGTGGGCCAAGAGGAGGATTCCCTTTCTTCAGGCTGCTGTGAGCATAAAACCTGCACTCATGCATATACTGTGTACACACAGTTTACACAGCCATGTAACAGAAATGACAATCTCCTCTCATGTTACCCTGTGCATTCTGCAATACACTGCCTGTGTCTTATTTCCAAAATTTAAATTCATTCCCAAAATCAAAACAAAACAGAAAGCAACCATTTGTCGCTTGTGCTGATTTCTAAAAAAGAAGGCTTTGGTATCTATCTATCTATCTATCTATCTATCTATCTATCTATCTATCTATCTATCCATCCATCTAGCTCTCTCTCTCTCTACCATCTAGCTATCTATCTATACATATATATGTGTATATATGTATATTTATGTATATGTACATATATATGCATGTATATATACGTATATATACATATATATGCACAGAGATGTCAGGCTAAGCTCTTACTATTAGAATTAAGGTTCTTGTAGTGTCATCTTTAGGCAAGTTCCCTTCCCCCTTACGAACACCACATGTGGACGCCTATTACTATTGTACTTGCTGCAAATAGTAAATGCTGCAAGCCAGTCAAGAGCAAGAGCTGCGGAACCTTAAGCCTCTCCCTCAACTGATTCCCAAGTGTCTAACTATATTGCTGAGAAGCATACGGGAAAACTGTAAAGACGAGCAGTTTCCAGAAAGAATGGTTTTGTACACTAATCCCAGTTAGCTGTCCTTGAACTTTATGCTCCGATAGGGAGATTATAAAGGGATGGAATCACGTCATTAAAGGAAAGCCAACTCTGGTACCAGATCCACCGGCCTTAAGCAATTGGCGTGTATTTTATTACCCCATATGTGCCAAGGTCAATTAAAAGTCTTATACATCTAGAGTGCTATTATCCAAGGGATCTTGTTAAGCAGGAAGCCAGCTGCAAAGGAGCTTAAATTTTAGCTGGTGGGATTTAGGGCTTTTAGGATCGATGCTATTAATATTGACAGAACCCTGCTAGAGAATGGGATGGTAACAATCAATGTGTGAGAACATACTGATGTGGAATCAGGGATGCTGGTTCTGGAGCTTGTTTCCAAAGGCGACATGTAGCTCTTCCTTCCTGGACGCCTTTGTCAGGCGCCTTGCAGTCTGGGGTAATGGAAATCTGTCCTACCTCAAGTAGAACTGGTGATGACCTAATGTCTAGAGGTTCCTTCCAAGTCTGGCACGTGAAACCTAGAAGACAATGCAGAGAACAAAACGTGAGATCAAATCAATAAATGGTCTGTATCCTTCTTAAGACGTCTATTCTGACTAGCGATGGAAGAACACGAGGAAACGCTTGCTACACGGCTGTTACTCTTAAGTTTAAAGATGCAAACATAAAACAGATCGGACAGTCACGGTTAGGAGGGTTGTTCTGTCGTGCAGTCAGAGTAAGGTGTGAGGCTTTTCTGAAAAGGTTTTTGCTTCTTTGATGTGATTTAAAACAAAGGCGGGTTCTTCTCTGTCTTAGCGGCACATTAACACACTTTAAATAGGTTAACCATTTTGTTTTACTGACATGGGGTTTCACTGTGTAGCGCAGGCTGGCATTGAACTTGTACCGATCCTCTTCTTCCTGCCTCCCAGTTCTGGATTACAGCTTAAGCGACCACCACCTTCAGAAACTTTGAAAGCTTCTTAGAGAAACCTCCAAACGCAAAGCTCTGTTCTCCTGTAGCTTGTCTCTGTTTCAACTCACTTCTTTATTGCTACCTTGGCTTTGTGATACACTGAGTGGTTGTTTCATCACCCCCAAGAGCACACGGAGTTATTTGGAAAGTATACACCATGCTGACTTCACTGCTGCTGAAATCTGCTGTATTGAATTCGCTCTGGAAGTTCTTCAAGAAGCTCGAAGCTCTGAAATCATCTTCTCACTCCCCAGTTCAGTCTTCACCATTGCAGATTGAAATTCACCTCACTTGCAGGGGAAATGGCATTTTTCACGCCATTGCGAAGGAAACGTGAAGCTGCTTTCACAACGCAGCATGGATTACTTGTGTGATGGGGAAGATTTGAGATCCCAAACTGGCACAATGAGATGTGACTTTTTTTGTTTTTGTTTTTTTGGTAACTTGCTGAACAGCCTGCAGCTGTAACAGCCAACACACATGACAAATGTTGAAATGACCACTGCTGCTTCTCCTAGATGCTGCAGACCTAACAGTTTAGGATCCTGTGTTCTGTTTACCTGCTGTAAGTCAGTTTCAGAGAGACATTTTTAAAGCTGTATGATGACAATTCTGCTTAGTTTTCTTCCCATTGTGCATCTGTGGATACCTCTAAATACAAAAGGCAAACTAAACGTAGTCTTGTCCAGTTCAAAAGAAAAACCTTCTCTCTGTGTCTCTCTGTCTCTGTCTGTCTCTCTCTTCGTCTCTCTGTCTCTCTGTCTCTGTCTCTGTCTCTCTCTTTCACACACACACATGTGACATACGCACGTGCACACACTTACGGGAATGCACAAGTGTATATACACACACGAGTACATCACGTTTGTTCTTGCTCCCTATTCTCTCTTATCTCCCTCACACTCCCATCACGTTTTCCTCAGATCTTTTTCTCATTTTCATGGAATTTTGTTCTGTTTGCAACACGCTGATTTTAATCATGTCTGTCTGTGTTGCTATAGGGTTAGAACTATTTATTGGCATCTTGTAGACTCACCAGTGGATAAACAATGAAAATGATAACTGTTCTCCAGAATACATTATTTGCTAATAATTCTACATGGATAAATTGGGTCCTTTGAGGTCCTCCCTAAATCACTGTTAGTTGCTAACCAAGGAAATCGTAGGTGGGCACACTGCAGTCAAACATAGCTTCTGCTGGGTCATTTGCTATGCCTGTGTCATGCCTTGGAGATAGCGTTTTGTATCCTATCTCCTAGTTTGTAATTCTCTCTGTTTCTTCTGTAATCCCCACCAGCCGTAGAATGATAATATGCATGTCCTGTTCAGTGTTGAGCCATCAACCATTGTTTACGCCGAGCATCGTGAACAGCCATTGTGACCCTCCCTATCCCCGAAGATCATCAGTTGATATTGATCCTCAAGGGCAAACAGAGCAGGGGCCACAGACAGGGGTTTTGGGAGTTGTCTCAAGGTCTAAATTAAAGTTGTTGTTTTCTTAACTCAAAGATCCAGATTAGAAATAGATCTTCCTTCTTCAAATTAAATAAAAAAAATCTTTCATAGGTTGCCTCTCTTTTGGATCCTACTTCTAGATGTACTTAAGGTGACAACCAAGATTAGGCACATATATACATATATATATATGTATATATATATACATATATATGTGTGTGTGTATACATACATACTATGGGTTTGTAATGAATTAATATATGTAACATAAATATTTATATATATATGTGTATATATAGGTATTATAATATATGTTCACTTATATATAATCATGTTTTTCACTCAGTTTTCTATGGTTGAGAAACTAAGCTAATTTTATTTGTTTATTGTGAACAATGGTATTTTGATTATGTAATTATTTTCATTCTTTCAAGTATATTTTCAATAGTGTTTATTTGGATGTTATGGAAATTCAATTTCAATGCTTCTAAGGAACTTCTATGCAGTTTTTACGGTGGCTGAATTAATTTATTCCCCCACAAACAAGGTATAAAATTTGTTTCATTCCCCATTTTCACCTGGTTTGTGGTTTTCTACCTCCCATCTAAGCTAAACCTGAGAGGTAGTTGTACAATACTAAATCAGAATTATTTGAATCACAAAACCAGAATGTAAGTACTTGGTCAGCTACATTCTGTGTGTTGCATTCCCGTATCAACAACCTGACCTCGCAAAGCTGTATTTACTCATCTATGTGGGAAACAAGAACCTGACACTGTAATAACAAGTTCAAGATACTAACACAAGTGAATATTTTGATTATAAACTTGAAAAAGTTGGCATCACCTAGTGAAAAGGCCAAATAGGCACATTATGCCTCTTTTTCAAATAATATTATTTTGTTAATTCTTTAAAAATTTTACACAATATAGCTTAATCATTTTCTACCCCCAATTCCTTCTAGCTCTTCTCGATGTACTCCTTTGTTGCTGTGTTGTTTCTCTCTTCCATCTCGCCTGCAAAATAATTTTTAGTAGCCATTCATTGCAATACATCACAGTGCTCTTTTTCCTTTAGAGTTATTGGCTGTTCTACTATAGCCCCACTATGTTACCCCATCATTTTTTGGATATTTATTATTTATGTACATTTCAAATGTTATCCACTTTCCCAGTTTCCCATTTATAAGCCCCCCATCAGATCCTTCCTCCTCCTTCTTCTCTAAGGATGTTTCCCCACTCATCTACCCACCCCTTTCTGCTGCCTTCCTGACCTGACATTCCCCTACACAGGGGAGTCGAGCCTTGGCAGACCTAAGGGCTTCTCCTCCCATTGGTGCCCAATGAGGCCATCATCTTCTGCTACATATACAGTTGGAGCCATGGGTCTGTCCATGTGTACTCTTTGAATGGTGGTTTTAGTCTCTGGGAGCTCTGGTTGGTTGGTATAGTTGTTCTTATGAGGTTGCAAACCCTTTCAGCTCCTTCAATCCTTTCTATAAGTCCTCCAATGGGGATCCTGTTCTCAGTTGAATGGTTGATCATGAGCATCCACCTCTGTGTTTGTCATGCTCTGGCAGAGTCTCTCAGGAGATAGCTATACCAGGCTCCTGTCAGCATGTTCCTCTGAGCATGAGATTCTCTTTCCTTTTTCTATTGTCTGAGTTTTTCTGATACATGGACTTAGTCATGTGGTAGATATTTTTTGCAACTTCTCTACCCTACAACAAATTGAGGGCACCTAGACTATAAGGCATCAGCTCTTTGCTATGGAGAAAAAGACTTTGTGACCCAGGCTTGTAAATATTTTTAAAAACATTTTAAAAGATTTATAAATGTGTATGTTGTATCTAAGAGTAAGTATGCCATTTGTATACAAGAATACAATGTAAGAATACATTGTAGGAATCTGTTGTATACAACAATTTGTATACAGAAGAGAACTTCTCCCACGGAGCTCATATAGTTGTAAGCTGCCAGACATGGGTTCTTGGAGTTAAATTTGACCTATGGAACAGGCATGATCACTGTTAACCACTAAGTCATCTCTTTCACCCTCTTTTCTGTTAGCGATTCATCCCCCAAATGGACCTTATTTATTTATTTATTTATTTATTTATTTATTTATTTATTTATCTATTTATTTATATTTATTACTATGTAAAAAATGAGATTATATCATTTGTCTTGCTAACCAGCATCTCAGTAAACATTTGTTAAGGACCATTTTATTGATCAAAATTAGGCATAGAAGTAAGACAGACAAAGTATTGGGGAATTTCTAAATTAGACAAATGAAAGTGCATCTTTATCAATCTTGGGATTTTTCTAAACAAGGTAAAGCCCAGAATCATCTCAATGGTTAAAAAACTGTACTCTATTCTTACAATTTTTAATTATGACAGGATGTAGTGATAGAGATTCTAAGTACAAGATATTTGTAAAAGCTCTGACTATTTTAGAAGAGATTGTGGAAAACAAAATCTAATGAGAAAAAAATACTACTTTTTCTTATTTTTTATTTCAACCCTAGAAATATAAAAATGATTTGAGTCCTTATTTTGTATAATGATAGGTAATAAAAGTTTGTATCAGTTTCATTTCAAATGCCATTGTCTAAATGTAAAACTGCATGAACTTTATCAAACAAAAGGAAAGCATTAAGATTGCAACCTTCAACTTTATTTAAACAATGTTTCATGTAGTTTTAAGTTTTCCTTTATACCATACAGGTGTAAGGTATAAAGGTCATAGGAATCAAGACAAAATGGTTAAATAGAACTTAGGCCTAACTTTGAAGTAGGCATTGTAGGAAGTTGCTAAACTAAGTGAAAGTGGAGATTTTACTTTTAGGTGTTTTACAAGTGACTCGAGATAACTGGGTGTAGTACATGGAATGACCAACATATGTTAGAAATGGTACACAAATGTTAAGAGATTATAAATTCCAATGTGGTTGCATGGTAGAAAATGATAAACATAAGATAGAAATTTCAAGGACAACTTCCATAAACTCTGGGGAGCAGAGAGATATTGTTGTAGGTAAAGTACTTAAAATCTAAACATAGAGACATGTATACTTATCTCTAACATCTATGTAAAAAAATAAAAAGGAAGGTGGTGAAGATGTGTACCTATAACCTATTTTAAGAAGCAGAGACAAGTGAATCCTGTGAGCTGGCTGGCCAGCCCCGAGAGACTAAACAGAGAACTCAAGGTTAAGTATGAGATCCTACCTCAAAACTATGATGGAGAACTATTTAGAAAAGCATCCAGTTTGTATACTGGGCCTCCACATTCACATAGGCAGACAAATGTGCATGTACACACAAAACACGCACCTCCTCACCCCACCTTGCATATACTGCCAGGAATTCATGGAGATGACCAAAATGTTAATATCTATTCTTCATCTCTGGTACTTCTATACAATCTGGTATACAGTATATGTCAAATGGAATATAGTCATTTAGTTAACACATGTTAATCCAAATCATTTATTATGAAGTATGTTATAAAGTACCAAAAACAAATAAATTGTAATTCACATGGGAAGAAAGACACGCAAATATACATTTGTGGTATTTCTGTCTCATTTAACCCTGTAATTGTGGCTGAATATTGTAAATGCTGTCAGAATTTTGGTCTATGCAGGAAACATTGATGATGTGAATGAGACACTGGGTACATAGTTGTACATAAGATTCTTCATGGAGAAACTTTATGAAACATTGGCATTTCCCCAGGAGAGTAAACAGCAGAATATTTCTGAAGGCAAAAATGCTCAAACATATATTTCGTTTGGTGACTTTCACTCAATGTAGCTGGAACACTCAGCAATATTGCTACATCTTGGGGGAAGCTCAAGGGTCAACCAAGGTTTTAAACAGATGAGACACGGGAAATGTAGTAGTTACTTATACATGTCTGTATCCAAGATAGTCAATAAAAACATGTAAGGAAATAAAATACTTTATCTTGGCTCATGCTTTGTAGATTTATAATGTATCACAGCAGGAAAGGTATGGCATACCAGTTCCTAGTGAGAACATGCGACAGAGCATTCTCACATCACAGCACACTAGGTAGCAAGGAGTGTTCAGAGCTAGGTAAAAGATCTATTCTTTAAAGACCTACCCATAATGCCTTACTTACAGTAGTTAGCTCCCTCCTCCAAATATTGACATGGCCTCCCAAAAATAGGGTCAATGTTGACCAATGAGGATTTAACATATGGAAAGGTGGGGACACTTGTGAATCAAATGATAATCCTAGGAATTACATCAAGCCAAAAAACAGCATAGGTTGAGAATGTAGGCAGGTATCATAAGGAGTAGAACCTGGATACAAAAGGAGATAAAAAGAAAGATGATACTTGCATGGTAAAGATAGCTGGATCTCTGATTTAATTTTACTTCAAAACCAACACCACTGGAGCACCTCTCACCACAATGGTGATTCAGAAATAGTTGCCCAAGGCTGGTACTTCATAATTTGCACTTGTAAGTAGTTCCTAGATGATCCCCATGATGGTCTTCCAGGAATATCTATTGAAAGTCACTAGAGCAGAAAATAAAACTCCATAACCAATTTAAGTCCAGGTAATGAATGTTTTAAATTCCTGAATCTTCAATATAAGCTGGCATGGCACAGGCTAATAAGCTACAATATTGTCTTCTTCAACTCCACAATGCTCAAATCAGTAACGAGATTTTAGATATGATATAAAGCAAAAATGCATTATATCTCAGAACCAATGATCAAAATATACAAGTCCAGATTATATATTCTGAACAGAATCTGAAAAATGGAAACTTTAAACAGTGCTGGTAAGAATGTAAGTTGACACAACTCTTTAGGAAGCTGTAGCATTTGGATATTAGTTGAAATCTTGGAAGACTTCATTACTTAAAAGCAGCGAATTTTAATCCTGAAATATTTCCCAGAGGATCTCACATGACTGTGCACATAGCGATCTTTTGCTGTATGGGGGATAATGTTTGTCATCTGTCCATATGTCTATCTAACATCTATTTATGTATCTATCAGCACATATATATGAATGTAATAATACAAACATGAGTGAAGAAGTCACAATGTTTACAGGGTCTGCGAGATGGCTCTGTTAGCAAAAGTTCTTATCATGAAAGCCTGGGTTGAATTTCTGAGCCTCTGTGAAGGTAGCAGAAGAGAAGTGGCTCTAGTAAGTTACCATCTGACCTCCATTTGTATGCTGTGGCACTTACACATATGCTCATGCTAAATATATTTTTAATATTCCCATTTTTGGAATTGTGTGAGAATAGTTAATGGGAATTAAGAATAAGAGATCACCATGAATAAAGCTTAAAAGCAAACTATTTAAGAAAAAGTTAATTCTTAGTTCTTTCTATTGCTCTGTGCTATGGGTTCTGCTCCGCTGTGACAGAGGTACATCCTGGCATATGCGTTCTACTTTGAGCAGTGCCCTGGGGGTAGAGGTGTTTGAGAATGCAACTTCTGAAAGGAAAAGTAAACTCTTCTGGAACTTTCTTGGAAGGGTGTGTACTCAGCTATGATGCTGAGAACTGTCTGGAACATTGTTCCTTTAGGAAACAAGTGGCAATATCAGAATATTGAAAGCCTTTATTAAAATGTAAGAAGAAATCTAAGGTATTGCATATCTTACCCTGGATATATGAATGGACTACATAAGCTGTAGAAATAACCAATACAACATTTTTTTTTCTCGGTAATTCCAAGAAGCATGGGAACTCACACTGTGAATAGACCTTGAGAATGAGAGACGCTGTCTCCATCTCATTTGGATCAGCTAAGGTGAGAGTTGCGTTATCTCCCATAGGTAATGACCATATGCCCTCATCTGGAAGCAGTCACTGGAGATGAGATCTCCTGACCCTCAGCTTCCCATGAAAATCAATGAGGATCATGTCTTCATGGGCTAATGATGCAGGAAATAAGGTGAGATGTTAAAATTTAACTCCAGGGCCCAGCAACTAAGAAAGGCCATGAATTTGGCCTTTCTCTAGGCCGCCGAGGTTAAACAAACATATTCTAACAAGCGAATTGAAAAATCTCCTAAAAGTGCATGTGTGTGCATGATGTGAATTATAAATATACATAGAATGGCGTATGCCAGATAATGGAGTCATTGAGGAATGACAAAACAACAATGTATAGGAACTCATATTGTGTCTGGTAATTATTTTTTCTTAGTTTCATATTTAGATATAGGTGGTTGTCAGCTGTACTACTACACAATTGCTTAATTTAAAAAGGTAATGACATAAGTGTAATCACGATTTTATTTCTTTTTGTGTAGCTCATTTTTAAAAATTGATTTGCTTCATACAGCATATGTTCTGTTGTCTTTTTCTCCTCCTTCCGCTGTTCCCAAATCCCTCCCACCCACCTCCCCAACTCCACTTTCTTTCTTGTTCACTCTTTAAAAAGCCATGTAAACAAAACTAATAAAAATGAACTTAAGAAACTTTTAAGCACACAAGCAAAAGACAAACTCTGTTTATGTTCAGTTAAAAAATTGGAAACCATAATATACACAAAAAGTCGAATGAGAAAAAAAGGTAGCCAAAGCAATGTGAGAGAAAAATCCCACAAAAACACCACTGTGGTGGACTTAATGAAAATGGAAGCTATAGACTCATATGGAGTGGCATTATTTGAGGTGTGGCCTTATTAGAATAGGTATGACCTTCCTAGAGGAAGTGTGTCACTGGGGGTGGACTTTACAGTTTCAGAAGCTCAAGCCAGGCCCTTTGTCTCTCTCTTGCTTCTGCCTGCAGATTCCATTTTAGAATTCTCAGCTACCCTTTCCCTGAAGTCTGGTAAATGTATTCAGTGAGACCACATTGGAGAAAATTAATTTATCCTTTGCAAGTGATATTGACAAGTGCAAATGGCAGACAGCTTCTTGGCTAGGAGTTTGAGTCCTTGTTCACTTCCCCCTCTAAGAGGTTGGACCCTATCTGGCTTGAACCAGTACAGGTCTTGTGTATGCTGTGATCATAGGTGATCAGTTCTAGTTTTTATGGAGTCTCTTTATTAGCTTCCATCGAGTGCAGGAAGAAGATTCTCTGATGATGGTTGAGAAAGGTGCTGATCTGTATACAGCAAAATAGGTTTTTATTGTTCCATATAGTTAGCAGAAGAGAACATCTTGCTCTAGGCCTCTGGCCTATCCGGACTCATGGTTTTGGACACACAAACAATATCAGGCATGGGTTCCAATTCCTAAGAGTCCTTACACCTAAGAGACTGCTTGGTTACTCCTAAAGCATTTGTGCAATTATTGCACCAGCATGTCCCACAGGCAGATCTCCATTGTAGACTGAAGGATTTGTAGCTCAGGTAATGATTATCTTTCCCCTCTGGTAGTGTGCAGAGTACTTTCCAGTATGATGAACACTAGTGAATCAAGGTGAAGGTTCTAGGTAGGCACCAGCACCAGCACCAGCTGAACTTCTCTATCTTCAGTGTGATTTACAAATGCTATTTTCAGTAATTGGACCTAAGAATCGGTTTATGGAGAGCTACCAGTAGTCTGGGCAATAGCCTGAGTCATTTAGAAGTTTTAATGGGGTCTTTTTAGACAACAATTCAACTAGATAGAGCAATTTCTGGCAATGGAGATTTTCAATGGTAGCAAAAGACATCTACTTGGGACATTGTCTCTCTTATTACTTGGTGACTCTATTTATATTTCACTCATATAAGTATATGTTTTAAGATGTTCCTAAAGTATTAGGCTTCACCATGCCCCCTCAAATGACCCTCAGTGTTAGTTGTCCCTCCCTGTATCCCTTGACTTCCTACTCCTTTGCATCTGACTCCCCATTTAATCTTCCCATTTCAGTATACCCCTGTCTCTCCTCCATTTCTGTATGCTATAGCTTCCCTTCCCTGGGAGATCTTCCCTGATCTCGGGTTCCTTACATGAATCTATTCTCTTTGCTTACACAGATTTAGCATGTCTATGAAATGCTTGGAAGCTAACACTCATATTTAAGAAAAACGATACCCTATCTGTCCTTTTGGGCATAGATTACCTCCATCAGGATGATTTTTTTTCTAGTTCTAGTCATTTACCTGTGAACTTTATAATGTCATTTCCAAAATTATGAATAATATTCCAGTGTGAAAATATACCACATTTTTTTATCCAGCTATCAGTTGATTGACATCTAGGTTGTTTCCAATGTTTGGCTATTATGAAGAGAGTAACAGTGAGTATAGTTGAGCTGCTGTCTCTGTAGTAGGATGTAGTGTCTCTGAGTATGTGCCCAAGGGCGCTATGCCTGTTTCCTGAGGTACATAGATTCCCAGCTTCCTGGAAAACTACAGAATAATAGGTGGGACCCATTACACCAAATGGTTTTTAACAGAAGTGAAAGAAACACATGCCAATAAATACGGTTGAGTACTTCTGTTGATCCATTGTGTCTATACTGGATATCTAGTTATTTACATGGCCCTTCCAAATAACATTCCACTTGAATTTAATGATTAGGAATGAATTTTGACAACTATTTGTAAAGATAAAATTCATTGACTAGCACTAATAATTACCTCTCAATCAATTGAAATTATGTTTGTGTACCTAATTAAAGTGACAAAGGTCTTTATCTGACCACCCTAGGGCAAAGGAGGAAGAATTAACAAATTGGATTACAGGAGTTCATTTGCAGGTAATAAATTAAATATACTTCTAAACATTCAGTATTTTCCTCTACACAGGCACACCATTCACAATTTTCAAATTTCACAAATCCCCTGCCCCTTCTTTCTCACCAAAGTTTCCTTCCTCTTCCCATCAAGGCCACAACAGATTAATTTGACTTTTCTTTAGAACATGCTTGACTTACCAGGGATTAAACATTTAGAGAAAAGTAAATGCCCTTACCTGACTACCCCAGGGCCATGATAAAGGTAGAAGAAATGAACATGAGCATCTTTTGCTAGGGACCAGCTATAGCCGTAAGGTTCAGATCATGAAATGGGGAAGGGGCATCAATGCTAATAAAGACATTGGCCACATGCTGACTTTCAAGCAAGTGGCCCCATATAGTTTTGGGTTATTTTTTTTTTTTGCACTGATGCTAACACACACAATAATAGCTTCCATTATGCCTTTCTCAGGGACTGTGTTTTGGTGTTTTCCTCTCCTTCTGTGCTTTTTCCTCAGATACCCGCCCCTCTAATACCTCTTCTGCTTTCGTGTCTTAGCATTGAGATTTCTTTTTCCTTCCCTTGAATTTTCCCCCTTTATTGGTTCAATTCCTAATTCCCATACCCATATTTGTATATCACACATAGATCCAAGTTAAAAGTTAGACTCTGCTTATGAGAGCATATGAGACTTTTGAATGAGTATAGGTTACCCCATTTAATATACCCATTCTTTACAAATTTCAGGTTCTTCTTATTTTCTTTACTGTTCAATAAGGTTCCATTGCATATGTGTATATGATTTTCATCTGTTGGTATAGTCATTCATTACTATTGTAGAGTATCAAAAACATGTATGTATTACTGTCTCTGTGTAGGATAGAGTCCTTTAGGTATGACCTGAGTAGTATAGCCTGGCATATGGAAGTTCGCCTGGCATATGGAAGTTCGTTTGTTTTTACTGTCCTAATTTATGACCATGGTAAGATATGGCAAAATAATAATGACTTTTGTAATAAATCATTCTTATTCATATATAGTATACTTTTTTGTAAAACAAGCATATTAGTATTCAAAATTATCCAAATAAATTTCAAATAAAAAAAGGTTTCAAGGAACATTATGCTTTTCTTTTTCTTTTTTTTAATATTATTGTAAACATTTAAAATTTTGTAGTTTCAGAATTTAAAGTAAGAGAGTTGCCTAGACCCAGGCCCCGAATTTTCTAAATTAGAGAAATTCAGTGCTAAAAGACTAAATTACGCTATCAAATTTGTCTCATTGTTTTGTGAATCAAACAAAAAGCTGGAAAAATTCCCATTTTTACATTCATACCTGATTAAACTTTCTATTTTAATATTTAGGAAGGAATAATAAATACATTTTCGTGAAGATCTGTTTAAGAGAATAGCTTCTGTAAGCCTCAAAATAAATCATGTTTTAAAATAAAATACAAAAATATTATTAATTTAGCCATTTTCTCAGTTATTCTTGGAAGAGAGAATTATCTTACAATATCTCAAGGTGTTCACTAAGATATTACAGCAGACACTACCTTTATGTTTCATAAAACAAATTTGCACCCAATATTTTAATTAAAATCTTCAGCCGGAACAAAAGAGCTGCATATGTTAATTATTATAATCATGCTTATTTGACTCAGTACAGTTTGGGACATTGTTTGTTTTCTATAATTTAAGATTGGCCCCTTAAAATAAAGAGCCTTAATGAGACATAAGTTAAATGAGTTTTGCAAGGAAACAATTTAAATTATGTGTTCAGTTTTTAAGGAATTTAAACTACTATTGAGAAAAGACTTACATTTAACCCAAAATTTCATAATAGCACATCTGTATTTCTCTCTTCACTTAGGCATTCTGGAAAGCATTTAAACAAAGAACATAATAAAAGTCTGTTTCCTTCTGGCTTTGGGAGTTCTTATGTGATGTATCAGAGTCATTAAGAACTCAAGGTAAAGAGTCCTAACAAACCCCAAGTACACTTGATACATAAAGTCTGAGGCTATAAACAGGTTATCTTAATTGCACATTTAGAAAAGGTCTTTCATCAGAATGAGATATTGCTCTACCATAAAAGCAATTGGAGCTGTGCACTAAAATTGTACCTATATTCAACTCAATGAAAAAGATAAACCAATTTCCAAGGTATTTTTAGAAATACATGATAATTACAATTCAGCTGTGAATAATGTTTCTCTGAATAAAACTCTAAAAATGGAACTGGGTCGTAGTGTAACTCCTCTGTTGTCAGATGCTAATAAAATATATTGCTAGAGAAGTCAATATAAATGGCAAAGAGAGATAGCCTAATATCATAGGTCGTGGCCTAGAATACGTCATATCCTATATAGAAGAACTCTGGTTAGTTAGGCTGTCATTTGAAGTTTTCATCAGTTACTTATTGATTTATCTGATTATCATTACAAGATGGTTAAAAGTAGGAAGGATTGACTCTTGCAATCTAAATATTTCCTTTCAGATATATATGCAGAGTTCTTTTCCACCAAATCAATTAATATTGCTTTAGTATAGATTCTACATAGACACATAAAGTTGTTATATTTCTTGTATTGTCAATAGGAAAAGCTCAGTAGATGCTACTGCTTTAGTCAATGTCAATGTGGTTTAGTAATTTAGTAGATTAATACTTTATTATCAACTAATTGTTTTAAGTGACTAGCTTTTCCTCTAGAGAAAGGAGTCATTGCTCAAGGATTCTCTCATGAATTCATTGTGATAAAAGAGTTCACAATTCAGGTCATTTACCAAGGAAACAATAAGAATAAAAATATACCTAGTTAGAGTTACATATAGATTTTAGGGGTTTTTCAAGTATATAGTTCAAGAACTTAGAATATGTGAATTGAAAATATAAAATCTAAAGTAAAAATGAACAATTTATAAAACTTTACTCTTTAACATTTCAATGCATTATTTTTATATTTTTCCCAAATATCCTAATATCCTTAATGGAATTTCTCAGTTGAGATATAGCTTGTAGTGATTATTTTGACTTTCTGAATACTCATAATTCAAGACTTATAATAAAGAAAAACAAGAATGCCACCATGTAACTCAGTGGACATAAAATATCTATAGGGATTATGTTATGCAGTCTACTAGGGCATAAACATCTTAAAACAGATTTTGCTAAAGACACAAAGAATGTTTAAACATATTTAAGAGGAAAATAGTTATTCCTGCCTTTTGCCATTAAAATTCAAACAGGATATGTTGGATGCTAAGTATTACATTGATGTGTACATTTTGCAGAATACACTACATAACGCTTTCGTGCTACTCACATCATTTATAATACAGTAATAGCCATTATTTTCACGAGACCTAGGCACCAAAATGTGCCTCTCCTGTTCCCCATGTGAACGATTTAGAGCACTCTAGCTCATTAGGTGATTGAAGCTCTTAGGTTCTGAGCATTTTACAGAGGCAATGGTGAAGAGCAGCACATCTCAAATTAAACTAATGTGTAAGAGAGCTAGCTGTTCGGGAGTGAAAACTCAATCATGTGACTTCTCGAACGAGGAAAACAACCAGGCGATTGTCAAATTATGAGAATCCCAAATGTAGTTCTGTCTATATTGGTTTCTCCTTTCGACATCAGCATTTTAGGCTGGATAATACTTTGCAATGGAGGCTTACACAGTGCAGCATCGGAGGCTAAGCAGCACCATGAATGTCTATATAAGATGCCACAGACATTGCCTAGTTTCATGGCCCTAACCTGGCTCCAGAAATTGCAAAATGTGCTCTGGGAAATGAAACTGTTTTCTGCCGAGAATTAACACTTCATATAAAAACACCTAAATCATAATGATACCTGTGTTGTCTCTAATTAAGAAGGGACCCCTCAGGTCCATACACTGAACACTTAGGGAATGTTTTCAGTATTTGAAAGAATTAAGAGGTGTGGCCTTCTTGGAGGAAGTATGTTCTTGGGAATGGGCTTTGAGGTTTCAAAAGAACAAGCCAGGCCCAGTGGCCCATTCTTTCTATCGCTTTTGAATTCAAATTACACTGGCTACTTTTGTGTGTCTACTTGACACAAGCTGGAGTTATCACAGAGAAAGAAGCCTCCCTTGAGGAAATGCCTCCATGAGACTCAGCTGTAAGGCATTTTCTCAATTAATGATCAAGGGTGGTGTGGCCTTCTTGTGGGTGGTGCCATTCCTGGGCTGGTGGTCTTGGGTTCTATAAGAAAGCAAGCTGATCAAGCCAGGGGAAGCAAACATTCCTCCATGGCCTCTGCATCAGTTTCTGCCTCCAAGTTCCTGCCCTACCTGAGTTCCAGTCCTGACTTCCTTTGGTGATGAGCAGCAATGTGAATGTGTAAGTTGAATAAACCTTTTCCCCCCCAACTTTCTTCTTGGTCATGATGTTTGCACAGGAATAGAAACCCTGACTAAGACACAGATGTTAGCACTTTCAGCTACTTCTCTAGTACCTGTCTGACTGTATGCTCCCATGCTCCCTGCCATGATGAAAATGGACTAAACCACTGAAACTGTAGCCAGTCCCAACTTAATGTTTTTTTTTATAAGACAACATTGCTGTGGTGGTATTATTTCTTTAGAGCAATAGATCATAGACTAAGACAATGCTCACATTGAAAAAAGAACTTGAATACTTTTGTCATAATTGGTAACATCAGTATCTGATCTCCTCATTAAGACATCCATGGAATACTTGTGGAATACATTGTATAGGGAAGAGGGATGGAATTAGTTACTGACTACATCAGAGTACGTTGAAATCCTGAGGATTCTACCGATTGAAATTTTGAACTGTGCACGTGATTTAGCAGAATTATCCTTCGATTTTATTTCTTCATAAAATTTAGCTTGATTAAATGTTGATAGGATTCCGCAACAGTGAAGCCTGTGAATCCCAGCAATAATCCGCATTGCCAGATATACCCAAGGGTGCAGAGTGATAGTTATTTTGAGGTAATCAATATTCCTCAAAGAGGATTTAAGAGATGCTCGATTAGGTGGAATTCATGCCTGGTAATAAAAACCAAGCCAATCGTCTGTGGCTGGTGAGGTCATGGTCCTTACTGGTGAATCTACTTCTGCCGATTCCCTTAACCAGTGTAATTCCGACTGTATTCTATGGGCCTGCCTTTATGTCTACAGATGTGTGTAGCTCTTATATCTCATTAAAGAAACTTCTCCATTTTATGCAGCAATTAGAGGTCATAACAGAAATTAATGACTGATCACAATAGAGAGAAGAGCTGACTGGAATTTCCCTAGCCACATTTGATACATCTACAATGTAATCTCTGTGACTAAATGTCAGGGAATAAATATTGTGTAAAGGGGATAGAAAAGCCAGGGGACCAGGATGTTGCTTATGAAATATCACTGTCTATGTATGTCAGGACAGGAGATCGTCCCACAGAATATTGACAACACTCTTGGCTAAACAAAACCTGCACAATGAAAACACCTGTTGACATTCCAATGTGACTATGGAAAAGCACTCAAATAAGCCTCAAATAAGCCTCAAGGAAAAGGTACAGACAAGATAATGGCTGGTGAGAGGGGGATGGGCAGAGGGAGGAGAGAGAGAGAGAGAGAGAGAGAGAGAGAGAGAGAGAGAGAGAGAGAGAGAGACTAAAATTCCTGCTAGGTATCCAATACCAAGAGGTCAGATAAAAAGAAAAGCTTAGTTTTGGTGGACTGTGCTCTCTGTTGGAGAAAACCACAGTACCTCAGTAGCTCAGAATCTTTGTTACATAATAGAACAGAGCTAGAGGCTTATTTTGTACAGCTGAACAAAAGGGCGGGGTTACTACATATAGATAAAAAGGCAGACAGGTTTTACGGCATACCTCTGTGCCAAGGAGACAAATTCAGCTAATATTGGTAGGGACCGTCTCTTGTGGGTATCTTCTGCTCACATTGTCAACACTCTAATTTGAACACTCAGGAGAGGCCTTGCCATTTCCCTAAGCCTAGCCTGGGAAGTCTTTGACTATTTCCCATATGTGTGAGGCCTTGGAGTCCTTGACATTGCTCTTCTCATATCTACAACATACTAAAGATTTCACAGCCTTAGAATTGCCTCCCTCCAGTCCTCACAGAGGGCAAGTGATATGAAAATAGAGCTCATGTATGAACGCCACCCCCCAAAAAAAATCCAATGCAAATAAAGTCAGGAAAGCAAAAGAAAAAAATAACAAAGAGGAAATGTTAGAAAACAATCACCATGCAAAGGAGACAAAGGGTAGCTGAAGTTAGCTGAAGTTCTTCTTCCCAGAAACAGTTGCCTGAGGTCACCTTTGCAAAAACATAAGGGATATGTGGGAGAATAAACTGCTTTTGAATCAAACAGACTGATTCGTCTGCTTCGAGGCAGACAGGGAAATTACTCAAAGTGAGCTTTTAGACTCCTTGGAGTAAAAGGCAATAAAAGTTTACTGTGATAAGAGAATTAGCTAACACGAAAGACAATTGTAATTCATTAGTGTAGAAAACCCATGTTTAAGAGCTACTTAGAATATAACAAATGGCAAATTCTAGATGAGTTCTTCCTTGTGATGAAAGAGACACAGTAGTTGAAGTAGTTGAAAATGAAGATAACCTCATTTTCAGTAGATTGAATAAAAGCTGTTATCACAGTTTTAATTCTCAAATGAAAATCTGCATTTCTATGATTATAAAAGATAATTGATTTTGAAGTATGTATTAAATCCTTTTTAATTTTAAGCATAGTTTTACCCAGCATATGAAGATCCTATTATGCCTTTAGGATTGCTAAGGATTTCTTAACCTGAATGCGATTTAACCTTCATCATTTAAGACCATTTGCAGTGGAGGATGCTGTGTTTCACAGCCTGAAACTGACCGCATTTCTTGACAAAGGGGGTTCTTCGTAAGTGGTTGATTCACCTGCACTTTTATGAAATGTTTCAGTTTTCATTTTTATAGTACCCGTTTATTGTTCTCTTTAGATGATTAAGCATGTATGTACAAAGAGTCAAATCCGAATTAATGAGTAAGAGTAAGTTTTAAATTCCAGGCAGTGAAGTTGTAACTATGACACTTACAATGTTATAAGCAGTCTTGCAGAATTATCAAAAGCTGCCTTGGAAGACCAGTGGAGGGGAAATGTTATTGCAATTTTTGCATGGGGAAGATGTTAGGCATGGTTATATTAAGTAAATTCTCGTAATAAATAATTAGGACAGATGGAGACTATAGTGCCAGATAAGTATGTAGAGTGTTTCAAGGATTTAAATTAATAGAAAAAAGCTATATTCATGTTAATTATCCTAATCATTCTTTCCTCTTAGCAAGCCATTAAGTAAACAATATTTTTAAAAGATCACACATTGCTTAAATCTTCCATGTTTAATGCTGACTCTGTTTCTGTGCCTGTCAGTGTGATTTTACTTTCCTATGACATATTGGCTGTGATGCTGTTTCCTCTCTCCTTCCATACTTGTAGATTGATGACCCTTACAAATATCCTTTTGAGAAACGTTGACAGATGTATTGAAGGACCCTAGGGGCTTTCACCAGCCTTACATCCACCCCCTCAGGTCAAGACTAGGCCAAGTACCAGCTTCCTGCCTCAGGTCAAGGCTAGGCCAAGTTCCATTCTCCACCCACAGTTCTCAGGAGGAGCAGGGACATTCTTGAAAAACCACAGAATGTATTGACTGATAGTCACCTGACCCTCTGGTCCCAGATAGAGTTCCAATGCATGTCACATGCTTGCTAGCCAATAGATTCAAAGGTCAATATGCTTAGCCAATAAGTTTAAACTTTAACCTTGCTGATGTAATCTGTACCCCTAAGAAGTATAAAAACTGCTCGTTATAGCCATTTGGAGTCGCCTTCTAGTCTGAGGGTCAACCCTGATTTGCTGGAAAAATAAGCCTCTTGCGTTTGTATTGAACTCCATTCTTGTGTCTCACTTGGGGGGTCTTCTGGTAGTTAAGACTCACTTAGAGCCTTACAGTATTTCCAACACTTTCTCCAGCTCTCAGTTATCAAGTTTCCTTTTTTGTAATTACATTTCTTGATACATTACTTAAAGTTACTTTCAGTTTATATTTGAACCCATCCATTGGTATTATAGTTTGTTTGAGAAAACAATAATATATATATATATATATATCCCGTTGATAAAATTTCATATTCACAAGCTATGCAGTAACACATTATTGGCATAATATAATAGCCATTTAACTGACTTTTATTTTGTACTACTTTAGTGACAGTTTTAATGCACATATTGTGTGCTTACACAATAGAAGTAAACACCAAAACTTGTACTCTCAGTGTCATGTTTTTCGTTAGTTGGTTGTACTAGTCAGGGTTCTCTAAAGGAGCAGAACTGAGAAAATGAATAGATAATAAGCTTACAAGATGTGGTCTGAGTAGTGCAGCAACAAATGTCTCACAACAGAAAGGCCAAGAATCTACTAATTGTTTAGCCCCAGAGGCTTTAAAACTATACAGTTCAAACCTGGAGAGATGTTGGTCTTCCGTCTACACTAGAATTGTGAAAACACTGGATTAAAAACCAGTCACAGCAAGTGGATTCAATGTATTTACCAGTGAGTGTGAGGGAAAGCGGGCAAAAAAAAAGTTTTCTTCCTGTGTTGCCATATTAAGGGTGGGTCTTCCTGCTTCAACTAAGCTGAGCAAGAAAATTCTCTCACAAATGCAAGTGGAATCAGGGTGAACAGCCAAGATTGGCCATCACAGCTACTAATCTATACCATTACATTTCAGTCAAGACAATATGGCTTACACATATGGCTCAAAGTCAAATGATGGGTCCAAGACAGGCTATGTTTTGTTCAAGATGGCTTCCTACTGATCTCTGTAGATAGCTCTTGGCTCTGTAGTCTGCTCGAGACAACTCTCTTAAGACATCCCTTTCTGCTTGAGATAGTTCGATGTTGCTAGAAAAAAAAATTCTAAAAGCTCTCTTGGTTCCTACATGTGACCCCCAGCCTGTTAAATCAAACTCTACCTCTCTTTATTATTCCCAGTAATTGGCTGTTGTAAGCTTTATTTAACCAATAGTTTTAAATTGGGGAGTAAGGTTTGTACAATAAAAGCTGGTGTAAGTGAGAATTTGCTGGTCTTGAAAAACAAGATCTTGGGGTACAGAATTTAGCATACAAATAAAAACAGCACCAGAGCAACCCCCAACAAACACCTGGGAGAAGTGACTGAGAGTACCGTGAAGGCAGAGGTAATAAAACATCATTATGTATTGCCAGAAAGTAAGAAGGAAAAATAAAGAAGGGACTTTGACAATGATACAGGAGTCATTGGCCAAAACAGGCCAAATTAGCAAGAAAATAAGTAAATATAGAATTACAACTGGAAGTAAGCCAGCTTCTATATATGCACTTACACAAACCAAACCTCTCTTATGTGAATAAAGGAGAATGCACAACAAAGGAAATATTCCACATGATATATACGTGAATTTTTCTTCATGAATATAGAACACACACACACACACACACACACACACACACACACACACACACACATATCCTCAAAATGAATGGGAGACCTCAATGTAAAATACAAAAGCTAGATGAGGAAAAACTAAAGTGTAAAATCAATAATTCTTCTAGCCTAGTAACAATGAGGCACATTCAGTAAACTCACATTTGGAAATTTAAAATCATTGCTGTATAAAACAAGCCATACTTATGCACTACCTGGCTTTAATTTAAAATAAGCATATATGTATAATATTGCTGGTGGTAAAATATTAACTACAAAACACTATAAACCATTAAAAAATGCCAACAACCACAACAACAAAAACCCCATTACCACAACGTAGAGGAGTTCTCAGAGTAGGCAGGGAGAGATCATAAAACTAATACATTTTTCCTATCTAAAGCTTTGTTTTACATTTCACTGTTTACATGAAACCAAATGCAAAACTGTATTTGATGATTTTTTTTATCCCATGAATAATTGGCTCCCTGCCTCAACAAATTGCTGCTTATTGACATAAATTACATAAAATCATTCTTGATTTTATAGTTTTAATCCATCCAAACTTCAAAATCTTCCATCAACAGCTCACCTTATACTTGCATAGAATTACAGGGTTACCTCTCAACTTGAACGCATGCCATATGACCTAAGAGGGAACAGAGAGCACACTGATACAGTCAGGCTTTTGAAATGAGCAAGTACTCACAAGTTCTCGTACTTAGAAACTCTGGGGCAGATCTGACCTGGGGCCAAGTAATGCTGACTCTATAACTTAACGACAGTTATTTGAATGCTATGAATTTTTTACTTTAAGGGCTTCTTAAACAAATCATCATATAAGTAGATAAAAGCGTATAGTGATACTTATGTAAATATAAACAAGGAAGGTAAATATATACATATTTAAGCTCAGTTTTATATAAAAACTGGGTGATAACATTTATATACTGACATCATTTTTGGTCCCGGTGAATTTCACGACTGCTATATTAATTTTTAGTGCCTAAATAATAAATTACTTCAAATAGTGGTTTATGACAATACATGTTTGTAATCTTGTTGTCTCCATGGATCAGGATTTGGGGTCGGCTGAAGCGTGAGCTCATCCTGGCTGGCACAGGCTTTAGTAAAGTCGTCAGCAAGAGATGGCACCTAGAGCCATTTTCTCAGTTACACAGTTGCTGACAGAATGCACTTCAACCTCTACGTCGGATTACTGCCCATTGTTCCTAGAGCCTGACCTCAGAAGCAGTAGATCATGGATAACTGTTGCTCTTGAGAGCTACGGGAGATCATCTGCTGATTTGGTCTCCCCCTTCAGGGGATGCAGGGATGATACTTTTCTAAGAGGATTACTTGCTTATGTCAGAGGGACCCAGGATGATCCTCTTTTGGATTAGGAATCTTATTATATCTGCATAATCCCTTTACTTTTGCTATATTATCAGTTAAAAGTCAAGATAAAGTTTCTGCTTGCATTTAAGGAGAAGAGATTATATTACGTTATGAATGCCAGGGGAAGGAGTCATGAAGACCATCTTGGAATTCTGCCTAAGGTAACTGTCACGCACCACCACGCCATTCTCTCTACTCATCCATTATTGGGTCATCGAGTAGAAAATGTGGCCATGATACCTAACTGAAACCCAGTTAGTTTTAAAATGTAAGCTCTTCTTAGTGTGTAATACCTAACATGAATTATTTATTCCTATAAAAGAATTCATTGCACCAAACTGCCTGACTGATTGATTTGTACTTATGTTTTATATTAATTAGTGCTCCCAGTTCACATTGCACTAAGTGCTACTTAACCCATACTCAAAAAAAAAAAAAATAAGCTTAAAAATACTAAGAGAAACTTTGCTTCATTTGACAGTAAAATACTTTTGCACTTATGTAGGTAAACTGAAGCTTAGTTATTTTAAATCACATATTTTGCTCCTAGCAAGATATAGTTCGGTTCTCCAACTTAAATAACTAAGTCCTTAAACTTGACTGCACCCACAGGATTCTAAGAAAGTTGTTTTATCTTTAAAGGCTACCTAAACTAGTCTCCCATTCAAGATACATAGAGCAGATACAAAAGTTGCATCCAAATAGCTGTCCTTGGAGACAGTAGGAACATTTTAAACTTCTGCACAAATCCTTAGATTTAGAGGATTTTCTTCCATAGATCTATGTGTTACACTTGAGTGTATTGAGAATATGATCTAATTTCTGCATTTTGTTTTCATGCCTAGATACACACTTTCTTGCAGCTTGGAGAATTAGTCTGAAAACCCCTGAAAATCAAGGGACCCCACAAGCCCAATTGAAAGTATCTAAGATATTAAGGTCAAGAGTAAGGTGTCAGGAATACGTGTACAAAGTGGTCACTCTGATGAACTTCCCTATCTGTGTCTTGTGTTGTAAAAATTGACACTTTGCACTATCTCAACCTTCATTTTTAGGTCAAGAATAGGATGATTAAATAGTATTCAGAATTAAATTGTGTCCTCTTCACCCAGCTAACTTTCATGGTAAAAGATAAAATGAACAAAAGCCTTTACATGAAACATGCTGGGATTCAGATCCTATTCTCTCGTAAAGTTTTCTATACCAATCTTTGCTTTCTACTACAAGCTGCTTCTCCGAAACAAATCATTATCGACAAAATCAAGCCATGCATTTTACTCAAATTTTCTCTCAATTGCCACCAATCATTGTTGATGCCTTAACTATTTTCTCAAGATTACTATGTATTAGAAAAAGCATATTCTGAAAAATGTGTTTCCTTACAACTTTTCAGGATTGTTTAACTAGGACCTCCTTTCAAGGTTTTATTTATTTTTCTATTACAGGATATAGGTTTGGGTGATTTTTTTTTGGTATCTACAGTAGAAAATGATTTGTAAAATCTTGAAAATGTATAAACTTAACGGATAGCTTAGTATTGAAAACTTAGTATGTCAGAACACTGAAATAGACATGAACTAATACCTCTGTGAAACAGGAAATTTCAATGTCTCTTATAAAAGTTATAAAATACTGTAGTTTTCTTTGTACTTACTTTATTTTATCTAGTCCTGATGGTTATACTGTGAAAATACTTTACTACACAAAGGGGTGTAATGGATTGAAAAGTGTACCCCCTAAATTCAGAACTTAAGTGAATTGTTATCTAACTTAACATTCTGACACCTATATTTTTTGGAATATGACAGTTTTACAAAGGTTATCAAGTTCAAACTAAGACCCTATCCGATAAGATTTATGGTTTACAAAGGGATATTCTTTTCAACAGATACATTCAAGGGAGAGAAACAAAACCAAAACCAAACCCAAACCAAACCAAACCAACTCCCCCCGCCCCCCGCAGCCCCAACAGCAACAACAACAACAACAACAAGAGCACACAAAGCAAAACAAAACCATAGATGATGTAAAGGGACCTAAGGGGAAGATAACCATGTACAATCCATGGAGAAAGTTCTGGAAGTGTTTGTACTCACAGACTGCCAAGTATTCACCAACTCTCGAATTCCCACAAGGTTTGAAAACTGTGAAATAAATTCTTTAACATTTGTCCATCCTTTCAGCTCTATACTCTGTAATTCTAACCAGCTACTATGGGTTCAGATGTTTCTAACTCGATGCATCTGTTTGTGTTGTCAGTTCCAAACTGTAAATGTTAGTGTAGGTTGCCTATTTTAAAAAGAAGAAAAAGGGTACTAAAATTACCAAAACCTTGAAAATAAGTTTAGAATCTCATTTTATCACAATATTTAAGAATATATAAAATTAATGGCATATATATAATAGAATAAATTTAAAACAGTAAGAAGTAATAAATTGATCTTACAGTTTTATTTAGTATAATAAAAATTATAGCTATTAATTGTTTACCTCAATTCACTGAGTAAAATTCTGGCACACCTTTTTTTCCAAATTAATTTAATAGGCAATCAAAATTTTTGTAAAAGCTTTATTTTCCCATATTTATTTAAAAGTTATATCAGACATTCTTGACAAGTAATACTTGGTAATTTTTAAATTTGAGAGGATTCTTTTTTAAAGGTGCCACTACAAGTAGTGTTAAGAATATTTTTAACTAATACAATTTTGGTTTCATGTAACCCTAAATTTTAATTTTAAATTAAAAGTTAGACAATGATATTTTAATACTCTTCTGACATATCCTGTAATTTGAGGACTCAATTTAAGAAGCCAAAAGTGAATTCATGATACATCTATAACTCAAAATGTCTCTTAATGCATTTTATCTTTGTATTCTTTTAAAAGGAAGAACAATTTTAAAGTTGTTTCGGCAGTTAATTTTAGGTTCATGTGGAAATTATGATTTCTGCGTAATTTCTTTTCTGAAGACTGTGGCTATTTGCTTTCCAACATCACTGCACTCTTTCACAGTCAATCTCCCACACTTACTAAAGAATTCCAGTAAATTCTTTAAGTGTTTTATTGTACTGTGATGACCCTTCCATTTTCTAAAAGATGTCCTAACATTCTATCTACGAACTGACATTAACAGTCCTGTGGATCCCCCAGGTGAAAGAGTTCATTTTTATGTACATGCTACATGATAGGTTCTGGCAATGGAACGTCCAGCCATATTCTTCTCCCCATAGTGAGCAGAGCTGCTCAGAAGTCGAATCATCCTTGTTATGGCCAAGGTCACAGCTGCCACCTTATATAACACTTTTAAAATCATGGTTGTTAATGTGGCTTCAGGTCATACTGTCCATTGAAGGGACACAGGGTGCCCGGTTTTCCCTGTCATGTGCAACTATATGTTCTGCCTCCTTGCCACTTGCTAATTTCTCCCATCAACCTTACAGCCCCGAGTCCACCCTAGAACCACACTACTCATCGTCTCCCAGGTTTGACATGAAGCCCAAGCCGGGAATTACTAAGACTTTCAAGGATTTTAATCTAAACGCAAAGCTAAATGGTGAGCAAGGTTTTCCATTTTACTGCAAAGGCTGCACCATGGTGAAACCTGCTTCCCACCGTTGATAAAAGCACCCAACACAGTTGCAAACCTCTAGTACGTAAGAGGCTTCTTCACAGCAAATATTCGTCAAATATGAGTTCTTGTGTTATGGTAACGGCACGTAAGATGTATTCACTGCCTCAGAAGTGTTCACAGGGCTGCTAGTGACAGACACGCCTGCAATTTATCATACCAGCCTAGAAGTGTCACTGATAGCAGAGAGTAAAACTGCTCTGTCAACCAGAGACCTGGAAGAGCAAAACTAATGTAACAAGGTTATGGCACAGACAGTAGCTTCCATCCTACCTCTGTCATGATGTAGGAATTTTCGGGAATCTGCTCTTCTTACTTCAATTGACAGACAAGAAAAGAAGACTCTCCACCTTGCAATACTTTTTGATTTCTTCAGAAAGCAGTGATTGTCAGGTGACAAGGTGAAGCAGATTCCAAATGGGGGTAAGCAACCTAGGAAGGCAATGGAGAGACGAACTATTTTTCCATTGGCCGAACAGAAAAGGTAGAAGCAGGAGATGTAGACATAAAAGGGAGGTATCTGACGTCTCAATGAAGTTTTGAAGGAGTGTAGATTCCAGTTAGAAGATGCCTCACCCCTCCTTCCTCACCAACTCCTTTTAAACAACCAAGCCAACCACAACTCCGCAGGCTTCTAATTGGTGTGTTTAGTGTCATGTCGGAGACAAGGTCCCTTGGAATCTGCTCAGTTTGTAAGCATGCGCATGAGAGTGGGAAACAACCACAACATCCTGTTTCTATAGTCCTCGCAAACTCCCCAAGTGCTGCAGCTATGACAAAATGGTCCTCACCAGGATTTTCCTCTTTGAAGTGCTACAATGTAAAGCAATGGTAATTGTGATAAAAATGTCATTCTTGTCCCAAAGTCAACTCTTTCCATGACTTGGAAAAGAGGAATGGCAAGAACCTGTAAGAAATGCTTAGTCTGCCATCTTGGAATTCCAGTACGCCCAGTTTACCAAAACTCAGTCTGAAATAAAACACCTGGGAAAACCCTTGACCCCACTATAGAGTGTGCTCCAGACAAAAAACTAGGAGAGTTCGCCAGTGAGCATAGAGGGGTCCTTCCTGTGTTATTCCCCAGCAAAGATTCCTCAAAGATGCTGATGAAACACTCCAGGCTTTATAGGATACAAGGAAATAATAGTTCTTAACTCAGGATCCTAGAAGTGGCTTAACACTTTTGACCTGGAGAAATTTGCCACTAGATGGCACCACACCTCGAATAGATCGCTCCTAAATAGGTCTGAAAGGCACAACTGGACTCCTTACTATCCATCTTGTTACCACTTAGTTCTGATCATTTCATTATTGCAGCAGCATAGCGAGTAATAAATGCTCACATACTTTTGTTGACCACTGTATCTGCCATTGCCTGCTTTTGTGTTTGAATTCCCTCCATATTACTGAAGTAGATATTTACAGTTATACATGTGTGTAGGAGGAGAGAGATGAAAAGAAACACACACACACACACACACACACACACACACGAGAGGGAGAGGGAGAGGGATAGGGGAGGGGAGTAGAAAGGGAGGGGAAGAGAGAGAGAGAGAGAGAGAGAGAGAGAGAGAGAGAGATTAGCCATGATATGAGTAATATGGTAATATGCAAAGATGAGATTTATCTTGAATCTAGAGCATGTACAACATGTAGGGTTTCTGTGTAGTGTCTCAGAATACTCAGGGATACCCATTGACTACTTAAACTACCATTAACAGCATGGATTTTCCTTAATTATGTATTACATATCTGTTCTAGGGTCCTGTTTTGTATAGCTGTAGAAATCATTTGGTCTATTTTTTTAAATAACATGGGTTAAACAGGGTTAAATTTCTGAGCAATCCAAAATGCGCATAAAAATAGGAACATGGCTTGAGGTCCTATTCTTTATAGTACTGACCACTGCTGGAGGAAAGAACGGAAAATGTCAGACTGTTGAGAAGAGATTGTCAAAACTTTAAGCACACATAAATTAAAAATGTACTCAAAGTTTACCTGAAAGCACATGCGAAACTTCCAAATAGAGGTGAAGCACATTTCCAATGTCCAAGCTAAAACCCCGGTTATATCAAGGGAATTATACTTTGCTGAGAAGCCTAGGGATCCACAGAAGGAAATGTGCAAAAGGAAATGTAAACACACTCTATGAAAACACATCGTTCTATTGTTACATATTCATCACATAACTTATTTAAAGCTTTGCAAGTGGTAAAAGGCAGCCCGGTAAATAAAGAAATGGGCAACAGAATAGGGAAACTTAACATCAGAGAAACACAGAGTCAGCTAAGCTCAGTGGATGTCTACAGCAATGGTTTTCTAAAGCCCTATGTATACTCATTAAGGCGGATAAGATGCTTGCTCCTTCCTGAAAACTGAACTCTGACACTTGTCCACAAGCCAAACTCACGGGAACAGAGCATGTCTCTCTGCATGGCTCCTACAGGGATCGAGGTTTTGAGCACTCAGCCTAGGGCATTCTGATCGTAGTTGTGTCCAGTTCAGCAATTTGTGGGTGTTTTATTAACCAACTTTAATTCAGTATTATTTTAAAGTAACTAAACTTGGATACCTAGGGCTGTTCGCATTATTAAAGCTGTTCTCTGTTTTTGTGTATTATTCCTGTGTAAGTAATAATCAGACACGTCAAATTATCTACTTAAAATTAATGATAGCTTAGAGATAATGAGATAAAACTATTAGTGAGTTCAGATGTAAATAGCTGGAGAGAACAATATAGTTACACCTGAGAGCACAGCCTGATTACTGAAAGTTCTAAAGCCTTTTATGTGTCAGGATGACTTTAAGTTTTGTTCTGATCCAGGATTGCCAAATTTTGAAAGTTGAGCTTTTTCTAAACTGTTGTATCATCTAACTTTTCCGAGTGCTATTTTCCCATTCTCTCTTGTATCCCCCCCCCAAAAAAATTACTACTTTAAAAGTACAATTTGTTTTCTTGACTCAACCAAACTGGATTATATAAATTGGATTATTGGATTATTCAATAAATTTTGATGAAAAACCACCATCATAATGATGATGTCACAGTAAAGAAGTCATGGCATATATTCATTTAAAATAAAGTTCTCATTAGCAAAGTAAACAAAACATTAGCAAATCTAACTGCGGGGCACTATCCCTGTGACCTGGTCCTTCCTAGTCCACATCCTGAAGTAGCATCTCAGACGTCATACAGAATGGAACTTCTAACACACTCATGGAAAATGGAAACCACATTTTGATATTCAATCCTAGCGAGGAAACTGCTTTGCCAAAACCAATTTATTATGTAATATTTCACGTCAACTATCTGCAACATGATAGCTAAAAACCTATTTTCTCCTCTTTTGTTCTGGTTTGCGAAGGAAGCAGTTTACACAGATACCTGGACACAGCTGCCAAGATCCTTCTCTATAAAACAGATTATGCCCACACAATGGAGAGAGTTACCATGCTTCCTTCCCCTGTCAAAATTCTGCATGTCTTGGAATAAGAGAACTCTTATGCAACTTTTCCAAATTAGGTGCCACTAGATGTCTAAACAGGAAATATCAATACAGATCTTTGTATAATAAAACAAAATATTTCAACTTTATCTTGGTAACAATGTTGGGATGCAGATATATTAGAAAGACACATGTTAGCACCATCAACCCATGTGTATCTTTTTAACTGATACACTTTCATTTTCATCCCCACAAAACTGATGTTACAGTTTGCAATAAAACAGGGTTGAATTTCTTAAAATACTTAATTAATAAAAAAAAGTCTATACACATTAAAAATTTAGTTATTTTTACAGAGATCTTTTTTCTTACAAAATAACATAACTATGTTTATATAGGTCTACAGTTATAACAACATTAAAATTCTCATTTCTGTGGCTTTTGAGGTACAGAGATGCAACACATTGCCTTAGAATAGATTAAAAACTCTTTGATGTAGAAATGCATTTTAAAAACTAATTTAAAAGTATTATTTCATTTAAAACGTAAAAAATTGCTTTCCTATTCCCTTTCCCTCTTTTCCCCTCTTTTAACCTCATCCGTAAACCCTCCTTTAAACCCATGCCCCCTCAAGTAGATAGAACTTTTTCTTTGATTTTCATTTTACACACATATAAGTACATACGCAACTATGTATGTGTGTATGTTATGCACATGCATGTACAAATATAAAAACAATGTGCTGAGTTCATTTTCATTGTTTGTGTGTATGTGGTTTCAGGGCTGACCATTCAATTCAACAACTAAGAGGGTCTATCATTGGGAGAGGCTAATTCTCCTTCTCTGAGCAGGAATTGGTTACCTGTAGGTTTGGTGTGGGGCCTTGGAAAAGGGAGAGGAGGGGGCCTCTCCCCCTCCTGTGCTAACATGCCATTTGACACTATTCTGGTCTTGCTAATGCAGCATTTCTAGGAGAGACCGTTTCACAGCAGACTTCCTGGTCTTCTGGCATTTATCCTTTTTCTGCCTTGTCTTTTAGTGTTCCCTAAACCACAGATGCAGAAGCTGTGATTTAGATGCATATAGATGTACTCCTCATTGATCTTTGCACATGGCTTTGGGGCTGAGCATTCTGTTTAACAACTAACAAGGGGTTTTAACTGGATACTCCCAGTTGTGTTTTTCTGTGATGGTTTTCATTTTCCATAAAGAGAGGCTTCTTTGATGGCAGCTACATCTACCTGTGAGTGTATAAAAAACCATATTGTGAATATTTACCTGCATTTGAACAAAAGCATGCATATATATGTTTTACTAAATATATAAAATGTAAGCTATATGTATATGAAAGACAGGAAGTTAAGTTACTTGGTCTTGCCAACAGTGCTCCCTGCAAGAACCACCAAGTAACAGAAAACCTACTCCCAGGCATAGGAAACCTTTCAATATAGATTATCAATGTAGCCGTTGGTTGTTTCTCAGAGATTGAGGACTTGGCCATGATTGCTGAGAACATAACATACTTAAGACATAGAACTGGGAATGATTTGAGCTGTTTCTAAGCCTCTTTCCGGTGGTTCAGCTTCCATGGTTCCAGAAAGTAATATATGAGCTGTCAAGGGAGAGAATAAATTAAACAGCCTGACCCAAGCCGCAACACCTATGTCCCACAACGATTATGAGCATGGGAATATGTGCATGAAGGTGAAGACGTGGCCAGCTGTCTAATTAGACATAAGGTCCACACAGCAGGAGGGAAAACCGGCATGGTTCTGAAAACCTAGCCAGCTTACTAGAATAAGTAGAGTCATTTTTGTTTAGAGTGGCTGCCCTCTGAGAGGCCCAACAAGCAGCTTACTGAGACAGACACAGATACTTACACGCAACCAATGGACAGAGGCTGGGACCCCTGTGGTTGAATTAGGGAAAGGCTGGAAGAAGTCAAGAAGGAGGGTGACCTCTTAGGAAGACCAGCAGTCTCAACTAACCTGTATCCTCGAGTTCTCTCAGACACTGAGCCACCAACCTGGCAGCATAGAAGAGCTGTTCCGAGGCCCCCAACACATATACAGCAGAGCACTGCCTGGTTTGGCCTCAGTGAGAGAAGAGACACTTGAGGCCCCAGGGAGTGGAGAGGCCAGGTGGGATGGGGTGAGAGGAGCATCCTCTTGGAAAAGTCAGAGAGGTCGGGTGGTGGTGGTGGGGGCAGAGAATGGAATGAGGAACTCTCAGAGGACAGATCAAGAGGGGATAACGATTGGGTTGTGTTAAAAAAATTAAAATAATTTAAAAAGAAAGACAAATAAATTTACTTAGAAAATATTCTAGTCCCTGCTCCCAATTTCCAAGACCAGCATTATTCCTTATATATTACAAATTGTATCCTTATAAGAGTAACTTTATGTATTACAGACAAAAAGTATAATGCATAGTTGACAAATTTCTATTTCTTTATACATAATCTGTTCTAAATAGCTAGTCTTGAACACTTCAACCTCCCTCATTATCTATAGGCAAACCTAGAAGTAATATATATTATATATTTTTTATATTATACATTTATCTGTTATATAAGATAGAGTGCCACTTTAAGCCTTTAACATCACCAAACCCTGTTTACTCTGTGCCTATCCTGCTGACACAGTAGTTCTAATAGCTTGCCCGACAAGAAAGGCAAAATGAAATGTGAGTCACTTTCATTCCTACTTTGACTTTCTTCCTGAGGGCAAAAAGCATGACTTATGCAACACTTTTCAAAGAGAAACCAATACAAGGTGTTGCAATTGAACCTCACTAACCTATGGATGCTGAAATATTTGTCGTTGGCCACATAACTAATTTTTGTTTTTTTAGGAAAAGACAGATGCTTCTGGTAAAGTCAGGGAAATTCTTTAGTGTTTGAGTGTCAAAGGTTGTCAGGCCCACATATAGGGAAGCAACCCCACCTTCGGGATTTAATTGTGTGTCAAATCATTTGGAAGTTACAACTTTTTCTTTAAAATTGACATGTGTTTATTGGCTTTTTTAAATGTTAAAAAAAAGAGGCATTAGTTACACATACTCGATCCCTGTCCATCAAATTTATAATTCAACAGTAAACATTGCCTCATGAATACATAAAATTGATGAATTAATCTCAAAATCTCCTAGCCTCTTTCTCAGTGGGTACCCTTCTTATATTTCTCTATTCCTTAGAACTTAGTCCTTCTGTGGCCTTACTAGTATTCCAGCATTACATGCAACAGGTGCTTTAAGTGAAGTAACTAACATATCTCCTTGCTTTGCAGTGTTGCTTGTATGGAGTGAATGCAGAATATGTGATTAACATGGTAATTCTTTACCTTACTAGGATAAAAAAGTCATAAGTACTAGTCCTATTTTTCACATAACCCAACAAGATCCTGATGCTGTCTTTCTTGTCATTAAATCCAAGATGATCCGTCTGCTTTTCTTCCTTCATTCCTTTTTTCTTTTTCCTTCTTTCTTTCCTTCTCTCTTTTCTTTCATTTCTTTTAGCTTGATTATTTAATAACTAAAGTAAACCTGAAATATCAAAGTTCAGGTTATTGATGTAGATGACCATAGATCAGAGAAGTTGGAACTGAAAAACCCCAGATGAATAGTTAGGAAAACAACCCTCCGACAAACAACAAAAGAACTTGGTTCTTGGACAAAAAGACCTATGTTGGGAGTATGCTAATGTGAGGATGCTCTTAGATAATTTACATAATGTTGTAGGTCTTTAAACACTGAATAAAATCTCCCTTTAAATATTGTTATTAGTATATATTAATATATAAGATGGTGATTCTTACCACATATAGAAAAAAACAAGTATAAACTTTTTATAAATATAGTTATTATAGCATTAAATAAGACTAAAATAAGTGTATCTTATTAAAGAGGCACAAATATAGACCAGCTTGGATGTATCAACAAGAAAATAATCTTGCAGTGGATTTCATGATTGATTAAGTAGACTTATGAACTACCAGTCATGGTAATATAATTTCCAAATGTACTGGAAAATACCTCTCTTGGTTCACTTCAGTTTTTCATATATATTTTATTCAGAAAATTGTCAGGCTTTAGATCATAGATTATGTATTTACTCTACTTTTCAAAATTTCTAATAAGCACCTTACACTCAAAGCCTGTCTGGGAACATGCTCACATAATTCATTTTCAGTAGACAGAGCTCAGATGATGAGCAGTGCAGCTTTAATTGTACACAAAGGACAAAACATATCTTAAAAAAATAACATATAAGGACTTCACCTTAACAAGGCACTGCCAACCGTTTAAGAAGAACATACTTCTGATGCTCATTGAATTCACAAATATACTGACCTTTGAATTTGTATCATTTTGCTTGGCTTCTAATAACCTTTACATATACTCTTTCAGTGTTACTCTATTTTAAAAATAGTTGTGCTGTCATGATTTGATAGTCAGGAGGCTGAAGAGTGAGGGTCACTCATTATTTTCCCTATTTCTTTTTAATTATTTACTTTTATACAATGTGTGTGTGTGTGTGTGTGTGTGTGTGTGTGTGCGTGCGTGTGTCTGTGTACATTCATAGAGAGGTCACAGGGCAACTTTCTGAAGTTGTATCTTGTCTTACACACACTCTATTATTTTCAGGTAGCCTATCAACTTCTGATCATGCTCCTGCCTCTGCTTTCCATCTATCCATTGAAGTTCAAGATTACAGATGAGTGCCACTCCATCTTTTTTTTTTTGTCTAATGTGAGTTCCTGAAATCTAACTCTGTACAGTAAGCAATTTACCTACTGAACTATCTCCCACAATACCCTTATCTTCTTTCTATAGTGTATAGCATCCTTATTTGATAAAGAGAAATAGTTTGAGGTTTTGCTGCCAGCAGCGGTAATATCCTTCAAAATATTTCTATGAGTTTTTCCTCAACTACCATCTACAAAAATGAGCGATAAGAAATACTGGAATAATTAATTTTGGGACAGACTTTCCTGTCAATGATGATATGATTAAGGCCTATCTTTGATGCTTGAATGCATAAGCTTTGAAGTATTTTTATCATGGTACATGTTAAACTGTTAGTGGTGAAAATAACAGTAGAAGACTATGTTTATAACATTTTAAACTTTTCCTGTAAAGAAAAATGGAGTTTCAGATGATGTCAGATATGTGGAAATGTTTGGATAATTTTCACATTATCAGAAATATGATTTAAAATGGCAAGGATAATTTGCCTGATGAGCTACACCCGAATTATAACTCCAAGAAAATTAAAAAGCTCCAACAGTATTTAAAAGCCATACTAATCAACAACGATGGCCTCTGGGAGAATTGAGCTAAACATGAAATATTAATGTGATAACTCATATTAGGAAGTGTTGTTAAAATGATGCCAAGAGCTGGAATTAGACAGCTTTGATTTTTGTCCTATAGCAATTGCCACTCTGCTAAAACATGGAATGCAAAAATCATACAGGTAATGAATAATCATTTCAATGTGTTTTGGGCTAGTCTTTATCATCTGGAAATTATAGGACTCTCATAAAAATATATAGTATCTTTGTCCTGGCGTTCTTAGCAATGTGTATAAAGTACTGTGTTATCGTTTTTGTTTTAAACAATTTTAGTACACATAAAAAGAAAAGTTTGTATTTATATAATCTCCCCATATTATATATACTTATAAATATTATTTTAAACTATTAGTCTCCTAGTTATCTACCTTGGCTTCACGTTTTGGGTCTTCAATTTCTCTCATATTGCAAACCAAATATATGTTCATTGACATTTTTTAAACCAAAGGGGAAGTCTTGCTTTATTCTGTATATGTCTACATGGCAAAATGATTTTCCACTGACTATACCCATAGAGTTCAGTATATCCCAAATGCCGTGTATAAGTCATGGAGAGGTCAGTATTGGCCATGAGGCAGGGTCTTGTACATCCCTCCACTGTATCTTGGAGCCAGTGGTCAGAGTGAGTCTGAAGGCACGGAATAAGCTAAAGGAAGGTAGAGAGGGATGAGCATGACAGTAGGGACGCCAACCTTCCTTCCACTAAACCAAACATTCAAATAAGTGTAATTCCAGAAAGGGGATCTATAAATATGCCACAATTCTGTGTATCTATTTAAATAATTTCATGATTATGCAGGTTAAATTTGCTTTACTGGAATATTAAAAGTTTGTATTATTAGCAAACGTTATGTGCTCGTTCATGTGCAGACATAAAATTTATAGTAAAACTTCATGATTTTTTTTATCATCCAGAGAAGTGCAATGTGTGCAGCTGTGAGGAAATTTTATTTAAAATTTAGGAAGAAGTATTTAGTTTGAGCGTCACCGACAGACACAAGTGCAGAGATGAAACTGGCTCTGTGTGACGGTCCATCTGAAAGGCACGGAGCTGGAGAGCACTTGGTAGAAAGATGCATGAAGAAGGGAGGGGAAAGGGGGGAGTGAGAAAAGAGACAGGCGCAGATTGAGAGAAACTGTAAGAGAATATAAACGCAACTTCAAGGTAAAAAGCTGAGTTCTAGGATATATCTCAAAAATTCCAATTTGTCCTCTCTTATTCACAAAGCTTTTTATTTACAAAAGGCTTAAACTTTTAAAATGGATTTTCTGCAAGGAACAAAGAAAAGTTTTAAGTTCTTATCTAGAGGCAAAATCTCAGATATAATTAGTGTCATTATGTTCTTGGGGTGTGTGTGTGTGTATGTATGTGTGTGCGGTTATAGGTGTGTATTTGTGTGTGTGTCCAATTTTGCATATGAGTGTGTGCATGTGTGTATAGATGTGTATTTGTGTGACTGCATGCAGTAATGCATGCACGTGCATGTATACAGACATATGCGTGAAGAGGAAGAATACTAGCAGAGAGACTAGAGCTAAATATTTAAAAAGCAGAACAATGAATAGAGTCTCGAAAGAAACTAAAGGACTAAGCTAACAACAAAAGCTCAAATTTTAAAGATTTTTTTGAAGTGTAAAGCATATTTTCAAGCACATTTTCATATTTTTCAAAGTTACAGAAAAACCATGATTAGTTTTGAGCAAGGACAGCAAGACACTTGCAGAGTGTTATTTAAAATGTGAAGTATTCAAATAAAACAATGGGAGAAATAGACAAGCATTTTTTTAAATGAAAGGCCCATGTCAGTTAAAGAGTTGAGGCCAAGAGCAGAGTGACATTATTCATTCTCCATTTTCCTCGTAGATTTGAGTGTGTTGCCCTCATTGTCCAATTATCATTTTTATTTTATTTTTTTTTTAGGTTACCATAGTCACTCCTGAAACGTACATCATTTTTTGTTACTCATTGCTGTTTGTTCAATTGTTGGTGTCTGTTTCTTTGGGCTAAAAGCTGTATGCAGGTAAGTCTCATATCAAAAAACCATTCTTGGGGCTAGAGAGATGGCTCAGTGGGGCCCATACATATACAGCCACTAAACTAGATAAGATGGATGAAGCAAAGAAGTGCAGGCCCACAGGAACCGGATGTAGATCTCTCCTGAGAGACACACCCAAAATACAGCAAATACATAGGCGAATGCCAGCAGCAAACCACTGAACTGAGAATGGGACCCCAGTTGAAGGAATCAGAGAAAGGACTGGAAGAGCTTGAAGGGGCTCGAGACCCCATATGAACAACAATGCCAACCAACCAGACCTTCCAGGGACTAAGCTACTACCCAAAGACTATACTTGGACTGACCCTGGGCTTCAATCTCATAGGTAGCAATGAATATCCTAGTAAGAGCACCAGTGGAAGGGGAAGCCCTTGGTCCTGACAAGACTGAACACATAGTGAACCTGATTGTTGTGGGGAGGGCTGTAATGGGGGGAGGATGGGGAGGGGAATACCCATATAGAAGGAGAGGGGGAGGGGTTAGGGGGATGTTTGCCTGGAAACCGGGAAGTGGAATAACAATCAAAATGTAAATAAGAAACACTCAAGTTAATAAAGATTAAAAAAAATAAAAATAAAAAGAGCACTGACTATTCTTCTGAAGGTCCTGAGTTCAATTCCCAGCAACCACATGTTGGCTTACAACCATCTGTAATGGAATCTGATGCCCTCTTCTGGTGTGTCTGAAGACAGTGGCAAAGTACTCATATAAATAAAGTAAATAAATGATTTAAAAAAATAAAACATTCTTACTCCTACCCCCAAAAGTGCATAGTCCCTGTATCCTGTGCTAATAAAATGGTCCTGCCAAGACTGAACCTCCAGTGAACATGATTGTTGAGGGGAGGGCGGTAATGGGGGGAGGAAGGGGATGGGGAGGGGTTAGGAGGATGTTGGCCTGGAAACTGGGAAGGGGAATAACAATCGAAATGTAAATAAGAAATACTCAAGTTAATAAAGATGGGGAAAAAAAGACAAGCAATGAAAGAGACACTTAGGAAAGGCTACACCAAAAAAAAAAAAAAGTGTCAGTTCATATCAAGAACACCATTTAGAAAGCTAAGAGGTATGCCTGGTACATCTGCCTTTCTCCTCCTTCATGCACAGCCTCGCAATGTGCCCAGGTGATTAATTTCTAAAAAAGTTCCTGAGCCTAGACATTCTGCACTTTTCATAGTAGCTCAATGTTGTACGATCTCTTTGATTTAGGAGGAGTTTGTTCCTATCTGGGACCACATTCCATATCATCTCACTATTATATAATCCCTATAACCCAATAAACATTTCCAAGGTGAAACCAAACCCTTCCTGGGAGATAGCTTGTCTCCCCGCTATGCCTTTGGTCTATATTCTCTTCCCTCAAGCTGGCTGTACACTTATTTAACTATAGGCTGCAGAACACACCTGTTACGTTTATTGAATATGTCTTTCTCATCGTCTTGTATCTTCATATCTATCACTCACACTTAGGGGTCCAGCCTCACTTTTCCTTGACTACTCTCTTGTTCATTATCTCCTAATGTTGAAGATTACTTAGCATCACACTGGTTCCTTTCTCTCCATTTGAACCTGGCCAACTGTTTGTGTAATTATTTGATCAGCATAAAATCATCTTGAGAGAGATATCAATAAAGCTAACACGGCCAATATTGGTGTTTGTCAGCATGTTCACTGCCTGGCATACAGTAGGCACAAAATAAATACTTTCTGAATGAATAAATGAACAAATGCATCTCAATATGTTTTGTAAGAAAAGGGGGGGGGATTAGGGAATAATAATGCCTCAATGTGAAAGGGTATTTAACTTCTCTGTACAGTTCAGAGGTAATTTTATGAGGGCATCTATATTGTACAACATACACTAAAGTGGCTTATCTCGGTGTGGGGATGCGTGCCTTTAATCTCAGCTCTTTGAAGGCAGAGTCAGGTAGATGTCTGAAAGTTCAATGGCAGCTTAGTCCACATAAGTTCCAAGTCAGCCAAGATAGCACAGTGAGACCCTGTCACAAAAATAAATAAATCATATATAAAGGAATGTGTGTGCATGAGGATAGAAAAAAAACAAGCACACAGAGGAAGACACAGTGCCCTCCCATGGCTTGAATTAAATGAAAGCCGTCCAGAATGATGCCTGTTACTTGTAGGGTACAGAAAAAAAAAAAACTGTATCTTTTCTACTTTGTTCTTCATAAACGGCATATAAAAACTTCCACGAATCTTGTATATGAGTTAAGACATTTTCCCCAAATCCTCTGAAACAATCTATTCTTACTACTGCCAACACTATTTGAGTATAACACTCCACTGTAAAAATATCTATGTTTGCTTGCACTTTGCAGTTACCATGGTTAGGAAATATTTACTGAGAATAGTCTTTTCAAGTAGCTATCAAATTCAGGTAAATGGCTGTTTTAAAGTTAATAACACTGAAAAAGTAGATGATATGCAGGAATGGTTGCCAATGGAAACAAGTTTTGGGAGATCTTGAATATATATTTTCCGAATGACAATTAAGGGGATGTGGCAGATCATTGTAGGAAATGCCCATTGACGAAACTATTGCAGAAGAAAATTTATTCCCCACAATGAAGAGCGAGAAATTTTAACTTTCCTACTCATTAATCAACAATAGCATATATCATTCTAGTATCTACAATTCTAAACATTACAAAACTGACCCAAAAAGGATTTCTTGATGATAATTGTAATAACATCAGGAATAGTGAGTCAACTTTAATTTTACCTATGTCCTCTAATCAAACTACATTGAAAGACCATTAAACGATTTGTGAACTGACTTTGAGACACTAATTAAAATAAACGCCATCAGGAATAATTTTGGAAGTAAAAATGTCATCAGATTTGATGAGCAGAGAGTCTTCAGACGATTTTAGCAATTATGAGTTCTAAAATAAAACTATTAGCAGAAAATGGTTTCTGGATTAAGACAAACACCTTCTCTTTTATCAATCAGAGGCATCAATTTTAATATTGCATTTTTCTGTCCTGGTATTTATACAGTTCATTTCCTTGCCACACATTCCCAGGTAATGCAGGAAGGGAGAAAATTAGGGAGATGAGACCTCCTGACTTAAGAGGAGTGTCTCAAAACTAAAGTAATTAGCATTCAGAAGATAGAGCAGCAGAGAGGAGAGATCTGTACAATAAAGGAACTGTAGGCTCCAAAAAGTTGCTAGTCTACCAACACACTCATCTACCCATCACCGTTAGAGAAGAAAGAATTTGGAAATATTGCAGGAAACATTACTGATGCTCTCTTAGGACTGAAGATATTTTCTTTCCTCATCAACCAGATTGGGAAGCTTGGAAGACATAGGAATTGTAAGGAGCACTGTAGAAGCTTGAAGCTGAGTAATGGGGATGTTCGCTCACATGTGCATTTCAAAATAAAACCTGTTCAGTCCATTTAATGCTACCCGTGTAGATGCTTTCAAAGCTGATCATTTGGCACTGGGAAACTTGTGTGCTCTTTCTTCACATTGAGAAGGATAACTCTCCCACCCCTCGCTTTCTTAAGAAGTAACTAAACATATTTATCATCCTCCAGATTCTCATCGGCCCTGGATTCATATTCTACCTGTTAATATCTTACCTGCTCCTGAAAACCTGCTGTTAACTGCTCTTAAATAGCTTTGTGGGTGGTACATCTTTTATGTTTTATACATTTTGAAATGACTATAATTTACTTTTACATTTAAAAGCTTTTTTCTAGTAGTAGAAGTTTAGGTCAGAAATTTCCTAAAGATTTAAGTCAAACTTTAAAGATCTTGCTTTAATAACTCTTTACTTTTTGTTTTGTTTTCTGCCTTTATAACTCTCTTTAGTGTGTATTCTGACTCTCTAGCTTTGAAAAAGATCAATTTATCACTTGGCTTTAAGAAAACTGATTATTATATGCCTAGGAGTGGTTACTTTGTGAACTTCGTATTTGAATTTCATTGGCCCTCTGATATATCCAGATTTGTATTCTTCATCAAATCTGGAGAAGATAGACATTAATTTTTTTCACTTTTACCCATTCCTTTCCTCTCCTGTCCTTCATAGTTCTATCTCCAGGTTCAACAGGATATTTTCAGATGTTCTAGATTTTATAAGTGCTATTTCATATTTAAAAATGTTCTTTGTGTTTTACTCTAAATTGGTTCCATTGTTAGCTTCAATGCTCATACGTTTTAACTCCAATGAAACTAGGGGAAAACAAAATATTACGTTCTGCTAAAGGAACGTAGCAATAAATGGCTCCTAGTCACAGCATGCTATACTGGTAGATCCGTGCTTTTCTCATCCATCATCCAAGAAGCTTCCTCCTGCAGCAGATGGGAACGCATACAGAGAACCACAGCTCTACAACATGGAGTGAGTAAGAGATCTTGGAACAATCAGTACAAAATGGGGAGTCTCCATCAAATCCCCACCCTCAGGGCTCAGACACTTTGAAGATGTGGAAGCAGCATGAGTGTAAGAGCCTGAGGGGCTGGAAGACACTACAGAAACAATGCTCCCCACACTAAACAACACTCACCTACATGTGAACTCACGTGACAGCATGCACAAAGGCCTGCCCAGGGCTAAGCCAATGGGGTCCCAGCACTGAGAGGAGAGAGCTTCCTTAAGACGGAACTATCTCTAACTGATGGTTGTTTTCAAAGGAAAAAGTAGTTCTCTTCAGCAGAGTCTCCCTAAATACACAAACCGTATTTAAGGGCACCCAGCAATAGACAGCCAACTCGGAATAAATTCTGTGGTTTTTTGGAAATTTCCTTGTTGTTATTTGCCCCAGGATGCTTTACTTTGGATTTTTTCTTCCGTCCTGTTTTTTGTTTACATATTACATTGTGTGTATGTGTGTGTGTGTGTGTGTGTGTGTGTGTGTGTGTGTGTGTGTGTGTGTTTATGGTTTCCTCGATCTTTGTGTGTTGTGTTGTGTTGTGTGTGTGTGTCCTTCTTATGTGTGTCCTTTTTTTTTCTTTTCTTTTTTTTTTGTCTATTTATCTGTTTATTTTCTAAAGAAAAACAGAAAGAAGACATAGATTTGGATGGGTGGGTAGGTGGGAATGTTTTGAGAGGAGATGAGGGAAGGGAAACAATGATCAGAATATAGCATATAAAAAAACTATTTCCAACTAAATAAAAAGAAATAAAAGAAAAATAGGATAAGGCCAAGTTTTGGGGTGCACATCTTTATAAAACTTCTGGTTATAAAAACTTTGTATATAAAATACAAAATTTCAAGTGGCAGTTAAGACGGCACAAATCACAGAATCTGCTTCAGTTATGTGTGAACTCAGCTTGAAACATAACTGTGTAGCAGAATCTTCCAGTGAAACGTGGATGGAAAGTGCTTGGACGAACTGTAAAACATATAAACACTACTCAGGGTCCCTCAGCAACTGATACGCACCTCCCATTACAATTCTGCAGCACTTCCTCGCCTGGAACTCACACAATGGCTGGGTGTGGATTCTCAGGCGTTTCTGGAATAAGTTCAGGATCTCTGGAGTCTTTCATCAGCATGACAAATAGCACATTTTAAATGGCCTAACTCTGTGACAGACTTAGTTAAAGAACATTTCAGGTTAGTAGTGGAAGATCTTTATTAGTTTAGATTCTCTGTTTATACACAGTCTGTGCTTTGTATAATGTTAGGGCCAACACTCACTGAGTATCAATAGCTCACTCAATCCTAACACATTTCAATAAATATTCCTGAAGATTCCTTTGTTTCTTCACCTCAGGTTGATATGATGAGCAGATATTTAAAGATAGCAATCTTCAAAAAAATACCTTAAAACTAAAGGTTGATTTCTGCAGGAACAAGAAAGTGGTATAAGAAGCAATGTGAATGGGCTATGACTTCGTTGTTAATAAAAAAGCAATCCTTACTTTGCAATGACACCGTACAGTAGTTAACCAAGAATACGTTTGCTTCGTCCTGTATTGTGTGGGGTTCAGCACCCTGCCACATTGTTTGAATACAACAATAAGTACTTACGAAAGTGGATAACTATTTGCTATCTGCAATCCATGTTTGCTTTTACAACATTGTTTTTTCTCTGGTTTTAAAAATACAGAAAACGAAACAAAATGAGGGCAAAACAGAACACTAAAATATCCAAATTTCAAAGCTTGCTTCAAACGGAACTGGAGTCCAGGTCTAGGTCCTAGGCCTCTAGCAGAGGCCTTTCATTTTTCACGTTTGTTCAGACAGCAGGAGGTCTGCATTTGATGTTCCTTGGGAACAGATGTTCATTCCAGCAATTTACCTCCTCAGAAAGAGAAATCAATTTTTATAGTCATATACAAATGGGATGGAGACACTAATGTACTTTGTTCTCAGGAACAGAGAATTGTAACTAGAGTAAGTAGATTTACATTTCCTATATTGATGCTTTAAAATACTGCAGGATTAATCCTGTAACAGGCATATTCAGCAAGGTAAATTCCTAAAATCTGTGTATCCAGGATATTCATTCACACATTCAATAAATACATGCATTTTGTTCTAAGTCATAAACATCAAGTCACTATACTATGCCTCTGCTAGTGTAACAAGACAATATAGGAAAATAAGTGATAATTCTTTTTTTTATTGGATTTTTTTATTTACATTTCAAATGTTATTCCCTTTCCCAGTTTCCCATCCATAAATCCCCTACCCCATCCCCATCCCCTTCTTCTATAAGAATGTTCCACCTCCCCAACCAACCCTATTCCCACCCCACCCCAACTTAGCCCTGCACAGGGGTGCATCGAGCCTTGGCAGGACCAAGGGCTTCTCCTCCTGTTGGTGTCCAACAAGGCCATCCTCTGCTACATATGCAACAGGAGCCATGGGTCTGTCCATATGTAGTCTTTGGGTAGTGGTTTAGTCCCTGGGAACTCCGGTTGGTTGGTATTGTTGTTCTTATGGGGTTGCAAGCCTCCTTCAATCTTTTCTGTAATTCCTCCAATGGGGATCATGTTCTCAGTTCAATGGTTTGCTGTTAGCATTCACCTCTGTGTTTGTCATTCTTTGCCTGAGCCTCTCAGGAGACAGTGAGATCAGGCTCCTGTCACCATGTACTTGGCTTCATAGATATTCTCTAGGTTGTGGCTGTATGTATATGGGCTGTATCCCCAGGTAAGGCAGGCTCTGAATGGTCATTCCTTTAGTGTCTGCTCCAAACTTTGTCTCCATAACCCTCCTATAAATATTTTTGTTCCTCCTTCTAAGAAGGACTGAAGCATCCTCACTTTGGCACTTTGTTGTCCTTCTTGAACTTCATGTGGTCTGTGAACTGTAACTTGGGGAATTTGAGCTTTTGGGCTAATATCCACTTGTCAGCGAGTGCATACCATGCTTTTTTTTTTTTCATGAAGTCATTGTTTTTCATAGCTGAGTAGTACTCCATTATGTAGATGCACCATATTTTCTGTATCCATTCCTCAGTTGAAGGGCATCTGGATTCTTTCTAGTTTATGGCTATTATAAATAAGGCTGCTATGAACATAGTGGAGCATGTGTCTTTGTTGTAAGTTGGAGCATCATTTGAGTATAAGCCCAGGAGTGGTTTAACTGGGTTCTCAGGTAGTGCTGTGTCCAGTAAATCTCCAGACTGATTTCCAGAGTGGTTGTACCAGTTTACAATTTCACCAACAATGGAGGAGTGTTCCTCTTTCTTCACATCCTTGCCAGCATCTGCTGTCACCTGAGTTTTTGATATTAGCCATTCTGACTGGTATGAGATAGAATCTCAGGGTTGTTTTGATTTGCATTTCCCTGATGACTAAGGATGTTGAACATTTCTTTAGGTACTTCTCAGCCATTCGATATTCCTCAGCTGAGAATTATTTGTTTAGCACTGTACCCTGTTTTTTAATAGGGTTATCTGATTCTCTGGAGTCAAACTTCTTAAGTTCTTTGTATGTTTTGGATATAAGCCCTCCATTGGATGTAGGTAATGATCTTTTCCCAATCTGTTGGTTATCATTTTGTTCTAATGACAGTGTCCTGTGCCTTACAGAAGCTTTGCAGTTTTATGAGATCCCATTTTTCAATTCTTGATCTTAGAGCATAAGCCATTGTTATTTGGTTCAGGAATTTTCCCCAGTGGCCATGTGTTTGAGGTTCTTCCCTACTTTTTCTTCTATTAGTTTGAGTGTATCTGGTTTGATGTGGAGGCCCTTGATCCACTTGGACTTCAAGCTTGTACAGGGGTATAAGAATGGATCTATTTGCATTCTTCTACATGCTGACCTCCAGTTGAGCCAGCACCATTTGTTGAAAATGCTATCTTTTTTTTCTACTTGATGTTTTAGCTCCTTTTTCAAAGATCAAGTGACTATGGGTGTGTGGGTTCATTTCTGAGTCTTAAAATCTATTCCACTGATCTACCTGCCCGTCTCTGTACTAATAACATACAGTTTTTTTAACCACTATTGCTCTGTAATACTGCTTGAGGTCAGGAATAGTGATTCCCCCAGAAGTTCTTTTATTGTTGAGGAAAGTTTTCAATATCCTGGGTTTTTTATAAGCGACTACACACCATGCATGTCCGTTTGTGTCTAGGTTACCTTTATCAGGATGATATTTTACAGTTTCATCCATTTACCTGCAAAATTCATGATGTCCTTGTTTTTAATACCTAAGTAGTACTTCACCATTTAAATGTACCACAATTTCTTAATCTATAATTCAGTTAAGGGATATCTAGGTTGTTTCCAGTTTCTTTTGATTATCAATAAACCTTATATGAACATAGTTTAGCAAGTGTCCTTATGGGATGGTGGAGAATCTTTGGGTTTATGCCCAGGATCTAATAGCTGGATCGAGAAGTAGAACTATTCCAAATTTCCTGAAAATTTGCCAATTAAATTTCCAGAGTGGCTGTACAGTTTGTACTCTTACCTGCAATGGAGGAAGCTTCTTCTTGCTCTACTTCCTCTCCAGTATGTGCTGTCTACTGAATTTAGTCATTCTGATGGGTGTAAAATGAATCTCAGAGTCCTTATGATTTATATTCCCAGATGACAAAGGATTTCTTTAAGTGCTTCTCAGCTGTAGAGGGTCAATAAATTGAACAGTTGTTTAGCAGTAAGGGGTGGAGAACTGGGACTAGCCACTAGAAAGTCCCAGATGCCAGGAAAGGAAGAGGGTCCCAGGACCCAACAGGGATAACAGCTGAAATATCCGCTAAAGGGAAGAGGGAACCGTAGAGCGTATCTAGAGGATAGGCATAGTCCCCACTTGAGAGATAGGGCCACCCACCTATCTCAAATATATTAACAAGAATTGCTCCTATCTAAAGGAAATGTAGGGGCAAAGAGTGGAGCAGAGACTGAAGGAAAGGCCATTCGGAGACTGGCACACCTAGGGATCCATCCCATCTGCAAAGACCAAACCCAGACACTATTGTTGACAGAAGCTCAGTATAGCTATTGTTAGGGACAGAAAGAGAGAGAGTTATCTTGTAGGAGGATCTTAGGGGTCACATGCTTGTGGGAAAGCAGGCCTCCCAGACAGAGTTCCCCTGGAATGGGGCCCGATCTGGGACCAGATCTGCTTTTCACAGGCACCAACCAGGAGCTACAGCAGAGGAGGGGAGAAGGGGGAGGCCTGGGGGTGGGGCCAGACAGAGATATTGTTTTCTGGTTAGTGTAAATTAGATCAAAATATCCCAGGAAATGGGGACAGGCATTGAAGACCGATAGACCTGTTGGTGAGACTAGAGATTGATTGCCCCTACCAGGGCTTGGGCTAGATTTAGAACCAGTGCTCCTGAGTCAGAAAGCAGTTTATCCAGGCCCGGCCTGGCATTTTAAACTGTTTCAAAAAGAGAGGGAGGAAAAGTATCACTCCAGGGGAAAGGTCCTAGTTTGAGGGTCAGTGAAAGGATTCATCCTAGGGGCAGCACAGGTAGCTCCAAGCTCATGAATGCTCTCCAGAGACCATGTGTACACCATGGAAAGTGGGTCGAGATTTAAACATTAACAGCTATCCCCTGAGAGGCTCTGCCAGAGCCTGACCAATACAGATATGGATGCTTGCACCCAATCATTTGACTAAACACAGGGTCTCCAATGAAAGAGTTAGGGGTAGGAATGAAGGAGCTGAAGGGGCTTGCAACCTCATAGAAAGAACAACAATGGCATAATGATGTCATAGAATGTTTGAAAATGTTTTTTCTGTTTGTGTAGTACTGGTACACAGACAGACAGGTAGATCAGTGGAACAGAATTGAAAACCCAGAAATGAACGCACATACCTATAACCACTTGATCTTTGACAAAGGAGCAAAAACCATCCAATGGAAAAAGGATAGCATTTTCAACAAATGGTGCTGGTTCAACTGGAGGTCAGCATGTAGAAGAATGCAAATCTATCCATTCTTATCACCATGTACAAAGCTTAAGTCCAAGTGGATCAAGGACCTCCACATCAAACCAGATACACTCAAACTAATAGAAGAGAAAGTGAGGAAGAGTCTCAAACACATGGGCACTGGGGGAAATTTCCTGAACAAAACACCAATGGCTTATGCTCTAAGATCAAGAATCGACAAATGGGACCTCATAAAACTGCAAAGCTTTTGTAAAGCAAAAGACATTGTCATTAGGACAAAACATCAACTAACAGATTGGGAAAAGATCTTTACCAATCCTACATCTGACAGAGGGCTAATATCCAAAGTATAGAAAGAACTCAAGAAGTTAGACTCCAGAGAGCCAAATCACCCTATTAAAAATGGGGTACAGAGCTAAACAAACATTCTCAGCTGAGGATTATCGAATGGGCAAAAAGCTCCTAAAGAAATGTTCAACATATTTAGTCATCAGGGAAATGCAAATCAAACCAACCCTGAGATTCCACCTCACACAATCAGAATGTCGAAGATCAAAAACTCAGCTGACAGAAGATGCTGGAGAGGATGTGGAGAAAGAGGAACACTCCTCCATTGTTGGTGGGATTGCAGACTGGTACAACCACTCTGGAAATCAGTCTGGAGGTTCCTCAGAAAATTGGACTACCTGAGGACCCAGCTATACCTCTCTTGGGCATATACCCAAAAGACTCCCCAACATATAACAAAGACACATGCTCCACTATGTTCATAGCAGCCTAATTTATAATGGCCAGAAGCTGGAAAGAACCCAGATGCCCTTCAACGGAGGAATGGATACAGAAAATGTGGTATATCTACACAATGGAATATTACTCAGCTATCAAAAACAATGACTTTATGAAATTCATAGGCAAATGGATGGAACTTGAAAATATCATCCTGAGTGAGGTAACCCAATCACAAAAAAACAAACATGGTATGTACTTATTGATAAGTGGATATTAGCCCAAATACTCGAATTGCCCTAGATGCACAGAACACAGGAAACTCAAGAAGGATGACCAAAATGCGAATGCTTCACTCCTTCTTTAAAAGAGAGGGAATAGGGAGGCAAAGTTTAGAACAGAGGCTGAAGGAACACCCATTCAGAGCCTGCCCCACATGTGGCTCATACATATACAGCCACCAAACTAGATAAGATGGATGAAGCAAAGAAGTGCAGGCTGACAGGAACCGGATGTAGATCTGTCCTGAGAGACATAGCCAGAATATAGCAAATACATAGGCAAATGCCATCATTAAACCACTGAACTGAGAACAGGACCCTCATTGAAGGAATCAGAGAAAGGGCTGAAAGAGCTGAAGGGCCTTGAGACCCCACATGAACAACAATGCCAACCAACCAGAGTTTCCAGGACTAAGCCACTACCCAAAGACTATACATGGACTGTCCCTGGGCTCCAACCTCATAGGTAGCAATGAATAGCCTAGTAAGAGCAGCAGTGGAAGGGGAAGCCCTTGGTCCCATCAAGACTGAAAGCCCAGTGAATGGGATTGTTGGGAGGAGGGTGGTAATGGGGGGGAGGATGGGGAGGGGAACACCCATAGAGAAGTGGAGGTTGAGGGGCTAGGGGGATGTTTGCCAGGAAACCGGGAAAGGAAATAACAATCGAAAATGTAAATAAGAAATAAGTTAATAAGATGGGAAAAAAGAAAGAATTACTAATTAGTGCTTTCATGAATTGTATTATGTAATTATGTATTATAAAACTATTGTATATGCCTAATATTTAAAATATGAAGAGTGACTCAGGAAAAAAAAATAATAATAGAGGATAGGAAAGAAGGAGGGAGATGGACTGAGAAGACAGAGAAGAAGGGCCTGAAGAGGGGGTCTGAAGAGCCAGATCAATAATAATATGTAAGTATATTGGAGGTAGCCAGGTTAGTATAGAAGGTAAGGATAGATCATTTAATTGCTCACCTATTGAGGTGCCATTTTAAATAAATCTTGGTTTCCCTGTGCAGGTATCGGGGAGCAACACAAGGTAAGGAACACACATGATATTCCATCACTGATTATTGAATATTAGCTCAAAAGTTCGTGAAGCTCAAGAAGAAGAAAGACCAATACTTATGCTTCAGTCCCTCTTAGAAGGGGGAACAAAATATTCACAGGAGAAAATACAGAGACAAAGTGTGAAGCAGAGCCTGAAGGAAAGGCCATCCAGAGGCTGCCACACAAGGGGATCCATCCCACATGCAGTCACCACACCCAGACACTCTTGCAGATTCCAAGAAGTGCATGCTGACAGGAGTCTGATATAGCTGTCTCCTAAGAGGCTCTGCCAGAACATGACAAATACAGAGGGGTATGCCTACAGTCAACCATTGGACTGAGAATGAAGTCCCCAATAGAGGAGTTAGAGAAAGGACTGAAGTAGCTGAAAAGGTTTGCAACCCCATAGGAAGAACAACATCAACCAACCAGACATCCCAAAGCTTCCAGAGACTAAACCACCAACCAAAGAGTACACATGGAGTGACCCATGTGTCCAACTGAATATGTAGCTGAGGATAGGTTTTGTCAGGCATCAATGGGAGGAGAGGTCCTTGATCCTGTGAAGGCTCAATGCCCCAGTGTAGGGGAATGCCAGGGCAGGGAGGCAGGAGGGAGTGTGTGGGTAGATGGGGGAGCACCCTCATGGAAGCAAAAGTTGGGTGACAGGATGGGGGTTTCTGGGGGGAAACCGGAAGGGGGATAACATTTGAAATGTAAATAAAGGAAATATCCTATAAAGTAAATGAAAAAAAAGGAGATTTTGTTTTAAAAAAATTACAGTTACAGGTGCCCTTGCATTTGGAGCATAGTGTTCAAGCATTGAGATATCCTTTTTGTGTATTTACTTTGATATTTATGGAGTGTCTTTTGATAACTTTTTATTGAAGGTCTTATTTTATTAAATATTAGAATGGCTAAACTAGCCTATTTCTTTGGTCCATTTGCTTGGATAAGCCTTTTCAAACCTTTACTCTATCTTTCTTGCAGAGATGTGGTTCTTTTATCTAGCAGAATAGTGGATTCTGTTTATGCAACTATTTTGTTAGCATCTGAGTTTTTACTGGGGAGTTAAGCCCATTGATGTTGACAGATATCAATGATCAATAATTATTAATTCCTGTTGTGTTGATGATTGTGGTAGTAATAGTAGTGGTGGTGGTGGTGGTGGTGTATGTATGTATATGTGTTAACTCTTCTATTAGTTTTAGTGGTGCAAGATTATTTATTTCTTGTTTTTCCTGAGTGTAGTTACCCTTATTGGGCTGGAGATTTTCTTCTAGTATCCTCTGTAGGGATCAGTTAGTAAAATATATTGTTTAAACTTGATTTTGTCACAATATATCTTGGTTTCTACAACCATAATGATTGAAAGTTTTGCTGGGTGTAGTTGTCTGGGCTAACATCTGTGGTGTCAGAGTCTGTAAGCCCTCTGGCCAGGGCTTTCTAGCTTTTATTGTCCCAGAGAAATTGGTTATAATTCTCATAGGTCTACCTTTATATATTACTTGGCCTTGTCCCCTTGCAGCTTTTAATATTCTTTCTTATTTTTGTATATTTAGTGTTTTGATTATTATGTGTTAGGAGGATTTTCTTTTCCAGTCCAATCTGTTTGGTGTTCTGTAAGCTTCTTTATCTTCTTAGGCATTTTTTCCTTTAGGTAAGGGAAATTTTCTTCTATGATTTTGTTGAAGATGTTTTATGGGCCTTTGAGCTGGACATCTTCTCCTGTTATTCTTAGGTTTGGTCTTTTCATAACATCCCAAGTTTCCTTCATGTTTTTTGTCTTGAAGCTTTTAGATTTTGAATTTTCTTAGACTGAGCTATGATTTCTTCTATCATATTTTCTATGCCTGAAATCCTGGTTTTCATTTCTTGTATGCTGATGGTGATGCCTATGTCTGTATTACTGTTCTCTTCCCTAGGTTGTTTTCTATCTCCAGGATTGCCTCACTTAGTGTTTTCTTTCTTGCTTCTATTTCCATTTTCAGTTTTTGGACAATTTTATTCATATCCTTCACCTATTTAATCATATTTTCCTGTACTTCTTTGCATTTCTTTATATCTCTTTGCTTCCTCTTTTAATGCCTCTAATTCCTCGGATATAATTTACTGTATTTCTTTAAGGGATTTATTCATTTCCTTTTCAAAGATCTTTATCATATTTATAAGATTGGATTTAAAATCATCTTCTTGTGCTTAAGTTTCATTAGGATATTCAGGGTTTGTTGTACCATGGTATCTGTGCTCTGGTGGTAGGTTCTTGCACTGACCTTTAGCCCTATGGTTTCCCCAGGAGGTGGCTGCATGATCCTGATAACAGCAGTACTTCTAGGGAAGGCTGGAGTAGTGGTGTGCTAGACAATGGAAGTTAGAGGACTGGACTACGCAGGCTGTGTCTCAGGCAGACACAACTGAAAATGAGTTGGTGGGGATATTTCCAGGTTGGTTACTCTTGGGGCCCTGGAGACCTCCAACAGTAGCAGGATACTCTTGAGATTCCTTCAAACTCCTCAGGATCAACAGGCAATCCCAGAGGCAGACAATGGAGATGAAGGAAGTGTGTGAAACTCAACTCTGTTGACTATGACCCAGACAAACCTGACTGAGAAGGGATTCATGGGACAGGTTTCCAAGCTTGTCACTCTTGGGGCCCCAGAGGCCTCCATGAGGAAGAAGAACATTTTTGGGGTCCTGCAAGTCTTCTCAGTTCTAAAGGGTGAGCCGGCGTGGTAATACTTTAAATGTTGCAAACATAAGCATTGGTCATGAGCAACTGCTTCGTATCTATTCCAGGACCCCTCACATTTTCTATCACTCTCCTCTCAGCTGAACATATCCCTTCGAATGGATTCACTGAATAAATAATGATGATGTCTTTAATAAGTCTTAAACCTAGAAACATAATACCATGCCTAAATCATACTATCATATAATATAATTTAATACAAAATAAGCGTAGCATGTTACAGTTCATCCACAAAAACGAGAGACAAGTGTAAACAATGTCCCATCATTCATTTTGGTGAGGACTTCCTTCGTGCTTAGGTCTTCCTTCTACATCCTTAATTCAGCATTCTCTGATGAATAACTCCTATCAAGACACAATCAGTCAATAATTCATCTATCTTTTTAAAATTGTTGTCTGCTTCACAAATCATCCTCAAGTCTCTGTGGTTTTAGTTACGTTAAATTTCTCAGTATAGGGAGATAAGAAAGGATCTCAGCATCATGATTAGCGCACAATGTTCCTTCACCTTTCACTTTTCCAGTTCTCCAACTGAATCTCTGATGCGTGCTCCATGTGTCAGTCAGCCCCCCCGCGGGCCATTTCCTTTTTATTTCAGAAGACTTTTTGTCTCCTCTTATCCTTATACATGATCTTCCTGCCCTCAGTCATTCCCTCTATCATAAGAAATATACCTGTGTATAGCGATCCACAAAATGTAACTTGGAGAACCCACTCTAGCATATTTTCTTTTTCATTACACCTTTTTAGATTTCCTATTTCCTCTTTCATTATATCAGAATCTAGAGATAAGTGGATAATACATAATTTTGCTATCAAACACATTTCATGTTTTATTTCCTCCTATTTTTATTCAATAGATACTCCATATAGGAAGAACTGTTGCAGACACTAAGTAACCAGTTGATATATAAGTTTCCTCACTTTATGGAATAAAAGAGAGAAAAGGATGAAGCAAGAAGCTCTGGAATGTTTCGCAGGATTAAGGAAATTATTTCAGGGCTGGAGAGATGGCTCAGCTGTTAAAGGCTAGGCTCACAACCAAAAATATAAGGAAATTATTTCAGTGGATTAGCACTGAATTTTCATCAGTTCCTATTACAAGACTAATTTGTACAAAACAACTCTTTACAGTCACCCAGAGATACGTGCACATCTCCTTGAATCTCTATATCTCTATAGCACAAGGAATTCTTGTTGATAAAAGTAAACAGCAAACTAACAAACAAAAATATTCCCAAAACCTATAGGACCTGGTAATTGCAATTAAATATAGTGAAAGAGATCATTGGTTTCACACACACACACACACACACACACACACACACACACACACACAGAGTTTGTCATGGAAAACTTCAGCATAATTTTCACGTCTAATTTCCCAGCTGAATTCCTGCTAAAAATAATATAATGGTTAATCAGATAGTGAGAAATGCAGAAATACATCATCTGGAACCCAGTTGGCCTAGTTAGAATGCCTGAAGAGCCAGACACTAGATGAGTTTACTGAAAGTGCCTCTTTACCTGGTCTTCTCACGAGATACTTTCTTATCTGTGTGCCTTCCTCTATAGCACGTATGGAAATGTTATTTGTGTCTATATAGATGAATATCACTATTTTAATAAATTAGCAAGTCAACTATTATGCATTTTTATATGAACCTAGGATGGTCTTTTAAATCCTCCTTTGCCTGTTCTGCTTTGATAAAATACGAGCATTCTGTCCAATGCTTCAGGATTTTGCAAAGGATATGATATAAAGGATGATACGATGACGTTTTATGAAACACAAAACATGTTAAAATGTAATGTATAAATACAATCATTTCTTTTATCACGATAATAATTCTAATTGTGTTGCATGCTTTCCACTTCATATTTACATTTATTTTAGAAAATAGCTTCAATCTATAACACACAACCACATGAATGCTTCCTGTCATAAAAGATCATGTTGCAAATTTAAATTTGAGAAGCTCCTTTGAACATGGTGTTCAAATATGTTGCAACATACATAAATATGAATATGTTGTGGACAATGGAAGTTCATTCTGTATGTCTACTTGACTGAGCTTCTCAGTGGAAACTGTGAGAGAGTTGAGAGATATAACTTCAGTCTTGAGGATGCTAGAATTCTTTAAGTGGTACTTTTGTGAGATTGACAGATAGTTATTACTAAACACAACACCAACAGTGAGAAATGCTCCAATGTCAGCCTCTCAAAAAAAGAACAGCTAATTCAGAGGAAACACATGATAGGAAATATCTGTGTCCTTTTCAGTTCTTCTGGGAGTTGAGAATACACCTTTGACAATAAATAAAAGAGTCAAGAAATAATCAAATGAAAATCTAAGCCAGGATATGCATTTTTAATATTATCTTTCTGAATAAAGATTAAATTTATATATACTTTTTATATGATGGGATATTCCCCGGTAGGTAAGACATATGAGAAAAAATGAATAGATTCCCTTACATATTTCAATACAATTTAAAACTTAAGTTAGAACTTTAAAAGTAGGAAAATTGGTAAGGTCTATTTATGACGAGTAAGAATTAAATGCTGATGGACTTCTTTTTAATCTTCTGTTTTAGACACTTTTACATTAATAAAGAAAGCTTGGCAGTAAAGGATGTTTTTTTCCAGAGGCTTCGTTACTTTCATGTTGATGACATTAAAGCAGAAAACTTTATTGATCTGTCTTCAATTTAGGGTGGCTAAATTTTGAACTAAATGATACCAGGTAGGCAAAGAGTTAGTAGACGTGAGGTAATAGGAGAACTAGCTATAACCAAGTAGCTGTATTTCATGACGATTCCAGTGGTCAAGCGCCCTTGAAGATGCTGTTAAATTCAATGATCTCTATATCAGAAACTTGGGCACTACCGCATTTTCTCAGGTATGCATGCTAATAAAGTGTTTCATCTTCCAAAGACCTAATAGAATAAAGCCACTTCTATGTGGTTTTGATACCACCTCCCTTTGCTTTCTCTTGGCTTAAGTAAACTGTTTAAAAAGTCTCTTGACTGAATTCTGTCTTTTAACGTGCTAATAACTGGGATGAATTCATGTCTCAGGAATAAGAACATTTGCTCTTCTTGATGAGGACCATGGCTCAATTCCCAATATCTTTAATGCAGCTCATAATTGTCTGTGACTCCAGTGTTGGTAAGACTCTCTTCTTCTGTTCACGAATACTTATATAGATGCAGGCAAAACTCTCATACAGATCCAAGAAAAATAAGCATATACATTTAAAGACATGAGAACTTGAAGACTGGTCAGTTTCCCATAATAGTCCCATTCTCCTTAACCAAAGGTGCTGAGTGATTTCATCTCAGTATTAGAATATTTTTGTTGTAGACATCTAGACATACAAAATGCTTGTGTGTCTATTAGGACCGCTTTGCTAGGGATCAAGTCTCTGTTCTCTGAATTCTGGGAGGCACAGATGTAGAGGTATTTAAAAATACCACGGAATTGAAGATAGAAAAAGACACAGATATTTTGTATAGGCTTAGAAATTAGTGTCACTGAGTTGCTCAGTAGGCTCTCAGTTGCTCTTAGAAGATGACATTTCTTAGTCCAGAGAAGAATCGAAAGCGACTTATTTGATAGCATTATATCCTGATTCAGGCTTACTTTACATGAAAGTTTGATGTGTTTCACATGGAGATCTGACAGTTTTTCAAGCTTTTTATTTATTGATTGATTTGGCTTATTTGCTTCTTTGTGATGTGTTGTAAGAACGGGATTATCTTCTGCTTCCATCAAGACTGAGCCCCTGCGTTCTAAAACACACAGTTCTTACAAATGACAAAACTACTCTCAGGAAAATTGCCTCTACTGTATTTTAAGAGCCTAATTTAGCACCTAGAGTCATAGTTTGAATATTCTGCACATACTCATCACACAGGAAATCTACAAGTTATGCTCTCAGGTTTTAGTTCTTGCGACTGAAGGGAAGGACACAAGAAGGGAAAAGAAGGACATCAAGGAAATTTGGTTACTGTACTGAAAACAAGTTTGCACTAGCTGCACTGGGAAAGTTTATGAACTGACATAGCAAAACAATACCCAACCAAACTCCATGTAAAAATAAAACACTGGATCAGCTGTGGTTATTATTACCTATCCTTTAAATTATTTTTTTAATGTTACTTAGCTATATTTTTCTTTCGTATCTAACTCTTCCATAAGCCTCAGTAAAAGTGTAACACATACAAGGTGAGTTAATGATCAAATGACAGGAGTCTGAGGGGAATGATCTACGTTGTTTCACCAGTGCAAGGTTGGACAGTTGTTCTTTACAAAACTATTGGCAAATTTAATAGTTTCTACACAGGGCAGATGATCCTATCATTAACAACTGGAGAATGTAAGAACGAACCAATCACCAGATGCCTCTTAAAATGTCGAGATTGAGCCATGAGTCTCGGTTCTTGCTGTGTCTGACATTGACTCTCTGTTGCTAGCTTGAGAAAAGCCTGAGAGTTGCTGTGGGGTTTCAGTGAGCATCCGGGCTGGCAGGGTCTGATCCACATGAGGCAAAAATGAAGCTTGCTTCTGCATAACATACTGAGCCATGCTGGGTTAAATGTCTAGAGTCTGACCATGAGCAGTTTATGGTAAGCATATATAAGCAAGGTAAAATTTGGGGGAAAAAAAGTTTCCTGATGTAATACAATCCCAATGTGTAGAAGGAGGCATAATTACATTGAAACTCAACTCAAAGTACATGTAACCTCTTTTAAAAATATAGGTTTTAAAGATAGACTACATTTGTCATACTAAGGGCCTATAGAGGAATTTTTCATACAGATAGCACAGAGGTCATTTGGGCTATTAGCCTCCTCCAATCCTGGATATGAGAGCCTGGGAGAACTTCTGATTATATGGATAATACAAAGGTCACAGAGTCTATTAAGTATCTCTGATTCTGGCTGTCAGGGCTTGGAGGAACCCCAGGCCATACAGACAATGAAAAGTCACCTAAATTATCCACCTCTGGTTCTTTCTGTAAGACCTTGGAAGGATTTACCCTACAGATATTATAAATCACCAGGTGGTTTTTCTTTTGTTTTGTTTTGTTTTGTTTGTTGTTTTTGTTTGTTATTTGTTTGTTTTTCAGGACAAGGTTTCTATGTGTAGTAGTCCTGGAATTTACTCTGTAGACCAGGTGGCCTGGACCTCAGATATCCAACAGTCTCTACTTCCTGACCACTGCTTCCTAAGTGCTGAGATTAAAGGCTTACAATCCCACATATTTCCCTAAATCACCAAGTTATTTAATCACCTTCATTCCCAGACACCTAGACGGAAAAACAGGTTATACACTTCTCCCATTGTTGAAAAGACAATTCCACACATTTAGTGTTCTTGGTTTTAGTTCTTATTGATAAGGCCAAGAACCTCTGTGCTCCCAACATGTTATAAAGACATTTCCAAGTGGCCGAAGTAAGTTACTTAGAATGGAACATTATTAGCAGTCCATATCGAAGCTGAGTGTCAGCTTCAGTACCAGACTGTGGTGATACAAATTTTCTTCTCAGCCATGGGTTATCTTTAGGATGTATGTCTTCATTTTTCTAGTTCAATAGTAACACGTTCATCCTCAGTCAACCCTAAGCGGGACAGAAAGTCTACCCAGTCTTCTTGAGGTACATAGTTGTTAATGTGGAGAACAGTCTACTGACTCTTGGCGGTGGACTTACTTTATTGACTCTCTAGGTCTTCTCTTTCTAGAGTCTGAGTGTTGTGTGGGGTGGCTGAAATTATTTCACTCCATACAATCTTTCCCTAAAGGACCATCAGGAGACCGGAGAGAGAAGGGATTTGACCCCTCCCCTTTGGTTCTTCTAATGTTAGCCCACAAGAGGAGATATTACAATTCTTGACATCAGAAATTTAGCCTCATTTTTTCTATCTTGTAGAACAAAATGCTTCACATGAACACTTATTGCTGCCTTTGTAAGTCCCTCAAATACATACTAAAAAACCCTTGTCACTGAACTCCGACCTCATGCGTGAGAGCTGTTTGCATGTATCTTGTCATAGGCTACTGGCGTACACAGGTGCCATTCAGTAAGTAATTATTGAATTAAATACAGAATCGAGTTCCAATTACACAGAGAAACAACCATACCGCACTGCAGTTTCTGACTAGTTTATTTCATGGCATTTATTTTCTTTGGAATCAATGAAAAGCTTAAAAGACCCTCTCTTTTTCTCTTTCCTTTACCCCCTGTCCCCAACACCTCCCCCCCCCAGACACACTCACACATAAACACACAATTGCTTCATTCAGAGGGTTGACTATTAAAAGGGAGGTAAAAATCGAAACCACTAATGTTATAATGATGAATTTTAACCAGCCTCCTTCCTTACCTGAACTCTGAACTGCATTTAAATGACTTTGCTTTTTAGCCAAAAATGCTTCTAAATGTTATGTGCAAATAAATACAACACTAATTACTAAAAGAGACCTTCTGACTCAGACAGACCATACTCAATAGAATAATAAATCACTAGTTTGGGACTCCTTCATCTTGATCTTCTATATTTTTTGTTTTCTTTTTTACTAAATGAGAATTAAAGCAACTGAACTCAGGAAGACTAAAATTGGAATCACAAATAAACATCATGCTTTAATAAATGTAAAATCCCCACCATTAACTCATACATGCATTTATTAATTTATGCATTCATCATAATTCACTGGGTAAAAGAAGTAAGGTTTTACTCTACAGATATTGCTGTGCTAAAACATCATAGCCAAAGCAACCTGGGAAGGGAAGGGGTTCATCTGTGGGAAAGTGTCCATCACTGGGAAAAGTAAGGGAAGGGGAGGAAAGCAGGATCCTGGAAGCAATAAATGAAGCAGAGACCAGGATGCTGTCACGCATGCTCACTTTTGTTCTTACACTACCCATGATCACCTTTCCATGTGTGTCATCACTCACAGTGGATTAGGTGAAAATATCCCACAGATAGATTTGTTTCCCTTAACTCTCAAGTGTAAGTTTATTTGATTTCTACTGCTCTAGATATGGCATACCATTTTGTCTTGAATAAAGCTCTAGTAATATGTGACTTTACTTGGCTTGAAAAGATGAGATGAGATTTAAAGAATCACACAGAAGTTACATGAATATCTTTATACCATTGGTGTCATCCAAGAGGAAAACTATTTTGTGGACTCGAGTTCATTATAAATTATGCCTCTTGTAGAAAGATTGATTCTCAGTGATAGCTAATCAAAGTGACTTGAATCAACCAAATAATTGTAGCTAATAAATTTAACTTTTATGTAGTTTATAACCACTTATTTTTCATGTGAAATGAAAAGAATATTTGTCATTGAAAGAATATTTGTGAAGATCAAGTGAAATGATATATATATCTAGCATCTTTTAAGTATTAAAATAAGTTATATGAACATGAAATGTCTCTGTTAGTTGTTTTTGTGTGTGTATGTGTGAGTGTGTGTATGTGTGTGTACAACAATAATAGAAATAAATTAACTTACAGGGGAAATAGTTATTTGGGTTCATGATTTAAGAGATTTCAGTCTATGTTCACATGTTTGAATGGGTTTTCAGACAGTAGAGAGGATTTTCAGAAGGTAGTGAGATATCATATTTGGTTGGAAAAGTGTGTTTACATTAATCAGAAACAGGAAGGAAAGAGAAAGTGGAAAAGGTCAGACTTCCAATACTCTTTGAAGAACACACTCCTCGGCTATTTAAGTTTGTTCTGCCAGCTCCACTTCCAAATGTCCTCATACTACCCAAAGGATTACAGGTTGGCACTCAAACTCTGAATATGTGAGGCTCTGTTGGACACTCTAGACACAAGCCATAAGAGTAGCTATGTATCTCTTAGGTCTTCTCTGGAATTAAGATTTTGTAGATTGGATGGGAAATTAACCCAGGTGAAAGCCTTACACTAAAAGAAGGTTTTCTTGAGTTACATAATCTTAATGGATGCAAAGAAAGGAAATGCTATGTGTTGGATCATGCTATCCTAGGTGATATGTGCTAATTTTCATGTTCACATTCTATAAATTTTATAAACAAGGACTTGATGCATAAAATAAAGGTATAATGGGCACATCTTGATTATGTAGGCTAACTCCTTAATCAAGAGACCTTAGTCCTTAAAACATATGAAATAATATAGAGAGGTACTTAGGTTTTTAGAGATGAAGACCATGTGACATCATTGTCAAATGGAATTAGGCTACCATGAACCAAGGAAGTCTAAGAATTTCTGCAAGTAAGAGGTAGCTGGAATAGACTGGAAAAGATCCTGCTTGGGATCTTTTGAAGCAGTGTAGGCCTGAGTATACTATGATTGCAGACTTTCAAATCTCATAATATAAAAAACAAAATTGTGTTGTTTTAAGACACAAGATGCATGGCTCGTAGTTATGGCATGCTAAGACCTCTTTATAAGTAATCATAAATTTTAAAAGATTTAAATATGGAAAACTATTGACTTGCTTTTTTTCTTATGAGGAAGAAAATGGTCCACCTCAATCAATATATTCTTGAGAATTCTAAAATTTTTGGATTATTACAGCTCTAACTACATCACTATTTAACTATGCTTGTAATACTTAAATTAATAACTTAAAATCTGTTTTTAAAATGAATAAATAAAGATTTAGTCTTGGTGTTGGAGAGATGGCTTGTTAGTTAAAGTGATTACCGCTATTACAGTGGTCTTGAGTTTGGTTCCCAGTATTCACATCAAACAATTCATATACGTTCAGTTCTAGGAGTTCTGACATTCTTTTCTGGCCTCTTGAGATACCTAAATGTGGTGTACATAAAGTCACACACACACACACACACACACACACACACAAATACACATGCTAAATATATTTGTCTATATATAAAATGTATATTCCTACAAAACTGAAATATTCAACTGAAATAGTATAAAAATAGCAAAACTCATACCCATTGGTGTTAACTCCTGAGTCCACTATATTAGTGTACTTTCTTTGTCCAACCTTGTGCAGATAATTAAAAAAACGGAAGAACATTGTACTTACATTTCCAATGTTGCTACGATTTTTCAGCCTTTAGGAGTTATGCCCTTTAATTTAATGAGATTTTTAAATAAGAAAGTAAATTAGATTTTTATATTAATATTTCATAGTTTATAATGACAAAACTAAATTTTAAAAACATCATTTGCCTTTCTAGTCAAACAGTTTATGCTAGTTTTTAATTTCTTTTAGTCTTCTCTAACAATATAAAATGCTAAGAAATTTCTGACTACTACTGACATTTTTAATAACAATAATTTCATTATTTCTTTGAGAATTTCATACAGTATACACTGATCACATTTACTCCCTCTTTTTCCTCCCACCTCTTCCTAGATCCAGCCCCCTTTTGTTTTTTAAGAAGAGACTACTGCATTGTAGATGTCCTGGCCCTCTGGTTTATAGCAACATTTTGCTCAGTTTTATAATTCTCCAATTGGTTAACTGCCGATAGTTTTATGGTGAATAGTTATTACTCAAATGTCAAAAATAATGTACATGTAAAAAGATAATGCAGACTATGTATAAAAATAGAATTCTGAACACAATCCACACTATACCCTGTAACTCAACCCATCTTCTATCATTACCAGCCCAGAAAGCCAGTCTACTATTGGCAAATCTGATTTATGCGATGTCAAGATATTTCTGGTAACAGTAAAGGACTTCTATGTCCAGAGTCTGAATTTTTGTCCCTGTTTTCAACTTATTACCCTTTGAGAGAAAGGCAGAAATCAACCCCTAACCTATCATCAACCTGCAGTTTGCTTATGTCATTGACCTAATGACATCTCACCACAACTTTCTCTTTTTGCCTCTCTAAAGGGTTCCCATCCCTCTGCCTGTATTGCAGTCTCTGCCAAAATGCTAGCAATAGTGACTGTTTCTATTTCTATGGTATAATCTAAGTCAACCATCTTTGCCTGTTTTAAAATAAACTTGCCAGGCAAAATAGCCACGTAGTGCATAAACTCCCTAAGACAAAAAACTGTTTCTAATTTTGTTTCAAATAACTGACTGTAGGTTCAGCTATGCAACAGCTGATTTTTTTTTTACACTGCAACTTTCATCTTATATAATGTTCATGCATTTGTGGAGATCATAGAGATAGCAAATGATGTATTCCAAAACTAGCAACTAGCGAGGTGTGCGGACATGTTCAGCTTGCCACAGAATGAAGGTGTATCTATCATTCCTCATAAAGACAGAAAGTTCCCTGCAATATTTATTTCCACACGCACAAGGTACAAATGTAATTGTAAATTTTAAATTCCAGGCATGCATGTGATTTGCTGGAATAAAACTCTCTGAAATGTGAAATATGCAAACTTATATTTATACTTTTCACTTGATTTCGTTCAAGAAATGGCAGTCATTCATTCATCACACACACACACACACACACACACACACACACACACACACACACACACTAAAGAATTTCATAGGCCTAGCTTGAAGGTTTATGTTTGTAATCCCAGCAGTCAAGAGGCAGGGGCAGTAATATTTGAGTTCTAAGGCACCCTGGGTTTCACATTAGACCTTGAACCAAGAGATGTTAAGAATATTCATTTAGGAAGAACAACAAAGTCAACTAACCTGGATCTTGGAGCTCTTAGAGTCTGGACCATCAACCAAAGAACATACACATGCTAGACCTAGGCCTTCCCACATATATGCAGCAGATATTCAGCTTGGTCTTCATGTGGGTCCCAAACAACTGGAATAGGGGCTATCCCAAAAGCTGCTGCCTGTATGTGGGATATAATCTTCAAACTGGGCTGCCTTGTCTGACCTTAGTGGTCAAAGAACCACCTAGCTTCACAGAGACTTGAAATGCCAGGGTGGGGGATATTGGGAGGGGGGCAGCTACCTGTTCAGAAAATGGGTGGGGGTGGGGGAAGGATTATGGAAGAGAGTGACTGGGATGCAGGCAGTGAGCAGGATGTGAAGTGAATAAACAAAAAATAAAATTAAATTAAAAAAGATATTTGATTTAATCAGCAACACATACACACAACACAGAATTATAATTTAAATTTATAAGTGGGGCATACCTTAATACATTCACAACAAAGTTATAACTCTGTACTCACTCCATATTATTTTTCTCATTTAGGTTTCAAATCCAGTGTTAAATTTGGCTGATATTATATAATAGAATTATTACCAAATACTAATACAATAGTTTTATAAAATGATCTAGGCCTTGGGGAAATAGAGATTGCATTTGCATTTTTACTTATTCAGTAGTCGTGTTACAATTCATATTACATCAGAGTCTCCCTTCATATACTAGGAAAATATATCCAAGATTTAGTTCTGAGACAAGCCTTTGTATTAGCGAACGGGTTTATTTTAAAAACTAATCTCTTTTATTAAAAATAGATTTTTCTCATACATTACATCCTGATTACAATATTCCTCCCCTCTCTTCCTCCCAGTATGTCCTCATCTCTTCTCCTTCTATCCTTACCCACTTCCTTTCTGACTCTTATTAGAAAAGAATAGGTTTCTAATAGATAATCATGAAACATAATAAAATAAAGTATAATAAGATGAAACAAAAACTATCGCAATGAAATTGGACAAGACAAACCTCAGGAATGAAGGGTAGCATGAGAGGACACAGGAACCACATACCCACTCATCCATGCATGCAGAGTATCATAAAAATAATATGCTGAAAGCTATACTATACATGCAGAGCCACATGTAAGCCCTATGCTTGCTGTTTCAGTCTCTATGAAGACTTATTAGCCAGGATTTTAAAAAGATTTAAATATTTAAAAAAGATGAAGGTTGAGACTTACTATAGCATTATTGAATAAACCTTAATGTAGTACATATGGAAAATTATTTTTAAAATAGTTTAATTTTAATAGCTTCAAACTAAATCTAAAAATGTCCACAAAACTATCAAACACAAAATAGTGAAGCCTTTTAATATCTGCATTTTTTTCTACCTAAATTTTACCTAAGCAATTGCAGGCCATATCTTCCATTGCTTGGAAAAATTGAACTTAAGCTAAGTCAGGAACATTGTCAGTCATTCAGAAGAAAAGAACATCAAAGCTGAAGTCAACACACTTGGGCATGAGACATGTTTAAAATGTATCCATTTCTGTGATTGTCATGTGTTCTGTACAGTAACCTATTATTTATTGAATGAGCACATTTGGTAAATCTGTAACTTTCAAAAATATTATTGCTTGAGATTTGTCTAGTGCCCAGTAAGTTCTAACTAATATGTGCTCCTTGGTGTGAGATTGGTGCTCCAAGAAGATGTAGTAAGTTTCCACATTAATAGAGTAAGTGTGTGTGCATGTGCGTATGTGCATGCCTGTTTGTTACACACACACGCACATACATATATATTTATACATATATACATACGCATATATATATGAAATAGGTCATGTGTACATTTTGTTACATTTGCTTATCTATCTATACATACATGGAACTTGCATGAACCATAGCATTTGTGTGACAATCAGAGAACAACTTGCAGAAGTTGGTTTACTCCCAACATGAGGGTAAGGGGTGTGGGAGGGATCTAATTCAAATAATCAGTCTGGTGGCAAGTTGCTTTTAACTAGTGAACCTTCTTGGTATCCTTTTCCCCAGTATATTTTTGTATATTGTTTCTACATTATAGAAGTTCCCGGGGTTTTTATTTTCTTGTTATAGGGAAAGCATAATATTCAGAGAATTTGATGGGTGCTTCTTCGATGAAGCCAGCATAATTCCCTTCAGGATAATTTAGTTGCATGTAATACTAAAAATTATCTTCTTTATTTTGTTCCCAGACTATTTTTTGCTAAAATCCAATTTAGCAGTACAAAGGACCACTGTTGGTGGGTGAATTTATAAGTTTGCTAAAGCTGACATAATGCACTACACATGGGTTTAAATGAGAACACACATGTTCTCGTAGTCCTCTATCTTAAAAGTACAAGGTGAAAACCAACAGGATTGGTTTACACAGAGTTTTCCATCCTTTCTGCACAGATGGCCACCTTCTGCATTGCCATGGGAGAGTCCTTTCTGTCTGATCTGTATGTGGCCCAATTTGTTTTTGAAAGAAATTGAATGACACCAGGTTGACACCAAAGCTCATTTTAAATTTACCTCTTTAAAAGTCTTTCCTCTGAATGCTGATATAATACAGCTTCAGTGGCTGGACCTTTGGCCAGTAACCCAGATAATAATCCACACTTGGGGTTATTGCTTCTGTCTGTCTGTAGGAAAAATTTCTCAGAAAATGATCTTCAAAGATCATCAGATACAGCATAAACTAAATACTTCTGAACTTTGCACAGGGGCAGACATGTTTACACTGGAACCAGGTAACTAGGTTATCATCAATAATCACATGTCATATGATTATTCGACCTTAATCGACATGTGTCATAAATCAAGCACCATTAACCATATCCAAGTCAGCGAACTGGAATGCATTCGAATGCTTACCCTCATATTTCCCTAGCCTAACACCTTATTAATTTGATCAAATGAAGTAATTCTACAGGGAGTTTCCTCTTCTGCTATGACTCCCTACTTGCATATTTAATGTGTGCATATTCTCCTCTGTCTCTGTTGTATTCTCACTCTACTTCATAGGCAATCTGGATATTATTTCATCTGATTTTTCATTTAACTTTGTAGCTATTTTCTGCAGCAAACCACTTGAAGCTTCTATGACCTTTCCTTTCAGACTTCCTTCTGTGGGCATGAGCCCTGATGCTCCAGGATTCCTACTAACTTAAAAAAACAACCACCTTGGCTCTTACTTGCATGTGAATGTTATCAGTGGAAACTCCCTCATTAGAGCTGTACTATTCCTGCCAGGGAGCAAAGATACATAGTATTCAAAGACAATGATACTGAATGTGCCAGCCTCCAGTCACTCCCTGAAACTATGAACAGAAAAGAAGGAGTTCATTTTATGCTTAAATCATGGCAGCCTATCATTTTTCTACCTGACATATGCCAAGCTGTTCCAAAGCCCTGATTTTCAAAGGTCTTCACAGGACAATCTCGGCATGCAAAGGTTGAAGGTCTTTTCTAAAATGCCTCAAAAGAAAGCATGACTAATAAGTGAATATTAGCCCCAAAACTTGGCATAAACAAGATACAAATCACAGACCACATGAAGCACAAAAAGAAGGAAGACCAAAATGTGGATGCTTCAGTCCTTCTTAGAAGGAGAACAAAATACTCAAGAGAGGAAACACAGGGACAAAGAGTGGAGCAGAGACTGAAGGAAGAAAGGCCATCCAGAGACTGCCCCACCTGAGGATCCACTCCATATGCAGACACCAAACCCAGCCACTGTTGCTGATGACAAGAAGTGCTTGCTGACAGGAGCCAGATATGGGTATCTCCTGAGAGGCTCGGCCAGAGTCCTACTGATACAGCTGACGATGGTTGTAGCTAGCCATTGGACTGAGCATGGGGACCACAATGGAGGAGTTAGAGAAGGAACTGATGGAGTTGAAGGGGTTTTCAGTCCCATAGGAAGAACAACAATATCAACCAGCCAGACACCCCAGAGCTACCAGTGAGTAAACTACCAATCAAAGAGTATACATGGAGCCACTCATGAATCCAGCCACATATGTAGCAGAGGATGGCATTGTCTGACATCAATAAAAGGAGAAACCCTGGGTCCTGTGAAGGCTCCTTTCCCCAATGTAGGGGAATGCCAGGGCAGTGAGGTGGGAGTTGATGGATGGGAGTGGAAGCATCTTCATGGAAGCAGGGGGATGGGGAGGGAGCCGAGGAGAGGAAGGATAACATTTGAAATGTAAATACATAAAATATTCAATAAAAAAGGGAAAAAAGAAAACATGACTATACCTAAGGGGTTAGTAAAAGCAAATAATTTCTGTAATTGTTTTTTCCTGGTATCAAGATTTTAAAATTGAGCTATTATCAAGACAGATGTCTGATATTAAATGACTTCTGAGCATTAATATTGTATATTACAGAACATTACTTTTACGCATTTAAATAATTGATCCCATGAAGTCTAGGCAATTCTATGACAAGCTTAGTTTTCCTGTTTTAAGGATCATCTCTATGATGTTTTTTATTTAAATATTTTAAATAATATATTGGATCATATTCTTTTCCCTTCCCAACCCCTCAGAGATCCTGCCTAGCTCCTTACCTACCCAACTGCATGTGATTTCTTTCTTAAAAATCATAATCAAAATAACAAAAATACAAACACACACACACACACACACACAGACCATTTTGTGTTGACCAACTTCATCTTGTATGGGGCTATCCTGGCTGGTACCAGGCCTTAGTTTTTTTTCTCCAGCATGAAATTGCAGGAGAGATTCTAATTTCTTGAAGCCCATTGTTTCAATAGTCTGATGACTAAAGGGAGGACTGTAAGTATCTTTGCAGCATCTCCACTATTGCTGGAATGGTTCAGTGGCTTTAACAGCTAGAAATACATTTTCTTTTCTTTTTAAATAGTTTTTGTTCTCTTATATATTACCCTCCAACTGTAGTTTCTCCTCTCTCTACAACCCTCACCCCAGCCTGCCCCTCTTCTCCTCTAAACTCACCCCACTCCTCCTCTCAGAGAGCAGAATGCCTCCTGGGAAAAGCAAACCCTGAGTAACAAGCTATAATAAGACTGGGCACACACATACCATCACATTAAGGCTGGACAAGGAAACCCAGTAGGAGGAAAGGGATCCCACAAGTAGGCCAAAGAGTCAGGGAGACTCACCTTAATTGAAAGTAGGCTCCTTGGCATCTGCTAGTTTTGCTTTTTAAGATCCAAGATTAATATCTACTAATCAGTGAGTACATAGCAAGTATGTTTTTTTGTGATTGAGTTACTTCGTTCAGGATAATATTTTCTAGTTCTACCCATTTGCCTAAGAATTTCATGAAGTCATTGTTTTTGATAGCTGAGTAGTACTCCATTATGTAGATGTACCACATTTTCTGTATCCATTCCACTGTTGAAGGACATCTGGGTTCTTTCCAGTTTCTGGCTATTATAAGGCAATTATGAACGTAGTGGACCGTGTGTCCTTGTTATAGGTTGGAGCATCTTTTGGGTGTATGCCCTGTAGTGGTATAGCTGGGTCCACAAGTAGTACTATATCCAATTTTCTGAGGAACTTCCAGACTGATTTCCAGAGTGGTTGTATCAGCTTACAATCACACCAACAATGGAGGAGTGTTCATGACTCCAGCCACATATGTAGCAGAGGATGACTTTGCCCAACATTAATAGGAAGAAAAACCCTTGGTCCTGCGAAGGCTTATTTCCCCAATGTAGGGTAATCCCAGGGTGTTGAGGTTGGAGTGGATGGGTGGAATTAGAAGCAGGGGAGGAGAGAAGGGGTTTGGGAGAGGGGGAAATGGCATGACATTTGAAACATAAATACATAAAATATCTAAGAAAAATAAAATTAAAAACTAAAAGAATCCAGATTAAACCATTTAATCAGGCCATAGGGCTGGCACTGGTTATTTAGAAAGATCTAAAGTGTAATCTGGTCTAGAGCAATGGGAATGAGCACAATCCAATAAGGTTCCGCACTAAACAACAAGAACTGCCCTGGCTGTAAGTGTAAGTTTAAGTTACTTCTCAACTCTTGGCTAGGTCCAAATGACTTACATAAAAATCTCAATAAAATTCCAGGACTGCTGTTTATCTGGTGACATTTGAAACCACATCAAATGAAGACCAAGTCTTCTCTTGAAGCATTTATCACTAAGTAGGTTGGCTATAGTTTTGTTATCAACAATGTTCAATTCTACCCCCTTTTCGTTTGAACCTCCTCAAATGGAAACATGATAGGCTTTCCATATAGGTAACCTTTAGGGAAAATTAAAACAGGTTTTCTCCTCTGCAGGGTGGTAACAGATTTGCGTCTTCCTAGCTTACCTCTGACAGTTTGCGCTGGCGACAAAGCAGTTTAAAACAGCAGATGGTTACTTGCATATCATAGGAAGGGGGGAGAAGAAGCAAGTGACACATCAACTGGGATCACAGCCCTGGGAAAACTTGCACATTTCAGCAAAAGCTACAGAGACTTGAATGTTTATAGGCAATAAGGAACAGGAGAGCGAACAGGAGGCAGAAACCTCAGTACAAAAAGGGAAAGGTTAATGTGGCAGAAGGTGTGGGCCTGTTACTCTTCCCCGAGGAAAGAGTAAGTGCATTTGATAATTTTGTTGCTGCATAATGTTTACGACTTCGGAACAGTGCACCGTGGACATGGAGTTCTCAGCAAGTTCACAACTGGGAATACATTAGCACTGCATTTGAAGATGGTTCACCTCTGCACACAGTGCCGTTCACAACCAGCCTAGGTTTGTTTCCTTCCCTCATGCTCTGCTGAGCTTTTTCCATTTCCATCATGGATCTATATCAGTTAAACGTATTTTAATTAAAAAGAACTTCTTCAACATACAGAACTATTATCCTGATATGCTTGGGACAGAGTCCTAATACATGAATAAAACCTGGGACTTCATTATAGAGGCTGTGGAGGTCTATTATGCTTCAAGGTGGTTTCGTGTAAACGCCTGTATCTCCTGTGATTTCCATGCTGACTTTGTATAATCTTTATGTTCTCTCTACTGTGACTGGGGGTAATAACAGGACCTGCCTCACAGGTTGGCTGTGAGGGCAACCGTAGCAGCAAGCCCTGTTGGTTACTCTGTGTTCTTTTACTGACAGCTTAACGTGATTTATTGTGAACAGATAACAGATCAGAGCAGTTCCTTCAGATTCACTTCACTTTAATAGTTCAAGTTCTCTCCTCTTCTAGCAGATGGCTTTTAAAATTAATAAATGGTAAATAGCTGGCATTCGGTGTTTGCCACATGCCAAACATGGCGCTTAAGTGTTTTACAGTCTTGTTTCCTATGCTGTGGTGAACGCGTTCAGCATTACTCCTGCCTTAGCTGTGTAGAAATGGAGAGAGATCAACGGGGAGGAAGATTGACCTACAGCCAAGTAATGAGTGGCTAGAGGAAGGCAGCTTTAGTCCCAGGCTGTCTGGCTCCAGGGTCCACACCCTTACCTCTTCTCTACATGGCTTCCTGTGTTTGTTCTGACATTAGCCTATCTCTGAGCTTCACCGGTTTCATCCCAGCCAAAGCCTAGATCAGTGCAGCTTCCCAATCCTTTGGACTAGTGTACTTCCCATGACCTCTCGCCTGGCAATTCTCTCTCTCTCTCTTTGAGTATCTGCAATTTGTCACATTTCATTGGCTTTTCAGCTGGTTTCCAAACAACCAACTGTTTATTGCTTCTGAGATGAGCGAGTGCCTGCTTGTATCTTATCCTCCTCGTTCCCCACCCCCACCCACAATAATGCTTCAAGAAGACAGGCTCCATGCTAGCCTCAGCATCTACTTTGTCCTCAGTTTGTTCTTTTTTATCAACTTTGATCCCTCCACCCACCGGGACTGTTCATAGGGGCTTACCGTGAACCTGGCAAGTGTAAAGATCTCTGATTAATGGGTCTTCCTAAACGGAGATCATGAAATCAGTTATTTCTTGCAAAGACTGTATTAGGATAGTTTGTAGAAAACTAGTATTTAGGATGACATATGGAAAACAATAAATGATTTTAATGGAATAAAATTTAGTGGTTTTCTTTTACTTCTATTTGTCTCTTGGGTTACCTGGGTCTTGATTACCTGAGTTATACGTCTCAGTTTTTAATATAAATTTTTATTACTATCCTTTAATAACCATTTAGCTATCTAGTTTTGATGACGATTTTTTTCTTCTCTTGACATTTTATTAGCACTGTACGTTTTGCTCTGAACGATTTTAGGAAAAAATTTTCTTTCAAATGAAGTGGCTAATTAGCATGACAATGTTCATGACCCTCATTTTTTGAAAAGTGGTTGACATTTAAGAACTGGTAGGACAGGTTGTGATTAAACTGCAATAATTACATATGGACTTTTGAGGTAAATGCTAATTTAAGATTATTTGTGCTTTGGTACTATATAGTTTTAAAAAATATATGACTGCTTAAAGCCCTTAATGCCATAGGCCATGAGATAAATCAACATCGAGAACAGCATCTTTCTGAGTGATTTGACCTGCCCAGTGCTGCTTCCTGGCTGGCCTTAGTGCTCAACATTTCAAAGCATCTTTGCAGGTGCTACACACTACTCACTAAGCCTAACATAGAACGAAGGCACAGTTATTGTCTCTTCAGTGACTGTATGACTACCAGTGGGGAAGAGGAAGACTCGGGGTAAGTTCATAGCGTCTTTTCCCTCTGGGTCCCATGCTCATTTAAGAACTGCACAGAGGTAAAGATGTAGCATTCTAAAGATAGAAATTTTAAAAAGGAGGAGTACAAGGAATGTAGAAAAGAAGCAATCTGTACTTCTGTTAGCCAGTTCAAAGATGGCAGCCTGGCTTGAGGGTGGTGTGGTAACAGTAATAGAGTCATAATGCAAAGCCTAAATGCTAACTGAATCTGAGTTGTGCCAGAAGCTACAGTAGATTACATATTTATATAATACATTTTACAACATATACATGTATATGGTTCATATTCCAAGAGCTAAAAATTAGTAAATTACTAAGTCAAGGACCAAGAGGACTTCGTAATATATTTCGACTTCTAGACAATAAGCCTCAAGACATAGAAGAAAAAAGTTTCAGTTTGAGTTCAGTGATCGGATAAATTATATAAACATCTGACATAGCCAGATGTTAGGAATTGTGGATATGCAATTTTTAGATAAAGCAGCAATGTTTTTAGGTGTAAATGTTAATCTCTCTCCAGGAAATTCTTAAGAGAAACACACAGGAAAATATGTGAGGAAATATCCAGGTATCCCCTGGTAAAGTCAAGGTAAGAGTTAAATGCTTTCAGAGTAAGCTATGTGAATGAGGAGGTATATGATTATATTGTATAAACATAATAACTTACAGAGTTATATTTTATTCAATTAGTATAAGTATAATGTTTGAACACTGTATGACTATGTATAAATAAGTATATAACACCTGGGTATGTATTAATAATTGCATATAGGATGTATGTGTATGTGCTAATTAGTTTTTTCTACTAATTTACTGATTGATTGATTGATTCATTCATTCATTCATTCATTCACTTCATATCCCAATAGTAGCCCCTCCTCTTCTTCCTCCTCACATAGCTCCTCCCGATAACATCTCCCCTTCACCTTTAAGAAGGGGGAAGTCCCCCAAGGTACCAACTCACCCTGGCACATCAAGTCACTGAAGGACTAGGTACAAGCTCCTCCCTTGAGGCCAGATAAGGCAGCCCAGTTAGGGGAACAGGATCCACAGGCAGGCAACAGATACAGGGTAACTGTATCTGGAACAGCTCCAGTTGTTGGGGGACACTCATGAAGACCAAGCCACATATCTGCTACATATGTTCAGGGAGCCTAGGTTCAGTCCTTGTATGCTCTTAGGTTGGTGGTCCAGACTCTGGGAGCCCCCAACAGTCCAGTTTACTTGAACCTGTTGGCCTTTTTGTAGAGTTCTTATCCCCTCCAGGTCCCTCAATCCTTACACTTACACTTCTACAAGACTTCCCAAGGTTGGACTAAGATTTGACTGTGGCTTGTTCATCTGTTTTGGTCAGTTTCTAGGTAGAGCCTCTGAGAGGTCAGTTATACTAGCTTCCTGCCTGTGAATCCAAGCTGACAAACACACACACACACACAAAAGCCTAAGGATCCAAGGTAGTTGAAGGAGGAGGCTTAGCACAGACCACCCCACCCAACAAATTGGCAGGGGTTGCTCCAGCATTCATTGATGTCCGTCTCACATAGATCACTTGTGTATCCAGGCCAGCAGTGACAAATAGATGTCAACAGTGGATCCCAGTCATATCTTCTTGGTACCTCATGTCAGGATGCTCTTGGGAATTACTTCTGTGATCAGGCATCTGCATTCCTTGGAGACCACTGTGAACTCAACTTTGATGAGCCAGTCATCTATGTCTCCATGGAGATCAAAGATGTAGATGGAGGACCCAATTACTACTGTGACTGCATTGGGTAGTGGATTCACAGAGACACTCTGTGAGATGGATGCCCCTTTGTTGGTTAAATCCTTGTCACAATGATACAACATGTGCTGGTTACATGTAAATATCAACTTGCTGCAACCTATAGTCAGAATGTGAGATCTTCCATAGAATGATTGCCTACTTCAGGTTGGCTTGTGGATCATGTATGGGGGCTTGTCATCATTGTTATTTGATGTGGGAAGACCCATTCCATTGTGACACTGTGGTCAGCATCATTCTTTATCAGGGGTCTTGATCTACAACACACAGGGTAAAGGTTGAGAGAAGCAGGCAGAAAACTAGGATTCAGTAGCAGATATTTGTTCCCTTCTGTTCAAAAGTGTGGTTGTGTTGGTACCAGCTACATGACTTTATGATTCACTGGACAATGGCAACCCAGAACTGTAAGCCAAATAAGGAAAGTCATACTTTCCACCCCTAAGTTGCTTTTGGGCAGCGTATTTTATCACAGTAATGGGAATGAACCGAGCACAAGTTATAATTATGTGTTTTATTTGTAAATTCTCCTTTTATGTATTATACAAATTCTCAATATTTCAATTTTTTAAATACTTAAAACTCAATATGTGAGGGAATGCTATAAAGATTATAAATGTTTTAAATCAATTCCTGAAGATAAGACATTATTAATTGTGGTCACCATCAGTAGGTAGTTCACATATGGGACTAAACTCTGAACTACTGAGATGTTCATTAAATCTCCCCACATGTAGGGGTCTCAACTGTGAGGCTCGAGTAAATATTACATGTGCAATTTCAAGCATAATGGAACAATATTATGAGAATAATTATTATCTTTATTTCTACCAAGGTCTGGAAACAGCAATTCAAGATAAATAGGTAAACTCAGATATTAATATGTGGACACAAATACATGATGAATTTTTTGGATGATTCTGCATATGTAAAGACAACATAAGAAAAAAGGTTCATCATAATAATTGATATTTTATTGGAAAATACTTCAATTCTAGCTACTTACTGTACTATATGGATTATAAATAGTAAGAGTACATGTAAAGAAATTTATCTGCCATTCACTTTTATTTCAATTAGTTAAAATTAAAAAATAGCTTTGAAAACTTTTCAGTGAAATAGACGATTATAAGAACAATTCTCTGGAGCAATATTTGCGGGTTTGGAGGATTTCAAATTTAATACTTGAAAAATATTAACTGTATTTGGACCTCTGCTGGTTACATGTTCCTACTAATGCTGGTTTTCTAAAATGTAGTTTTTCACATAATTCTTATAAAAAAAAGCCCTAGTAGTTATAACTACTGTTGCTATGTTACAAATGAGTAAAGTTTATCTGTGACTCAAGTGGTGGAGTCCAGACAGTGGAGCCAAATGGCTTAGACTCAGTCTGGTTTTATCACTTTCCTGACCGAGCCAGGGAACAGCCTCGGCCTCTGTGTATGTTGGTTTCTTCATTTTGATGGCAGATACTATAATAGCTCCCATCTGACATGCAAGCTGTGAGGAATGAGTGGCTTGAACCTCCCAACTCCACACTGGGGATAGAATACCTAGATTAGCACTGGCACCAGGGAGAGCTATTTACCTAGACAGTAATAACAAACGTAACAATTCCTACTGCAGTATTTCAGAAGAACTGAAGTCCCGAGTTTCTTATTGCATAACATTTCTTAAGACCAATCTTACTGTAGTTCTAGGCATGGTAGAAAGTTCTTTGTACATATCATAGCTTTCAATCAAAATAAATAGCTCAAAAAGCTGACTTGATTATTACCGTTATTTTTAGGTAAGAATACTGAGGTTTATAGACTTAGCATGTCTATTTAATAATATAGTTTATCTTCTTAAAACCCATAGCAAATGAAGGCATATTATAAAATATTCAATACAGTGATAATAAATGTGAGGTGAACTCCTACAGTGTTGGAAGGCTTATTTTGAAAATTAAATTTTGGTGGAAATATAGTTACTTTTGCATGGCATTTATTTTACTTCTGAGATGACACCCCCATATTCCCTTCTCCTTGATGATGCTGAGAATAGATCTCGGCAAACTCCATGTTGCATGGAAATCTTCTTATATTCTGTCTTCCATATTAGGCACTAGGGAGAAAGGAGAAGAGACAGAAATCTTTACATGTTCCAACAAATTCTTTCCTCTGCTGAATTTCTTAACTACTTCAAATCCTCTTCCCCATGGGATCTCAACTTCCAGGCCCCCAAGTCCACCTCCTGCAGCAAGTGCCCTTCTGGATTGTTGCAGACAATGTCGTCTCTTCTGGTCTGATCATTTTCATCTCCCAATCCAAACTTCTGTCTCCCTCAAACTCCCAGGAAGTATGTCTCAACAAAGAGTGACCTCCTCAGAATTTGTCACTCAAGTTCTGCCAGATTTTCTCCATCCTTTATGATTCTTCTTAATGATCTCCCATTGTCTAACCTCTGCTTGTCCGTAAATTATGTCTTTAACAGTTTGTAACAAGAGTCAAGTCAGTTCAAATTTTCCCCCTATTATACCAACATCAAGTCTATCTTTACTGGTTTTAACTTCTTTCTAGGTCTTTTTTTTGACAGTCTCTTACCTTCCATCTGGAATATTGAAGGAAATATAGCTTCTTTCAAGTGCCTGGAACCACTGACTCATTCTTCCATGAAGGCATCTGTACCTACCTTGTTCAGAAACTATGAGCTTTGGTCCTCTGAACACTCTCCTCGGTAATCTAGATTTTGAGTGCCTCAGACTTATTTTCCTTAAGTCCTAGAAATTATGGTGATGACATGCTTCTGTATAAGTGCTTTAGATTACATTTTCTTTTGTTGAAATAACTTTTGTGATTCCTTTCATCTCAAATAGTCACTGAGTGATGTATTAACTGACTCAGAGAAGTTTGAAAGTCAATTAATGCCATGATTTACTGAGCCACGGGCTTTAACCACATTTCCAGTACCAGGTATGAATTTCTGCCTGTGATTGACTGGTTTCCAAACAAAATCAAATCAAAACAAAACAAAACAAACAAGAACAGTATTACCACTCTTGCACATCTTGCCTGGAAAGTTGGTATTACAGCATACAGGGTGCAGTGTTAGGTAAGTCTACTGATGTGTATGCTTCCCTAGCAGTTCACACAGCACCTTCCAGTACTTTGAAAGCTAACTAGAAGGAGAATTTCTTGGCCAGTTCAAATGTGACATTTCTGTGCCCTATAGTCAAAGGGTGTGGTGTCTTCAGCTTGCATTTTGTTTTGTTTTTAATGCACCTTGAGCCTCTTTGACATACATATTAACTTATATCTGGAAGTCCATATATATTAAGTTGGATTGCAAATCATATGCAGTTTGATTTAGTGTTTTAGTGAGGCCTTCTTTTGACACTGCCACCCCTCCCCTCCCCCAAACATTTCCTGATTGTCATCACTCTTCTATTCACTCAAGTATTTCTGGCACCACAGTTCACTCTACTTTCAATTCATCTATATCCCACTATATCCACTTCCGAAATTAATTTCTAATGGAACTTTCTTAGACATTTTAGTTTTTACATCCAATAAAAATGCACCAATGCACTTATTAATGTAGAAAATGTATAATATAAATGGAAGCAATATCATAAAATGTTTACTTGCAAATTTTTGCTTGATTTCCAAATGATGAATTGAATGGCTGGCAGACAATAGCATTTGGTAAAAGGACCACCTGTTGTCCAGTATTTGAAAATAGTTGTATTAAGATGAATGTGTCTACATGGTATGGTGTCTACATTGTCTCTGGTACACTTTGCCCGTACCCTTCATGTCCTCTTTTTTCTTCAGCGATGACCCCATTTTCCTGCTGCTGTGGCTCAGGATGAGCTGATCCCAGTCAATTTTATTCTCTGACTGCTTGAAGAAAAATGACAATAGACATAAACAAAGATCAATCAGGCATGACTCTGGTATTTGTAGCTGAACACGTGACCCTTTCTTCTGAGACTTTTCAACTGATAAAATAAAACCCTGGATTGCTAAGAGCTTATGTGTTTCACTATATGAAAAAAGTAGGGGATATAAAGTGATGAACCGAGAGATTTGTGATATTTTAAATACTTGTTTTAGGCTTGTTTAATGCCAGTTTATTCATGGACCTCCATTGGTCTGGTTACTAAATATGATGAATTCGTTTCACCTTGTGAGTTTTATTTCCATTATCAGAGTTAACAATATCAACTAAAATAATCAGAATGATTTTTGTAAAGAATATAAGAAATATTTGGGAAAAGGAATGGGCAGACAGGCTATGTAGGTCATAACATTAGGAAAATATAACAAATTACCTTCAAATATAAAAATATTATAACAAAACATTATTTTATACTGTTGATCTACATTTTTAGATGTATGTAAAAAAACAGTCCAAGATTAAAGGAAATAACAGAATAATTTCTGATCTATAAATTTATGAGCCAGTAGGGAGAAATTAGTTAAGTAGCCTTTGGTTATAAATTATATTCAATTAGACATACCATTAAATGTCTAAACAGTTCAAATTGCAGATTTGCTTAGGGTAATGTGAATAGCATTAAAGGGTAAGGTGGGGGATGGAGGAGAGAAGGGATAGGGAGAGGGAGGGGAAATGCAGTTGGGAGGTAATATATGAGAGAATAAAATAATGAAAAGTTACTTTCTATGATGATAGGAAGACAAAGAATGATCAAGAAGCCAGGAATTGGAAACCATCCAAAGTGCTGTAGCAAAAGACAATTCAAACTAAAGCCTGGATTTCTGTAAGCATGAAGTCCTAGGCTCATGCTTTATATTCGTTTTAATTACTATGATTTGTTCAAATTACTAGACTTAAAATGAAATGGATCTACTAACTTATTTTTCAGGATGCATGATAAGCTAATTTTAAAAGATATAGAGGGAAAGTAGTTATGAGATTACTAAATTGCTAAGAGCTCTAAAAGGTTGGCAATGGACTTTGAACGAAGATTTATAGTAAATGTTTAATATGGTCCTTTAAGGTTGTTTTCACTATGATTGTTTTTCAGAGAAACTTCAGAGAGGTTAGTAATTTGTCTGTAATTCCAGAGTTAGTACATAAAAATTAGGAGTCAAACCAAACTCTGATGTAGAGGGATTATAATCCAGCAACATGGCTGCTCTAGCAAAGGATCACCTCCAAATATCTTCTAGGTCAGTATGATCTGGAGGGAATAAAGACATGTCCTTAGTTCACACCTTTAATCCCTAACAATGAAAGTAAAGTTATTTTGTAGAAGGAAGCAGTGGTAGTTGAAAGTGACATCTAACTGAAGGACTGAAAAAGTGATGAATTAAAGAAAGATTTGACAGAATGAGTAAGAAGTAGGATAAGTCCAATTCTCATGAGCAGGCATGAAAGAAAATGGCTTAAGAAATCCAGGGAGAGAAAGAGAGAGAGAGAGAGAGAGAGAGAGAGAGACAGACAGATGACAGTTTACAGAGACAGATTGCAGTTGAAGACAGAAAGAGACAGAGAAACTGAGAAGGTGTCAGATTAGAACAGATTGCCAGACTTAGTTCAAGGCTAAGCACAGCAATTCAGTCAGAAACCCAAAAAAGCAAGTTCAAATCAGTCATCTTGGAGAATATTTTGGTCCAGAACAGCAGAGTTGAACCATCCATCAATAAGTCAAGAAAGGCTAGAAAGGGTTAATTTTTTCTGTAATAAGCCTCAGAGACAAAAATTACATCTGTTAAATAATAGTTACATTTACATTCTATATTATCTCAAATTTTTCCTGCTTGTCATACTTCATGACCACTTTGAAACTCCTGTCTCATTTTGTGGCTATATTTTTATTTTTTCTAGATTGTGCGAAAATACTATGTAAATTCACAACATCATAGAAAAATTGTCATAGATAGTTAAAAAAAGCTTCTGTGCTCTGAAAGCAGGATGTAGCTTTTGTTTGGTTTATTATTATACTGAATCTAGTGCAGAGCACACTGTACATGCATAATTCAATAATTTTATGTTAAATGTATTTCAATTATGTATTATTGTTAAAGTTAATTTATTCTAACTAAATGGAAGCACTGTATAATGACTATATTTGATATTATATATATATATATATATATATATTAGAATTTTGTTTTCAAATACACAGTTCACTGTGTATTCTATTGCCACCATAATAAATTATTCTCCAAATGACTACATAACACAATAGATATAAATTTTCATTGCAGATTAAAGACAGTTGCTGGGAAATGTGAGGAAAACTAAGAGGTCTTCTAGATATGCACAACTTAATACAGTTATCCCTGGTTTTATGTATCTATATAATTTAAAATAATCTAATTTAAAACAATTATTATTATTCCTGTTGATTGATCCATTTCTGAAAATATTTTACAATCTAATATGACTATTTTTCATAGTTAACAGTGTGAATTTTGCACATTGCCTTCATTCGAGAAAGTTCTCCTAGAAAGCACTGATTGAGACAGCCTGGAGAACACCGTGATGAACAGCCAAGACATCTTTCCTGTAAACCCAGCCAATCATTCACCTTTTTCTTTTAAACCATCTTAGAAAATGTGGCCAGATATTGGATGTCAGGGATGACAAATTTTGTGGAGGTTTGCTGTCATTTTAAAATATTCTCTCTCCCTTTGTTTCCTTCAAAGTGAAGGGACTCTTTAAGAGAGTTATTTGAATATTTATATATGTTCTCAAAGTTGAAAGAGTATGACCAATAAACACTTTTTTTTTGCAAGCTCTAAGAAGTAGTGAAATGCAAAGTGGGGGTGAGTGATAAAATCTAAACTGTTTTGCTCATTTCAGCCACATGTAAAACAATCAGGTAGTAACTCATGATGTTAGTTTCTGCCTCAGTGACAAATGATTTCATGTGCTATTTAACATGTAGTTAGGTCCTTTCAGGAGTTATGAACAATGAAAATAGCTCCTATATATGCAACAATTATTGCCTTTATACTTATTGTATGAGAAGTAGACAGTATCAGAGGAAACTTCAAATGTATCACAGAAAAATCACCTACCATCCAACATAAAGCTGCAATATTAAAGTCCAAATGACCATAAGATAATTTTTACCATCCTTCCACTTCTAGACTCCAAGGAAGCTCTAGGTCTTACATTATAATGACCACAAATGAGGCTCAAGAATATAATGCTGATTTTATATCCAGCCACTTTGCTAAAGTTGTTTATCTGGTGGAATCTTGGGGCCATTTAAGTATACTATCCTATCATCTGCAAACAGTGATATTTTGACTTCTTTTCTGATTTGTATCCCCCATTCATCTCCTCTTGTTGTCTTACTGCTCTGTCTAGGTCTTGGAGTACTATATTGAATAGGTAGGGAGACAGTGGGCAGTATTATCTCGTAGCTAATTCTAGTGGAATTGCTTCAAATTTCTCTTCATTCAGTTTCATGTTGGCTACTGGCTTGCTGTACATTGCTTTTACTATGTGTAGGGTATAGGGCTTGAATTCCTGATCCTTCCAAGACTTTTACCATGAAGGGGTATGAAATTTTGTCAAATGCTCTCTCAGCATCTAATGAGATGATCGTGGGTTTTTTCTTTTAGTTTGTTTATATAGTGGATTACATTGATGGATTTCCATATATTGAAATTTCCAAATACATAGGCTTCCCCTACTCAAAGGGTGAACAGGCCAAGAAAGAAATGAGGGAAATGACACCATTCACAATAGTCACAAATAACATAACATAACATACCTTGATGTGACTCTAATTAAACAAGTGAAAATTCTATATGACAAGAAAAAATAGAAGGTCTCAGAAGATGGAAAGACCTCCCATGTTCATGGATTGGCAAGATTTATATTGTAAAAATGGCCACCTTGCCAAAAATCAATCTATAGATTCATTACAATCACCATCAAAATTCCAATTCAATTCTTCATAGAATTAGAAAGAGCAATTTGCAAATTCATTTGGAATAACAGAAAACCCAGGATAGTAAAAACTGCTGTCAACAATAAAAGAACTTCTGGGGGAATTACCATCCCTGACCTCAAGCTGTATTAGAGAGCAATAGTGATTAAAAACCTGTATGGCATTGGTACAAAAACAGGCAGGTAGATCAGTGGAATAGAATTGAAGACCCAGAAATGAACCCACATACCTATGGTCACTTTATATTTGAAAAAGGCACTATAACCATCGAGTGGAAAAAAGACAGAATTTTCAACAAGTGGCAATGATTTAACTGGAGGTCAGCATGTAGAAGAATGCAAATTCATCCATTCTTATTGCCCTGTACAAAGCTTGTCCAAGTGGATCTAGGACCTCTACATCAAACCAGATACACTGAAACTAATAGAAGAGAAAGTGGGAAAGAGTTTCAATCACATGGGCACCAGGGAAAGTTTCCTGGACAAAACACCAATGGCTTATGCTCTAAGATCAAAATCTACAAATGGGACCTCAATAAAATTGCAAAGTTTCTCTAAGGCAAAGAACACTGTCAATAGGAGAAAACAGTAAACAACAGATTGGGAAAAGATCTTTACCAATCCTACATATGATAGAGGGCTAATATCTAATATAGACAAAAAACTCAAGAGGGTAGACCGCAGAGCACCAAATAACCCAATTAAAAATGGGGTACAGAGCAAGACAAAGAATTCTAACCGAGGAATATTGAAGGGCTGAGAAGCACCCAAAGAAATGTTCAACATCCTTAGTCATCAGGGAAATGCAAATCAAAACAATCCAGAGAATTCACCTCACACCAGTCAGAATGGATAAGTTCAAAAACTTAGGTGACAACAGATGCTGGCAAGGATGTGGAGAAAGAGGAACACTCCTCCATTTTGGGTGGGATTGCAAGTTGGTACATCTACTCTGGAGATCAGTCTGGTGCTTCCTCAGAATATTGGACATAGCACTACCTGAGGACCCAGTTATATCATTCCTTGGCAGCTACACAAAAGATGCTGCAATATATAATAAGGACACAATGCTCCACTATGTTCATAGCAGCCTTATTTATAGCTTGAAGCTGGAAAGAACCCAGATGCCCTTCAATAGAGGAATGGATACAGAAAATGTGGTACATTTATACCATGGAGTACTACTCAGCTATTAAAAACAATGACTTCAAGAAATTCACAGGCAAATGGCTTAAACTAGAAATTATCATCCTAAGTGAGGTACCAAGTCTCAAAAGAACACACTTGGTATGCACTCGCTGAGAAGTGGTTATTAGCCCAAAAGGTTGGAACACCCAAGATACATTTCATTGACCATATGAAGCTCAAGAAGGAAAATGAAAATGTTGATGCTTCAATCCTTAGAAGGAGGAGTAAAATTCTCTTGGGAGGTAGAAGGTGGCCGAGACTTGGGAGAAATTGAGGATGGGCAGGAGGAAAGGGGGGCAGGATCAGTATGGAAGGAGACAGGGATGATATATAAAGGGTCACGAATTTGAACAGAGGTGTGTAGCAATGTGGGATGGGGAACTGGCAGTAGCCAGCAGCAAGTCCTAGAATCCAGGAAGTCAGGAGGCTCCCAGGACTCAGCAGGGACAAGATAAGCTGAAATGTCCAACAAATGGGAGAGAAAACCTGTAGAGAACACATCTACAGGTTAGGCAAGGCTCCCCTTGGGGGATGAGGCCACCCACCCTTCTCAAATTTTTAACTCAGAATTACTTATGTATAATGGAAATACAGGTACAAAGAATGGAGCAGAGACTCAAGGAAAGGCCATCCAGAGCCTGCACCACCTGGAGATCTATCCCATACACAGACACTGAACCCAGTCAGTATTGCTTATGACAAGAAGTGCTTGCTGACAGGAGCCTGATAATGGATGTCTCCTGAGAGGCTCTTCAGCCTATACTGTTTAGATGCTTGCAACTAAACATTGGAATGAACACGGGAACCCCAATAGAGAAGTTAGAGAAAGGATTGAAGGATCTAAAGGTGTTTGGAACCCCATAGGAAGAACAACCATATTCTGCAGCCAGACCCTCCAGAACTTCTAGAGACCAAATCACCAACCAATGAGTACATATGGGTGGACCCAGGGCTCCAGCTGCATGTGTTGCAGAGGATGCCATTGTCATTAATTGGAGGAGATGCCCTTGGTCCTGTGAGTGCTCTTTTCCCCTGTGTAAGGGAACGCCAGCATGGTGAGGTGGGAGTGGGTGAGTTGGAGGGGAGCATCCTCATAGAAACAAGGGGAGGGGAGATCCCAGAGTGGGGAACTGGGAAAGGGGATTGCATTTGAAATGTAAATTCATAAGATATCCAATAAAGAGACAAATATAGAGCTGGTTCCCAGAAACAATTCAGTGCTTCAGAGCCTCTCCTCTTGTAGAACAAAGGTTAGTTCCCAAATCCTACATCAAATGGCTTTAAACCGATTGTAACTCTAGCTTAGTTAAGGTTTTATCTCTGTGAAAAGACACTCTGACCAAGGCAACTCTTATAAATGGAAACATTTCATTGTGATGGCTTACAGTTTTAAAGGTTTAGTCCCATTATCATCATAGTAAGAAGCTGGCACCATGCAAGTAGACTTGGTGCTGGAGGAGCGGAGAATTTTACATCTTGATCAAAAGGCAGACTAAGAGAGACTGTTTCCTGCAAGCAGCCAGGAGAAAGGTCAGGATAACACTGGTCAGACTTGAGCAAATCCCAACCTACCCAGTGACACATTCCCTCTAACAAGGCTTCAACTCTAACAGTACCATTCCCATGGGCCAAGCATACTTAAACCACTTTAGATAGCCAGAGAAATCCCGTCCAACTTCCTGTAATTTATCCATATTAACATGAAAAATATAATCAAGTACTTTCCTGTTGTGATAAATAAGCAGGTAAGTCTTTTTTCTGGTGCCATCCAACTGACTCTGTTAGTTGATACAGTCATTGTAGTTCTGAAATCTGTGACCCCTTTCACTGTATAATAGGGCTTTACTCTTGCCTATAACTATTTTGATTTCTGTAGTTCATGCTCTTGGTACACTTCTTTCTCTGCCTTGTTGTGTGTAGCTTTTTATGTGCAAGTTGAGAGAGATACTAGTGCACCATTGTTATTCTGGGCCAGCTTCTTACCACCTTCTTTGTTTTTGTTCTCTTTCTTGTATATCAAGTTCATATGTAAGCGAGTCTTCTGAATGACAACAAAAGGAGAGAGACTGACACTCTTCCTTCATCCAAAGTAACATATCAGAGAGTCCTAAATTTGATATCCTAATTTCTGTCTTACAAATTTTCTAGTTTTTCACCATGCATTTTATTGCAGAAAATATTATTCACTGTTGCAACTATATTTAGTATTAAGTAGGTATTTTTTCTATTAGATGTCACTGAGACAGGGACTTTCTCTGTAAGGTATAGGCATAAACACTTACACATATATACACAGTGAAATTTGACAGTAATACATGCAAGCATAAATGTGATATTTTATATGTAACTGGTATATGTATACATAAATAAATGTAGGATGCCAAATATTCATTCCTTTTTAAAATTTATGAAAATATTTAAATATATAAATATATGGCCTTGATTTTCCACATGTGCATAATTTTTATATACATTTGTATATACATGTTTCAGTAAAAACATACATGTGTGTGTATAATATATGGGGGTTATTAACATATACATTCATTTTTGGTTCAATGATCATACATTTTTTATTTTTTCCCAAAAGTTATTCTATAACTAATACCTAATGTATCTTAAAACTTTACATCAACACTTTTAGCCAAGATGATATAAAAGTACTGCCACACTCAGACTATTGCTAAATCAATAGACGAATAGGCTCTTTATCATTGATGAGCAAATCTACAGAGAAATAGCATGTTACTAGTAAGATTTAATGGGAAATGATCATTAATGAAGGCTTTTATATTCCAAGGCTTTTTATTATGTACTCTGTGTAACTGCCCAGAGGTTAATGTGTACAGTTATCAGCATGCAGAAATGAATGACACACAGACTTTCCTCTTAAATAGTTGCCAAACAGGAAACACATTTTATTTAATGTAAAATAACATGGAAGTCATAAGGAGATCCTTACCACACCAGGAACACACACACAGCATTCCAGGACTCAAAGGAGATAAAAGTACAGAGCCTTATTTTATTCTTTATTGAACCATTGAAATAGAAACCTTTTAAAGGAGTTTTTCTAATAGGAAAAATTCTTCCTCTGAGCTGAAGTATCTATGAAAGCCTGTTAAAAATTTTCAGAGCAATTATAGATATTTTGAAGTAGTATAAATTTCAGAGCCATTATTCTTTGAAATGCTGGATGGTTAAATTCTTATGAGATGATTATCAGAGACATGCTATTACAGAATATTTTCATGGTATTATTTCAGCAGAAACATCAAACTCAAGGGTTAATGAAATGGATATCAAAAGGGTCACTGACCTGAAAAGAATCTTAAGTGCCCCAGGAATTAACATAATTTGCGTTTATGATTAAATTAGGAATCATTAGCCTACTGCTACATTATAGAGTAGAGCATGTTAAGTTTACAGAACCAGTGATCTCAGGTAGTCTTTGCAGCTATGAAAAGAATAGTGCAAAGATTACATTTGGAAAGATGGTCTAACTGTAATCAGGCCATGCAGCAACTCTGGATTTGAATTTGACTCGCTTCTAATTTGTCTATCCTTGGGAGCACAAAAATCTCTCCATTCTTGAGCTTTTCCTTCTCTTAGCGGTAACAGATCCCATAATACTTTAACAGCGTTGAGATATTTATCCTTAGCACCTCTTCCCTTTCTGTGAGACTCTTTCCTAATTCTCGTTCTACCTTTGCTCTTACCATGTCACTGCTAATCTACTTCTACAGTCACTAAGAAACACTACATATGTCATCTCTTTAAGATTCTGTTTGTAAATCCACTTTGTATCCTGTTACACAACTCTCAGCTTCTGGATTTAGAAAGACAAAATTCTCTCACGACGGCATGTATAAAAATTCCCAGGAGTCAAATGCCTCTCAAGATGAAGAATAGATTCTGAGGTGAAGGGTGCTAATTTCAAGCCATCTAACAAGCCTTCACTCTTCTCAAATCTGCAGCAGAGAGATTTCATGAGGTAGTGAATGCTGAACCAAGTCTACTCTGCAGGTTTTCCTAAGTCCCCATGTTCCACATCTTCCAAGCTTTGCCATTGTTCCATAAACTATCCATTGATGAACTGTTCAGTTATACAAAGTACCCCCCCGGTTCAACCTAATACTTTGTCTCTTTAGTTTATCCCAAAGGGTGATTATTCATAATTCAAAAGCATAGAGAAATTCTCTGCTATCTATTATGAGAAGACATTGAGATGACTATTATGAATCTTCTTTACCTTTAGGTTGAGCACAATAATGTTTTACAATTATTGCTAGTGTCTTTTAGGATGCTATGAATAGTTTCTACAGTTTTATTTGCAAGTGTTTATTCCTCAGGGTATATGGTAATTAACAGTCAAAGGAGGCCAGGAATTAACACCTGGCTCCAGATGTGGTTTGGACAGAAAGTAGTGCCAGGGCATTATTTCTTTCTTTCCCTGGCCACCATAATTTTGCTAATGCAATTTGAGGCTTCATTAGATATTTTTTTGGCTGTCACATCACAAAGGTGGCATGTAAGGAATTGTAAAGACAACTTTATCCACCCAGTTATTTTTTTTCCAGTATAAAAATTCAGGCAAGTTTATTTTCCACCACCCTATACTTGTCAAATTAATCTCAGAATTTAAATGTATTGAATTTAATAATAGCATGCATTTCATCCCATTAATTAAAGTCATCTAAAACAGCATATAGAATTGAAACTATAGATTTCCAACTCTTGTCATTGTTTTTCTGTGATATTTTGAGGTATGAAAGAATGTCTTATATTTTAGAACAGGACACAGCCTGAGGTGAACCAAAACTGTGAGCAAATGGCACAAGAACTTACTTTTTAAGTCAATTTGAAACATTCCAAACTAGTACAGGAAAATCATCTTTAAAAAGTAAATAACAAGAATAAATGAAAAGCTTTATCAGGAGTAGAAGGTATCAAAAGCCTGAACATTATAACTTTGAAAAAATATTATTTTTTATGAAACATTATTTTCCCCTTATGTATTCCTCAGTCTGCATGACCTGAAAGTACAGCTCAGAAAACACATTTTTTTTTTTGGCATCATCTGCAGTGACTCAATTCCAAATGCTCCTTTGTCCTCCAACATGCATTTGTAATTAAACCAAGAGAGGACAACTGCACCTGGACCACCCAGTTCCTCTGCTGCTGATTCTTCAGACCCCAGTGTAAAGTTTCAAAGGGGATGAAGATACCATCCAGCTTCCTTACTCAGTAATCGTTCATTTTCTCATGAATCAGGGAAAAGGGAAGCAGCTTTTGCTTTTTATAGATTCTGGCAGACTCTTCCTTAACTCTGATAAGAATTTTTTGGAAGATGGTACATTTAGCTTTGAGGAATGTTTACATAACTAACTCTACGCGTCAGTGGAAAAACCACTGGAGCTCGCTGTACACTGTTTTCTCGTGGGAACAACACCCCTTTCTCAATGTCTGCCTTCGTTTTTTATTCTCTGAATGTTAATGTAGACGTGGTTCCCTAGCAGCCCCTTTTTCTCACACGTTATTGATGTCTGATAGGCTTATTTTCTGTAGTTGCTTCTAAAGAGATTAAGATCAGCTTAGATGTTTTGGATCACTCTACGTATTGAAATTGCTTAACTAGTTTCTGTGGATCTGTCTGCGTATATATTGAAAGCATAAGATAATTTATGTGATAACTGGTATAATGGATCAAAAATCATTCTTCAAGGATTTTATATGAACATATAGTAAAACATGATCACATCCACCCCTTTTTATGCTTTCTAAGTCTTTTTGGGTCTCCTCCAAATATTTTCCCTCCAAACTTCATGTCTTCTAATCCAACATAGGCATGGGTTAAGGTACACCCACTGTAGTATAGCCAACCTTTCAGTTGCCACACTACAAAAGAATGGCTCTCCCTTCTGCAGCGTTCAACTTCCAGTAGCTCCTCAGTTGGGGAAGTCAGGGATGGATGTACTCATGAACTCCTTCTTTCTTCATGTAGCATTTTAGTTGGCTCGATCCTGTGCTGGTCTTGTACAGACAGTTACACCTGCTCTGATTTCAGGAGTTATGTCTAGAACTCAGATCTGCCAACTCACTCCTTCCAATATTGTAACACTCTTACTTTCAGTTCTTTTTTTTTTTTTGAGCTGGGGACCCGAATCAGGGCCTTGCGCTTCCTAGGCAAAGCGCTCTAACCACTGAGCTAAATCCCCAACCCTCTTACTTTCTTTCTAACTCTTTTTCGGTGATGATCCATGATCTTTGGTCAAGGTCTTGATAAAGATGCCCCATTTTAGGCTGATCACTCAGTCACTTATTTTAGCACTTTCATCAGTTATAAGTTCCTGTATTTACTGCTTTTCCCTGCCAAAGGAAAGCTCTCTGACCAAGGTTGATAGTATACAAGGTCTATGGCTATTACCTACATATTTGGAAGACAGTTCACAACACAACTATTTAGAAAATAATGACAATAGGTTCTACCTAAGAGCATATAACCTCATTGTTTTATTTTAATATCTACTATTCCTTTTCTGAAACCATCGTTGTTTTTTATTGAACAAGGCAATAGTTTTCTTCATCAATCACAGATGAACTCTCCTAAAATATAATCCCACCATTAACTGTCATATCCCAAGTCATAGTTATCAACCCCCACTTCTATCTTCATTGTAACTTGCTCCTTCTTTCTTACTTCTTATTCTGTGTATGAAATGTGCATTTGTACTTTTTTAATCTGTCCACATTTTACAAATTAAACCCAGATTCTAAACAATCATCTTCCAGAATGCTTTCTTATGAACCATTTCTGATCTTGTTTTTCATGTTTGTTCTCTAAAGCATGAAGATGTTCAGTATGTAGCTCCCTATACCAAACTTACTCAAATTTAGGTGACAAAATAGTGTTTATTATTTCGCAGTATTTTAAAATGCCCAAAAACATCTCACTGTAGAAAACAAATTAAGCTTCTGAATGCTTTCCAGGTTCCAATCCCATCCCCTTGAAGAGAAAATGCCATCCTCCAGCCATCAGACTCAAGTTGGGAATCATACCTGAGGACATTCAGTTTTAAGCATGGAAACAATAACTATAACACATTTTCACAGGTGACCATATGCATGTCTATGTCTCTTTTATGTACAAGGATTTTTCAAGTTTAACTCAAACACATAAGCTTGCTCCCATAATGGTTTATGTTTCTAACGTGGAGTTGGATCTTGTAATCCAGTCTCAACTAACAGGGGACAGATGAATCTCACCCCCCTTTCTCTTTGCAGCTATAGCTATATAATTCTTAACTTCAGGAATCCTTTTTAGAAATGAAAAGAATAGTTAATTTAGTATTTTAATTTTCATTTAACTAGAGAAAGAAGTTGAAATAACATTACTTGATGTTATTTTTAATTCACAGTATACACAACCACAGATCTGAATAGGAAGACTCTACTGTCGTCTGCAATCGCTGTTGCCATCAGTAAATTACATGGCATCTTGGTATGAGTCATTATTTTGTTTATGTCACCAACTTGAAGCACTATTCTAGATACCTTGACACTTGGTACTTATGGTTCTAGTGGGTTTTACCCTGTGATTTGAATGTATATTCAAGAGAAAATAATAAATCCTATTATGTAATTATTTTCACAAAACATAAATATTAATCATCCAGCAATGAGAAGTACATCTATTCAGATTATCATGGTTCTATCTTGCAGTGTATTATGGGTTTGCTTTTCATTCTTCCCTACGTGATTTGGAGCTCTCTCTGATGTAAAAATCCTGCCTTAAGCAGTTCTTGCAATATACACAGAACTTATTACATTGCATAAAAGTTTATTGCACTAAACTGTGTTTAATGAAGTCTGGTGATAGAACAATTGTTTTGAGGAGAACGAAAGTTTTTTTTACTATGTTATCATTGTTTATGGTGATATTCATTAAAATTTTTGATCAATTTAGATTCAGGAATATCATTCCACTCAACATTAATCTCCGCAAAAAGTTCTCTATTAAAATTACACATGTCTGGTCAAAAATGGCAAGTCTCAGTGCTTTAAAAAATGTTCATGTATAAACCAAATGATAAGAACTACCCAGCACCTGCTGCCTTTAGGCAAGCTTTCAATAGAAATTAAAAACCCAGTATATCTAGAGAGCAGAAGTATAAAATCATTTTGTTTGTCAAGTGTGCCAAATTTATCTTTTTGATATACAGATATCTGTGTGAATTATCCAACCAATCCTTATACATTGGCTATGTGACAAAACTTCTTATACTCTCTTCTGAAGAGCTCATTCCGTGCCCCCTTCACACTGTAGAGACATTTTAAAAATAGTAAAGTTATCATTCATGTAATAGGTATGTATCAAAAGTTGTATTTCACTGGTTAATGAGAAAGCCAATAAGATGTTTTTATTAATTAAAAAAAAAGCATATATGGAAACTAAGTTTTCAAAACGTTGAGATTAACTTTATCTTGAATTTACGTTTATATCCTACATGAGTAGAGTATCTGGATTTGAACAACTCTCAGACATTTACGTTCTCTTCTGCTCTTACAGAGATGTAAGGTGATTTCATGTACAGAAAGCTGAAGTCATAGAACTATTCAGGATCAGCAAAGCTCTGAAGGGTCCTTTTACTAAAAGAGCAACTGAACATTTCCCCACCTTGGTCACTGTTTCCAGACAGGGCATCTAATTTGACAATGAGATCTTAACATTTCATTTTTTCCCAGTTTTATTAGGAACCAACCTCAATTTATTAAGTACAAGATTGTTTTAGCAGTGTGATTATGCTTTCAAGGTCTAAACTTTTTATTTATCATACATTGATTTGGATGTTAGTAGTATATTATAGTTCCTCCATTTAGAAAAGGACTTTAGGACTTTACAATTCAATTGTTTTTCTGAGCTCAGTGCAGCTGACTTGTCCTTTCATGTTTTTCTGAGTACTAAGAGCACAAGTCTTGATTTAAAAACCAAACTCAATTTTCAACAAAACTCAAAATTACTGCATAATTCAAGCGTAGAAACTCATAATATCTCTGTTCAACCTTCTAGATCCAAATTCATTTTGTGGTCATTGTTGTTCTGATGAATTCTTAGATTTTTACTTAGGTGTCAAATGGAACTGATAAAGAAAAGGTAATGGGAGAAGCTTCACACATTTTCATTGACACAGGGCCAATGGATCCCACATATTCTTACCAAATCTCCAATAATTCTACTTGATTGAGTAGGTGGGAGTGTGAGAATATCTACTTAGGTTCACATGCAATTCAAATACAGAGACAGATACTTTCCTTTCTAAATAATTATCTTTATATTTTAATTTTAATATGCGTGTTTGCTTATTTGAGAATGTGTCCACAGGTACTTATGTGGAGGTTAGAGGACAACTTTGGGGGTTATCCTCAGGAACTTAACTGCTTTCAAGACATGGTCTTTTGACCTTATTATCTCCAATTAGACTAGACTGAAAGACCAGATAACCATTGAGTTCCTCCATTCTCTACCTCCAGAGTGCACAAACTACTGTGCTTTGTTTTAGATTTTTGTTTCATTGTTTTTACATTGGCAATAGGGATCAACTTTATGTCCTTGTTTTTGCAAGACAGTCTTCCCTTAATGGACCAATCTTCCATCTGCAAGGAATAGCTCAGGCTATCTCCCAACTCCTGATCTTCCTCAGCATGTGCCTACTAGTGAATACAGTTACACACACACACACACACACACACACACACACACACACACACACTCATGTAATGAAATAAAATTGAAATGTTACAAAAATAGAAAGTCATAGTTAAATATTTGGAAATCAAGACATGATTTTCCTTTGAATGAGATAAGGGTTTCTTGACTTCAGAGAAAGGGGAAGTAAAAGAAAATATGGAACATTGTTGAAGAAAATAGGCTAGGATAGGATATATAGTCTATTCTCTATCTATCTATCTATCTATCTATCTATCTATCTATCTATCTATCTACCAATTTATCTATCATCATCATCTACCTATTTTCTACTACCTATGTATTGTCTTATTCACTCTATTTATGGAAGTAAGTGTCAAACTCAGGATCTCGTGTGGACTCAAAGTATATAGCACCACTGTGCCATACTCTCAGACCTTGTTTATCATCATCAAGTTCTTGCTCTACAGATTACACTAGTCCTGAGTGAAATATACAGTACATGCTGGCCTCAAATTTGTTATCTTCCTTTTACTGTCTCCAAATTTCTGGTAGGAAAGCAAATACCAGAATATCCAGTTTGGCTACATGGGAAAACAATATAATAGAAGTTCAGAAGATTCATTTGAGAGGGATAGGACAGACAGTGAGAGGAAGTGCAGTTCTGAGGGAGATCATGTGGGATGGACAGCACATGAACAAAGAAGTAAGTTTAGAATATGAATCCCCTATGCTGCGCAAGAGCTATTTTAAGCATATTATAATTATATGTCCATAGAGTTTGAATTTTTGACACAAAACTAGGTACGAGGCCTTCTGGTCTCTCCCTAATTAAGATCTCATGGTGATTTCTAAGACTTTTTTGGTTAGTGTGGGGGCATCTGTTGCTTCTTGGTCTAGAGTGTTGCACTTGTTGCACAATCAAATTCTTGCTGTTCCTTGTTCCACCCAATAGGTTTCCTTTTAGCTTAGATTTTTCTTACTGAAATGAATTGTGCTTTTGTAAATGGCTTAACGGTACTATGCTAGGAAATTAATTAGGTGCTCTATATATTTTTCCTAAATTAAGAAGAGGACAAAGGTATCTGCAATGACTAGTCAAGGTAGGGGGATGATGTTTCACTTTATTAGATATTACTCCCTTTGCATACTTAACAACCTCCTAAATAAATCTCAGTAGTGCTCTTTTTTCTTTTTGTCAATGAGCAAGTTGCTTGAAGAAAAAGAAAAAAAAAAACTCCCTGCTATACGTACAATAGGCATTTGATCAGATTGCTGATTGAATTTGATATCATCAGTTTATTGCATTGACTCTCCTTTCTTTGGGTTTTCAAAGAATTTTCCTAAGTGTGAATCACTCCCATTAATCACAAATATATAATAAAGTAGATAGAAGGTTAGTGAGAGATTCCCCTTTTGCAGTTGCCAACTACTCTGTGTCAACTGGATTCACTTATTAATCATTTAATGCCATTGACACATTTCCAATTCTACACAGACAGACAGCAATAATATGAAAAGTGTTGCACATAACTCATTTACTGCAATGCGTATTCTTTACCGTGTTTTCCTATGTTGTATGGAACATGGTTCTTACTAAACAATTTTCTGAAGGCTGTCTCCATATTTTTCCATTTCTCTACAACACCTTTCACATTGAATCTTTGTTCTAGTACAAATATTTTTCTTAATCAGGCACTTGAATATTTCTGAATGACGAAGCTCTGGAATATTTTGGAGACCCTTATCAAACATTACCTCACTGGCAAGTTGCCTTAACATAGCTTTATGTACTTAAATAACTCAACAATCAAGTCATGAACTCTGAAAGCTGATTCGTGTGCTACTAACACAAACGATCTTTATGGTCAAATAATATATTTTATACAAACAGCTTTGGGTAGATATTGAAAGATGAAAATACATAGGACAGTACTTGCCTTTCAATCTTTCACTAATGCAGAAATGTTTGAATAGACAGTACTACTCGGTAAGAGATGTTCGTGAAGCTGAATGAGATACAGAGGTACTCCAAACTGCGCCTGCTGGAGAACTTGGTCTTAAAACAGTCGTGGTTTCTAACACAATCATTATCTAGCTAAAGATTGATGTAGCGTTTTGTACAACTCTCTTCATTATAAAGAACACTATGTTTTGAAGCAAGCACTTTATCACTCCTGTCCTAGCCCACTGGCATGAAACTGCCACCCACATCTGCATTCATTAGCTTCTTCGTGTTTATACTTTGTGCGTGCATACTTCGGCTCAGCGATGTATACTCGGAACATTCCTCCGCATGACTCAGAATGTGGTTCAACAATACAGTTCAGTCTCTACTTCCGCGGATCCTGGGGTCCATTACTCCACGTACATTGTTCAGATCAAAGGAAAAAAATCAAATCAACCCACAGCTCCGTGGTTGAGGAAACAGGCTCTGACCTGCTTACACCTATCTATGGCTCCTTTTCAAAGGGAAGCTTATTTTCAAAAGCCGGATCTTTATCCTTTCATGAAGATGAACAAATAAGAAAATAAAAAAAAAAAAACAAAAAAACAAAACGAATCAAAAACGGCAAATGAAGTTATGTGTAAAGTTCCCATCCACTGAGCATGACCGCTGTTACTAAGTCTAACTATGACCGGTGTTACTAAGTCTAACTATCAAGGACATTGCCCTATGATTGAATTTGCTTGCAAATTATTAAGCCCATAAATTATCTAAGTAAAATGAGTATAGTACTAAATAATTGCCCCAGCATCTTGCTAATCGTCCTTTGCCATCTATTAGTGCAATATTCATTCTTGCTTATTAAATATATTTTGTGCTACTGAAAGAAACCTAGTCTTTTATTACTTTTAAGTTTCATGATAGCTGTTTAGGGAAAATGTTTAAATTACTCCCACATACAACCCTCCTGCTTGTAAGGTAGTCAAAAAGCCACGCAAATTTTATTGGTACATTTTAATACCCTATGAAAGAATTAAATGTACATATTTTTATGTCAGAGGCTAGATCGTCACATTCTCCCCAGTTTCTATAAAGGCCTTTCATCTACAGAACTACAAAATGAAAAGATTTTCTATAACGAAATAAGCTCCTTTTATGTCTTAAGTACTAAATTGATTTACAACTTCTTATTGAAATGAAGGTACTGGAATTATCCACGTCCCCCCCTCCCTGCCAGTTTCTTTTTAAGTTAAAAATGAACTAAGTGAGTTTGCCTTTGGTGTTTTATAATGTCAATAAAATTTAAAGAGCTTTTGAATAAATAGAATTGCCTAGACACCAGGGATTACATCCTTTTGTTTGTGTTTCCATCCAGTTGAAACTGTTTCACTCGTATCAGGACAGGCTCCATGGGAATTCCAAAAGCTGAGATGTCTGATTGTATCACTCACCCAGTCCAAGCCACCTTTCCCAGCAAGAATTTTCCTGGAAATTATTTCTATTTGACTCTTTCCTATAGAAGAGATTAGTTTTAGAGGCCAAGTTGCTCCCATCTGTGGCATAGCCTTTCCTTTAAATGAGCCCTTTTGTTCTTTTTTAACTAAATCTCTAAAGCTTGACTTACATAGAATTTTCACTAGAGTGCTCGGTTCACTTCAGCTCTGCTTGTCACCTCCACCCGAGTACCACTCAAATTAAAAATGGACTCCTTTTCACCTCAGTCCGTTCTGTGGGCTTGAGGGCAATCCCAGCCCTTTAGTTCATCTGTATTTGGACTGACTTCGATGGCCAAACATCATATTCATGATATATAATTGTTCAAAGCCTAAGACTTGAATCACCTAACAGAGATGTGGCATAACTAACATAAAAATAAGAATTTATTTCTCATCTTGGGATATCATTACCTGTAGCAAGCAACGCGAGCTTCCACTGGTATTTTTCAATATTGACAAACCTGGAGAGCACCTCATACGTCTCATGAACATGTTGTTAAATCTTGAAAATTCTCTCCCCTCCCCTATGGGAAACTCTGGAAAAAATGTTGGCAGTCTCTAGAAAGGTTTGGACATTTTTTTCATATTATGATATATAAAGACTACAATAAACAGCTACAATAAACATTTCTTTAAAGTGAAAAGCTTTTTAAACAATTAGTTTAAAACATATTTAGGGTAGGCAAAATCTGTTTAAGGCACTCAAATGCTGCCACTCTGAGTCATGACTCCTCTTGCTTACCCTCAATATTGTTTTCTGTTTTCTTTTCTCTTCTTTTTTTTTCTTCTTAAACATGTCTTATTTTACAAATAAGATATTTATTCCTTAGTCTAAACAAGTGCTAAAGTAACACACAACTTGGGTCTTAACTGTCATGGCTGTGTTCTCAAATAGAATGCTGTTGTTTTTGGGAGTGGTGGTATTTATTCTTTTTGAGACAGAATCATAATCTCCAGTCCAGTTAATAACTAACTATATAGTATAGACTAGCCTCAAATTTGCAGCAATCCTTCTGATTCAAGCCTGGTAAGTCTTAGAATTTCACTGTGAGCTGCCAATACTGAAAAGAACCAGTGGAAACTTGAGTTGTTTTTTGCAAATAATGATATCGCAAAATGGGAAAAAAATCTTATTTTTATATTAGTTATACCATATCTCTGTTAGGTGATTCAAGTAGTAGGCTTTGAGCAATTCCGTGTCATGAGTATGACTGTTGACCATCAAAATCAGTTCAAATACAGATGAGCTAAAAGGCTGGGGTATCCTCAAACTTACAGAACTGACTGAGAATGAAAGGGAGTCCATTTTTAATTTGAGTGGTACATGGGTAGAAGTGACAAGCAGAGTTAAAGTGAAGGAAGCACTCTAGTGAAAATTCTTTGTAAGCCATTTTTTTTTTTAGAGATTTACTAAATGTGATGTCCGGCCAAATTATAGTTCTTATCCACTCTGAGTGTTCAGTTTATTTTTCAAATGAGAAAAGGTGTTGTATCCCTTACTGGAATGCGAGCAGACCTGCAGATTAAAAAGTGATTCCTGCTACTCACATTCACAAACATCATTAAAATGGCTGCGACTTGTAAAACTTCTGCATGACCCCACCTTCCTGGATCTTACTTAGGGCTCTCATAAAAATTATTTACTTTGTCTCCTTATTTTCACACAATGAATCTGCTTGTGACATTTTAATACACTTTGGCAGTGTTCATGTACTAGGAGTTTACGGGGACATTGCATGGGGACTTTTCTTTCAGGGCAGTCATGAAGCAAACAGAACTGGGTTAGAAGTTAACTGCAGCTAGGAAAACTAGCAGTAGGGTGTTCCTCTGATTATTTTTTAAATGTAACTACAAAGTATATTTACATTTGCAAAAATAGCACTTACTGTTAAAAATATTTATTCAGCTGGATGAAGAACATTACTACACAGACACACTCAGCCTTTATGAAACAAAAAGAATTGGGAGTCAGGAAGGGAAAGAAGATATTCAATTCCATTAGAAACAAACATGAGTAGAATTAAGAAATACACACACACACACACACACACACACACACACACATACACACACACACATTCTGATTACAAGCATGGTACTGTACTTAATTTGGGTCATTTTGTGTTCGGGTCTTGCAAATTGAGTCCAAATGTGTCCATGTGTCATGAAATGCACATTAAAAATAATATATATGTATATATAATATATTATATAAATGCTTTTATACAGAATAAATGGAACTATAGCAGTGGCTGTGTTGATGTGATTCATGGAAAATTCAATATGGGAAAATTCTCACAAGAGGAAAAATGTCAGTCCTATCATTTTTAAATTTGTATCTAAAATGATCACAGTAGCTGTGTCTTCAATTAATTTTATTTTACTTATAAACAGAACATACCAAGACCATTATATTCAGTTTCATCACTTGATCATTTCTTCATCAAATATATTCAGTCTAGATTTTTATCATCAATTCTTTTTATATTTATTGTATTTGAAATTCTAAATTATAACATAATCTATTGTTAAGTTACAGTATCATTAATGTTTTGATAAGCTCATTGAAAGTTTGGAAATATCAGTTATAAAAGCATTTATTTTACACAATTGATAGTGTACTGTACCTACCAACACAATACAGAATTACTTACCATCTGGAGAACTTGGGTGACTGGGACAGAGAGTCCCTCTACCTAGTATCAGGCTGTGATACTGCATGGTGTCTCCCTGCTTTCATCAACAATTTGAGGTGTGCTAATGTAAAACGTGTATCACTTTCAAACAATCATGAAGTTGAAAATATGTCACTTAACTATAAATTAGAGTTTGTCCATCTCTTCTTTCACAAAGCTCTGTGGGTCTCTGTGTGTGTGTTGTGGTCCATTTTATACTCTATAATCAGAAATTCTAAAATGCTGTTTTTATTCACTTCATATATTCATCTATTAACATACCCATGTTTCCTACAATATTAAGTTCTTCCTCCTGTGATGTATATGATAATAAAATGATTATTTGTATTAGAATTTAAATGAATCCAATTTATATATTCAATTCCTATTTTTACAAGGACATGAATATATGTATTATTCACAGGAGAAAGAATACCAGACAAAGTTCTGTGTTACTAACAAATTTTTATCTCATTGTCCACGTAAGTGCTGAACATTTCATTTTGATATATTGGGCCTTTATCAATCACTTAACTGACTTTTTTTATTTCTCTACTATCAACTCTCTTTCTACTTTAAGTTTTAATGCTAAAATGAATATTCTTGATTTACATGTTTCAATATGTTCTCATGAGCCAATCCAAGATCACAAGATGGATGGGAACCACTAATGCAGAGCACACACATTTCATATTTGAATACAGATGGCCAAATGCTACTAAAATATGTGTCTCTGTACATCTGCACCAATTATAAATGGCAGTGCTGCTTTCCGTGAATAATCACTAACTTTTCAAACAGCTCCTTCTGAAAGACAGTACATAGATTGCATCTCTTATTTGGCATTATTTTGTATGAATGAGGCTCAGACCTGTGTGCTGATTTTTTTTTTAAGTAAAAAATTATGACTTTTGATAAGCAGTTTTAACTTCTGTGTTTTAAATATTATTTCACTGTGGGTTTGTAGAAGTGCTATATATGTGTACTAAATGAGCTTTTCGGTGCATATACTATGAGTAAAAATGCAATATTTTCCTAATTTTATGCACCCTGTATGTTTTTGCAGAGCTTTTTGTGCATACTTTTTTGTGAAGTCTTATCACTTCTCTCCTTTGTTGTTTCTTCTTTACTTCATGTTGCCTTTGAGAAATGGTCCCATAAATCTCAGGGTGACCTCCAACTCACCGTGTAGTCATGACCTTGATCTCCCGATTATGAAAGTTATCTTCCTCCAGGATCTGAATTGAGTTCGAGTGACTTATTTGAAATAAGGCCAAGTGAGCATTTCATAGAGACAGCTCTTGATGAGGCTACAAAAAGATCGTGCATATTTCTGGTCTATCAGACAGTGTTCCATGCCTTCATACCAATGATAATTATTAAATGTAAGTGGATTTTGGACTGTCATGTTTTTTGTTGGTGGTGGTGGTGGTGATGGTAGTGTTTTGTTTTTGTATTTTTTTTTTCTTTTTACTTTTCTTAGTTGAAATTTGGGAACCCAAATCGTTACTACCATTAACAATGTTAATTCCTACTATCTACCATGAAGGGGATTGTTGCTGTTGTTGTTGTTGTTGTTGTTGTTTTGTTGTTGTTGTTGTTGTTGATGGTGGTGGTGGTGGTGGTGGTGGTGGTGGTGGTGGTAAGTTTTTAGTTGCGTCATTTTATAGCCAGGTTTTGTTGATGACCTCTTCAATTTCATGGAGAGGATATGTGGAAAAAGTAACAGGAAACATCTGAATCATCATGCGAAGAATTGCATCTATGGTTGTATGTGTTTAAAAGGAAGAAAAATGTTGTCAAGAGACTACTGGACTCTGGGGAAGAAATCAGAGAACACAATCTCTCTCAGCATGTAGGAGACAGGACCTCTGTTGCATTGATTGTGAGAAGTATACATTTGATTGCCTTTTCTTTATGGGATCATAGCTAAAAGTACAAACTAATTCATATTTTAGAGTGGAATATTGTTTTTAATTTTGAAAATGTGCCAAGGACTTGTGTTCTAAATTATCCTACAGTGGGTAGTACTCCAAAACACTCGGTTGAGTTTATACATCTGCCAATATTTTTACTACTGTAAAAGTATAGCCTTCAAAGCAAATATCAGAAGCTCAGATTGAAAATTGCATCTGTCTACTTCCCACCTCCAAAGTTTATTAGCAAGGAATAGTATTATTAATAGATCCCTGACACCAGATTAAAAACTCGTGAATAAGCTGACCAAGGAGGAAGCAAGAACGGGGCTGACTGGAGAAGGGGTTATGGGAAAATAATAATGAGACTTCGCCCTTACAGACAAAAGTTTGAGAATGAATGTGGAAAATAGGTAGAAGTTAAGATGAATAAAGAGAAAATGAACCACAGTGTCTGTGGCAAGATGTCCTGTGACCACAAATTGTGGTCGTGAATGAACAGAGACAAGAGGAAGTCTAAAGAGTAACTGGTTATGAGTTCATGTAGTAAGCTCAGGACAGCAGAAAGATGGACAGAAAGGGGAAATAAAGTTAATAGGTCAATTACCTGAGTATCCAATGTTATCATTAGGAATTCATTTACTCACTGATACATTAGCATAAAAGCTGTATATCCCAAAATGGCAGGAGAAAAATAACTCCACACATATGCCATTATATAATGTATGTATTCAGATACCCCCACACACACATACAGTTTGAAAGACATTAATCAACTAATTAAAGATTTATTGGAGACCATAAGTACAACATAGAATTTCATCTTTTACTTGCCATCTTTGTTTATTAATGATCTAAGATCAATATGCCTATTAATTTCCATGAAAATTATCTCCTTTAAATGTTTTTATCTCTTCATATAAAATATTATCTTAGGGCACATTTGTATAAATATTATTTAACTAGAGGTCAGTCTTTGACACTACACAATCTCTATGCCAGCCTGGGCAGCAAAGAGAGACCCTACTGCAATAAAGAAGTGTTGTACATATACAGCGAAATATTCACAACTAATAAAAATAAGGCTTTAGTCTAGAAAATGACGGGATTTCCAATTTTTTAACTTTTTATGTGTTTTGCATCAGTGTATGTTTGTGTAAGGGTATTGAATGCCCTAGAAATGCAGGTTCAGAAAGGTGTGAGCTATAATGTGTATGCTAGTAATTGAAGCAGAATTCTCTGGAAGAGCATCCAGTGCTTTTAACCTGCAAGCCATGTTTCCAGTCTTTTGATACCCAATTTTCATAACAGGAATGGCAATGATTTTTAAACCAATTGACTCTATTTTAAGACTTTGGCACTGTCATTAGTTAGTATCTGATTATTTAAGTTAGTATTGATTATTTAAAAATAAATTTAGGAAGTATTTCATTGCTACTTGGTAAGGTTATCTGTACAAGTCTACCAGTTAAATGATTGCTTCTTGAGAGAATCGAATTTATTTTACCAAGAAGTGAGATATTTATATTTCCAAAGGCAATAAAAAAACTAATCTAAACTCAGTAACTTAAGAGTTCTGAAAAAATTCTTCATTTTATTCAATAAATTATTTTTCTTAATTCATAAATGACCTTTAAGTAACATAGTCAATAACCTTTGAAACAATGTATTTTATACGTAGTTCCCATTAGTAGACTACAGTCAATCTACCAAAAAACATGAAGGATGCCAAGACAAGACAAGAGTATCTAGAGTGAAAGAATGCTTGTCTCCCTGGGAAATAAGTCTCAGCAACTGTCTGTATTCTGTTAGCCTTGGCTGGATTTTATGTGTTTGGTCCTTCTAAATTCCACGTTGGAATACAGTCACAATGTAACAGTGTAGAGATCAGGGCTCCTGTTTGCAAGTTATGCTAAACCTATAAAATGGAGCTTTTAGGACTGGAATCTTCCTGTAAATATTCATCGACCTCGGAAGGCTCTGATTTACCCATCACTATTTCTGTTGGAATTTCCATCCTTTAGGACAGTGAATGCGCAGTTTTGTTCTCTAGAAATGATGCATGCTTTGGCATTTCACAACAGGACATAATGAACTAAATCATTGTCACAGTTCATGATGCTAAAGTAGAATGTCATAACATGGGGTCATTCATGAGGAACAGATTTGTAACTCTCAGTGTAAAGTAGTAGTTCTCAACCTTCCTAAGGCTGTGATCCTTTATTGGAGTTCCTCCTGTTGTGTTCCCCCGAACACGAAGTTATTTCATTGCTGCTTCATAACTGTAATTTTGCTACTATTACAGATAGTAATATAAATAAATATGACCAACAAAGGGACCATGGCCCACAGGTCTAGAGTCAACAAGTACAAGATCAATACACAGTAGGTTTGCTGTCTGTATGATGATAACTAGCTATATCTTCTCATGACATAGTGGACCAATTTATTTCCTTTATGGATCACTGATTCTAGTTTTGTTTTGCTTTTTAAATTTTCTTAAAAGGTTGTTTTGTTTTTTAAATTTTCTTCAAAGATCTGACCACCAAAAACCACTGCCACAGGGGGTTAAGATTAATATATGAATTGTAAAGAGAACACAAGCATTTAAAACACAGCCATTACTTAGTAATAATCAGACATATGCATTTGTGTGTATAGACATATGTACATGCATATACAAACACATACGCACACAACACGTGTGTGTATGTGTGTGTGTGTGTATCATAGTAACAAGATCGAGGAGGGGTACGTAACAGAACAGCAGGGAATGACACATTTATTTTCTATTGGATCTCTGAGAGTTTTTATTATAAAATTTATAAAAGTAGTTTTAGACTTCATATTTTTGGGTATTAAATAACTGAGTACTAAGAAGAATATCTAAAATCAATGATTTATAATGAATGAGGCAAGAAGAAGAGATTTCATATCCATTAGTGAAATCATTTAACACATTTAATGCCACCTTCATCCTGATATTTTTTTTCTCATTTTCAACATGAGGTGCAGGTGTACTATTATCAGCTATCTCTGGAGAATAAAAACTGATGGCTGACATATTAAGTCAAACTTATTTGGTGTGTAGAAGTCCTTTCTTGCTGACACCATTTATGGCTGTCACATAATCTTGACAATCACAACATCCCTTCCTATTTACCCAAATCCCTTCTATGGTTGCATAAAAAATTAAAATTATTGTATTATTTATTCAGCACACGTGATTCAGCCATGAACTTGGCAGAATATTTCTTTATATTGGGGCCCTGATATTCTAATTTGTTGCAGAGTTTTTATTAGAACTATTATTTACAACAATGGGTATTGCATTGAAAAATCCAATACGATATTTCAAAGACATTATATTATGTGGTGCCATGAGGAACATAATGTAGTTTAGTTTCAACCCGATACTTTCTAATAGCTATTTTAAAATCTTTCCCATAGCACTTATATCATTCTGTCTTCTTTCAGATCCCTCAGTAGTATAATCTTGCTTTCACATCTTCCTGATGCACAGTAGTTCCCTCTGCGAGTACATTTTATCTTAAGACTCCCATTTACATAATATTGTTCTTTGGGGCTGTCAACTTAAATTTGACTTGAGGAAGCTTTCATATATTCACTCTCTACAAACTTCATCCTCTCTTAGTATATAAAAATAACAAATGATAATATTGAGTGTATTTGTATGATATGTAGTCAAGTCACAATGATCAGGCTATAGCCAATGACTGGCCATCAAATGATCAGACCTAGTTTAATCCAAGCCATATACAGCTACCAAACCCAGACAATGTTGCTGCTGTCAAGAAGTGCCTGCTGATAGGAGCCTGGTATAGCCGTCTCCTCAGAGGCTCTGCCAGAGCATGACAGATACAGAGGTGGATACTCATAGCCAACTATTGAACTGAGAACAGGGCCCCAATGGAGGAGTTAGAGAAAGGATTGAAGAAGCTAAAGGGGTTTGCAAACCCATAAGAATAACAATACCAACCCATCAGAGCTCCCAGGGACTAAACCATCATCCAAAGAGTTCACATGGACAGACAGACCCATGGCTCCAGCTGCCTAAGTAGCAGACAATGGCCTTGGGCACCAATGGGAAGAGAAGCCTTTGATCCTGCCAAGCCTAGGTGCCCCAGTATAGGGGAATGTCAGGCAGGGAGACAGGAAGGGGTGGGTGGATGGGGGAAGATCCTCATAAAATTAAGGGGAGGGGGCCTGGGATGGGGGTTTATGGACGGGAAACAAGGGAAGGGGATGACATTTGAAATGTAAATTTAAAAGTCCAATAATAAAAAATAAAAGTAAGTGTCAGAGAGAGAGAGAGAGAGAGAGAGAGAGAGAGAGAGAGAGAGAGAGAGAGAGACCTGAAGTCAAGCAAAGGGTCTCTGCATGTGCATTCTTCTGTCTGCAAATACAAATTTCAGTGTTACCACTGGAGCTGTCTGCACCTCTGCTGATTCCGGGTACCAGCATGGTCATTACTTTTTTTGCATGAATAGACTGTACTAAATTTAATTTTCCTGAAGTGTTCTCATTTCGAACCATAGAGCTGATTGTGGATTTGTGTGTGTGTGTGTGTGTGTGTGTGTGTGTGTGTGTGTGTGTGTGTGTGTGTGTGTGGCCAACCATTGTCTTCTAATATTTTCCAGCCATCAGTCATTTTTTAACCCTGGTCAGTATTATGATTTGTACCTTGATAGATTTTTTTCTGAAACAATCTATTTTAATAGACTAAAGAAAATCAGTGAATAAAAATTAAGTAATTTTCCTGCCAACCTTGCTGGATAGCCAAATTTACCTATTTGGTGAGTACCAGGTCAGTGAAAAAAAACTGAGAAAAGGGTGTGGGAGATCCTTCCAAAGTTTGTCTCTGTTATTCTCACACATTTGCATGCACAGACATGCATGCATATATGCATACATGCTTACTTGGGAATACATACACAAATTATTATTATCAGTCTTTTTATTTGTTCTTCTGATCTTCATTTTTTATGAAAGTATTTATAAAGAATATGGTTTTCTGTAGTCTTTAATTTTAAAGATCACTATTCCAAGATATTACATTTTGTTACATCTATGTACATTTTGGTTGTATAAGTTTACTGTGCCATTTTCACTCTTATGAATTTTGAATTCTAAATTTAATATTTATGTAGAAAGCTGTAGTTTATTTTGATATATCATAATACAAATTCATAAAGAAAATTACATACAGTTTATTTACTTTATTTCACTCAGACACACTTTGGCATACCTATCATTTATGATCATATTGCTAATCATTATTTTCTAAATGAAGTCAGTGAAAAGATAGCATAGAAAAATCTATTTTTTCTTTGTGTGATAAATGTGACACATATTTCCTTTAATAACTTAGCTTGTTAAATGAAACATTTGGAACTTAAAGTAACAAAATGAGACGAAATATGGGAGCATGACAAACTGAGCATATAATGAAACTCTGTGTCATTTTTGCAAACACACATAGTAAAATTATACTACTGGCAATAATCTCATTTGTAAGTAGACAATTACCACCCACATCCTATGAAAAATCTTTCAAATTCCAGTCATATAGTTAAGGAGGCTAAATAAAGTCTTTGAAAAGTCCAAGGAAGCATGTTCCATTTTCTTCCCCTATAATTAGCTGTGGTAATTTAAGTCATAAATTTTCTGAAAAAAAGTTACACTTAGATGCTTTTGGGAGGTTAAAAAATAACATTTACTTAAGAACATTCCATTTGTAACCTGACTGTGCCATATATATATATATATATATATATATATATAATATTATCTAATATAGAGATAAAGAGGTATATCCATTTATACTCAGTACTCAAATAATTCTAACATAGTCTTTGTGTCCTTAATGTGTTGGTCAAGAAGATACTGCTGTCATCAGTTTTTTTAAGAGATAATTTATTTCTTCTGAATAACAAATACTTCAATAAAAGAAAAAGTTGGTAGCCTTGCTTCATGGAGTACTTGTTTTATTTACCCTGTACAAATCTGTGCATTCAACTGGACATGGCAGCATTATAAAGGTGGAGTTCAAAGTCATGCTTGATGGTTAGTTCTAATTAACAATTTGACAACATCTAGAATCACGCCAGAAGAGATTCTCAGTGAGAGACTTCCCAGATCATCTTGGTTTGGGACATTTCTGTGAAGGTTGTGTCCACGGTTATTTAAGTTGCTTTAATTGAAGTAGAAAGATCCAGCCTGAAAGTGGGCATCATCACTCCTTGGTTTGGGGCACTGGACTCTATAAGACCAAAGGAAATCAGTTGATGACTAAACATTCATGATTTCATTTCTTTCTTTTCTTGACTATAGATGTCATATAACCAGCTGTCTTCAGCTCCTGCTACTATGAACTGATTGATGGTGACCTGGACTTGAGTGCCAACATAAACGGATGTTTCCTAGGTGGTATGAAAACTAGTGAAGCAAACCCTGTTGAATTAATGAAGCCTTCTGGATCATTAGAGAAGGGAACATTAAACAGTGTTACATTTAGCCCAAAAAGGAAGATAATGTCATCAATAAAATCAAGTTAAAATCATTTTTTAAAATAGGTATCATGATATTAAATTGAGTCTAAACACACACACACACACACACACACACACACACACACACACTCATTCACATAAACACACAAATAAGATATACATGCTCTACTCCCTGGTTGGTTCCCATGAATGTGAACTTATTAGGAAATGCCATCTTTAAAACTATAGACGAGTTATGGTAGGTCAAGATAGTAGGGAAGGCCTTCATTGAGTCAGACTAGTAGATTTGTTATTCTTGAATATGAGCTTCACCGATTGACAAAAGTCTAGAAAATACTAAAACATACTCTGAGTGTGACTGTAAGGATGCTTCCATAAATGAAGAGCTGAGAGGAAAGCCTTTCCCTCAACACATGTGGCTCCATCTTAAAGGACAGGGGCCAGAAGAGCAATAACGGAAGGCAAGGAGAAAGCCATCTAGCATCTAGGATCATATCATTTTTCTTTGCTTTCTACCCAAAAAGAAGTGAGACACCTTTGGCCAAACAAGGCTATCACCATGATGTGTCTGCCTCACCTCGGGCCAAACAGAATGTACCTGCCTGAGCTAAGACTGAAAGCTGTGAAAATGCAAAACACATCTTTCATTTTTTTACTTCTTTTTTATTGGATATTTTATGTACTTACATTTCAAACATCATCCCCTTTCCTGGTTTCCCCTCTCCCATCCTCCCTACCCTGGTTTTCATGAGGATGTGCCCCCTCTCACACACCAAACTCTGGCATTTTCCCACACTGGGGAAAAGAGCCTTCACAGGACCAAGGACTTCTCCTCCTATTGATGCCAGACAATGCCATCCTCTGCTACAGATACAGCTGGAGCCATGGGTCCCTCCATGTGTACTCTTTTGTTGGTGGTTTAGTTCCTGGAAGCTCTGGGAGGGGGGTGTGGGTTCTGATTGGTTGATATTGTTGTTCTTCCTATGGGGTTGCAAACTCCCTCAGCTCCTTCAGTCCTTTATCCAACTCCTCCATGGGCATCCCACTGCTCAGTCTGATGGCTAACTGCAAGCATCCTCATCTGTATCAGTAAGGCTCTGGTGCAGCCTCTCCTAGGAGACATCCATATCAGGCTCCTGTCAGCAAGCACCTCTTGGCATAAGCAATAGTGACTGGGTTCGGTGGCTGCATATAGGATGGATCTCCAGGTGGGGCAGTCTCTGGATTGCTTTCCCTAAACATAGTAAAAGCAATATATAATAAACCAATAGTCAATATCAAACTAAATAGAGAGAAACTTGAAGAAATCTCACTAAAAGCAGGGATTAGACAAGGCTACCCCCTCTCTCTCTACCTATTCACTATAGTACTTGAAGTCCTAACCAGAGCAATTAGACAACAAAAAAAGGTCAAAGGGATACAAATTGGAAAAGGAAAAAGTCAAAATATCACTATTTGAAGATTATATAATACTATACTTAAGTCACCCCAAAACTGCCACCAAAGAACTCCTAAAGTTGATAAACAACTTCAGCAAAGTGGTTGGATGTAAAATTAACTCAAATAAATCTTTCCTTTTAAAAACTGTTTTCTTGATGTTTGTCACAGCAAAACAAACCTCGCAATATGGCTAGTATCCTTCTGGGCAGAGCAAAGACACAAGACTTTCCAGCTCAGAGCTCTGTGATATTGGGCACATAGTTTGGAGCACTAATATCCTGTAGAAGAATTTTAATATAGCAACATGAATGCTTTGTTAAGAGAACATATCTGAAGATATTCAGGTCTGTGTAATCTGACTGGATTGCAGGCACATGCTTAGTATACTCCTTTAATCCCAAATAATGACAATGAAGATATAGTTAGTTTTTAGAAGGATGCAACCTTGTTTGAAAGTGGCATGCAGTTGAGGGACAGAGAAAGTGATGAATCAGAGAAAGATTTGACAGAATGTATCAGAGTTAGCATATGCCCAATTCCCATGAAAACAGTATGGAAATTGCAGCTAGTAAAAACAGAGGAGAAAAAGAAGGAGAAGGAGGAGGGGAGGGAGAACAGGGGAGGGAGAGGAAGGGGGAGGGAGGGGAGAGAGAGAGAGAGGGAGAGAGGGAGGAGAGAGAGAGAGTGTGTTTTTGCAGTGCAGTGCAGAGTGGAGAACATTTGAGTTACATTAAGTTAGTGCGGTGGAGATGAACTTGTTTGTGAAGCTCAGGGCAAGTTGGCAGAGGCCATTTTTACCAGGCACTTTTACAGAGACAGGTGGCAGGTGAAGAAAAACGAGCCAGAGAATGAGAGCGAGCCAGAAGATTAAAACAAATTGCCAGAGTCTGTGGCCAAGCAAAGCAATTCAGTTGGAAGCTTAGAGAATTTAGATTGAATGGGTCATCTTGGAGAGGTGTTTGAGCCAGGACATGTGAGTTGAAACATGAAGCCAATGGTCAGAAAGAACTAGAAAGGGTGATCTTACTCATCAGTAAGCTGCTGAGCTAGCAATTACATCTGGCAAATAAAGTTACTTTTACAAAGTAGCCGAAGGACACTGGGGAGTGATGGCAGCACCAGGTGCTTCACTTTTCCTCTAAATCCCGGAAGCAGATCATAACCTTGAAGATATACAGATTTTGAAATACTAGAGTCCAATAATGGGGAGACTGTCCTTTTCTGGTCTTATGACATCTATTGTATTGTGATCATTTCAACAGTCTGAGAAAATAATTGTTGAAACAACACAGAATTCTTTTTCTTTAAAACATCTCTTTTTTTTCACTCTGTGACGAGATATTTTACCATCATAGTCTGTACTTATATTGGAGATATTTTCAACCCATCCTGCCTTGCAATTTAGCTTCCCGATGAGCTTAGTTCTTTTTGCCCACGGCCTTACGGTTGAAGATGGACTCAGGGGAGGCCATTTCTTCTCCAGTAAAACTGCCTTACTTAATTTCACCTCTGTGTAACCTCTATCTCATTATGAGACACAAAGAAGTTATACATGGAGTGGCTTATATAAAAAATGAGCAAAGAATATTTTGAGCCCTCTCTTTAGCTAAACAATTCTTTTCTCAAGACACTTATGTGATTCCAAAAAGATCTAAATGATTTACAAAGTATAATATGTTTCTTCCTTGGAAGGTAGCATGCCAGGAATGAAACTAAGAAAATAAAAATTAAATAACAACTTTTATATACCTCAAGATGTGACTACGAAATAAAGAACTGAAATGTCTTAAGGCTTCTATTTCTAAACAAACATCATACTAAGAGTCAAGTTGGAGATGAAAGTGTTTATTCAGCTTATATTTCCACACCTCTGTTTATCACCAAAGGAAATCAGAACTGGAACTCGAGCAGGTCAGGAAGCAGGAGCTGATGCAGAGGCCATGGAGGGGTGTTACGAGCTTGCTTCCCCTGGTTTGCTCAGCTTACTTTTTTATAGAACCTAAGACTACCAGCCCAGGGATGGCACCACCCACAGTGGGCCCTCTCACCCTTGATCGTTAATTGAGAAAATGCCTTACAACTGGATCTCATGGAGGCATTTCCTCAAGGGATGCTCCTTTCTCTGTGATAACTCCAGCTTGTGTCAAATTGACACACAAAACAAGCCAGTACATGAACATTTAGTTGGTGTTTACTAAATGACTTTATATTTCTCTCTGTCTAAGTACACAATTCATTCTTCCATGAGAGTTAAGGGAAATTTGTAAAGATCTGCTAGCAGTGATTCTCTGTCTGTGAGTCACAAGCACTTTCACAGGGATCATATATCAGATATCCTGCATAATACATTAAGCTTCCTAACGGTAGCAAAATTAGAGCTAGGATGTTGCAATGAAATAGTTTTATGATTGCTGGTCACCACAACACAAGGAACTGTGTTAGAAGCTCATAGCATTAAGATGTTTGAGAACCACTGTGCTAAAGCACTCTGATGTCAACAATTCTAGCATGCATACCTTGGACAGTGAATGACGAGTTTTCTAATAACAAGTTGGGCTAAGTCAGAGCTTCAAATATTTATTCAGTAATCTTGTCACACTTCCTGGTGTTAGTTGCCCTATAGTCTTCTCAATTTTTTCAGAGTCTTCTAGGGTTATTTCTTCTCTAATTTGGAGAAATATATATGGATCCACCCCTGAAAAATGTTTTTCAAAGTGATAACTTTTTAATAGTTTGTTTAGTTTTTTCAAGATTGTGGATTTGTTGGTTTATTTATATCTGTGTAGAAATAACATGCTTTCAAAATAGTAGAGTAAACCAAAAATTTAGCATATATGTAGGTGTTAAAACCACATACTTTAGATCTAAACTATAGGGATTAACAGTACACAATATATATACACATATACATATATGTACATATATACATATTATATAATATATTCATACATGCACATATAAACATGTACATATATGTAACGCTAACATGAATTGAACTAACTTACCTACGACTTTATATACACAAACAGTTCTGTAGCTTTTCATAGTGTGTGTATGTATGTGTGTTGTCTGTCTCTTCTGTATAATTTTATTGTGGACTTTTCATCATATGTACACATATGGCTTCTCACTCATCAAGCTTACTACAGGACAGCTTAATATTTTCACAGGCAGATGTAAACTGTGACTGTGGCAGCTGTTTACATTTTTTAAATATCTATATCTCTTATTTAATAATTTTTTTGAAACTATAGTTACTTTTTCTTCTTCATTGTTCCCCTTCAACTCTTCCCATGCACTTCCTTGCTCTCTATCAAATTTGTTACCTATTTTTCAATTGTTTATTTTTTATTTTTCAATCCATTTTTCTTTTTTTAATTGGATATTTTATGTATTTACATTGCAAATGTTATCCCCTTTCCTGGTTCCCCCTCTCCCATTGCCCCTCCCCCTGACTCTATGAGGATGATGGCCCTCTCACACACAGCCTCTCACCTCAACAGACTGGCATTCCCCTAGGGAATGAAGGGAAATGAACCTTCACAAGACCATGGACTTCTTCTCTCATTGATGCCAGACAAGGCCATCCTCTGCTACATATGCAGCTGGAGCCATGGGTCCCTCCATGTGTACTCTTTGGCTGGTTGTTTAGTCCATGGGAGCTCTGGGGGATCTGGTTGGTTGCAAACACCTTCAGCTCCTTTAGTCCTTTCTCTAACTTCTCTATTGGTGTCCACGTGTTCAGTATGATAGTTAGTTGTAAGTGTCCTCATCTGTGTCAGTAGGGCTCTGGCAGAGCCTCTCAGGAGACACCCATATCAGGCTCCTGTCAGTAAGCACTTCTTGGCATCAGCAATAGTGACTGGGTTTGGTGGTTGCATATGGGATGGATCCCCAGGTGGGGCAGACTCTGGATGGCCTTTCGTTGAAACTCTGTTCCACTCTTTCTCCCTGTATTTGTTCCCATGAGGATTTTATTCACCCTTCTAAGAAGGAATGAAGCATACACATTTTAGTACTCCTTCTTCTTGAACTTCATATGGTATGCGAATTGTATCTTGGGTATTCAGAGCTTAGGGGTTAATAGCCACTTATCAGTAAGTGCACATCATGTGTGTTGTTTTGTGACAGGGTTACTTCACTCGGGATAATATTTTCTAGTTCCATCCATTTGCCTATGAATTTCCTAAAGTCATTGTTTTGGATTTTTTTTATTGAATGCTATTATTTACATTTCAAGTGTTACACCCTTTCCCTGTTTCCTGTCCATAAAACACCTTCTTCTATGAGGGTGTTCCCCCTCCCCAAATACCTACCACCTTCCCATTTTCCCTCTCTGACATTTCCGACACTGGGGTCCAGCCTTGGCAAGACCAAGGACTTCCCCACCCATTGGTACCCAACAAAGCCATCCTCTGCTACATATGCAGGTGGAGCCATGGGTCTGTTCATGTGTACTCTTTGTGTAGTGGTTTAGTCCCTGGGAGCTCTGGTTGGTTGCATTGTTGTTATTATGGGGTTGCAAGCTCCTTCAGCTCTTTCAATCCTTTCTCTATCTCCTCCAATTGGAACCTTGTTCCCAGTTCGATAGTTGCCTGCTAATATTCATCTCTGTGTTTGTCATGCTCTGGCAGAGCCTCTCAGGAGACAGCTATATCAGGCTCCTGTCAGCATGCACTTCTTGACATCAGCAATATTGTTTGAGTTTGGTAACTGTATGTATTTGGGCTGGATCTCTGAAGTCATTATTTTTAATAGCTGAGTAGTAATCCAGTGCGTAAATGTACCACATTTTCTGTGTCCTTCCAATGTTGAATGACCTCTGGGTCCTTTTCAACTTCTGGCTATTATGAATAAGGCTGCAATGGACATAGTGTCTTTGTTATATGTCGGGACATCTTTTGGGTGTATGCCCAGGAGTGGTACAGCTGGGTCCTCATATAATACTATGACCAATTTCTGAGGAACTGTGATACTGATTTCCACAGTGGTTGTACTAGTTATCAATCCCACCAACAATGAAAGAGTATTCCTCTTCACATCCTTGCCAGCATCTTTTGTCACTTGTGTACTCCATCTTAGCCCTTCTGACTGGTGTGAGGTAGAATCTCAGGGTAGTTTTGATTTGCAGTTTCCTGATGACTAAGGATGTTAAACATTTCCTTGGGTGCTCCTCAGTCATTCGATATTCCTCAGCTGAGAATTCTTTGTTTAGCTCTGTACCCCATTTGCTCATAGGTTTATTTGTTTCTTTGGAGTCTAACTTGTTGAGTTCTTTGTATAAATTGGATATTATTCATCTCTTGGATATAGAATTGGTAAAGACCTTTTCTCAATCTGTTGGATGCCATTTTTTTTTTCCAATTGATGGTGTCCTTTACCTTGTTGAGAAAATGTTCCCATGAGATCCAGCTGTAAGGCATTTTCTCAATTAGTGATCAAGAATGGGAAGACCCACTTTGGGTGATGCCATCCCTGGGCTGGTGGTCTTGGGTTCTATAAGAAAGCAGGCTGAACAAGCCAGGGGAAGCAAACCAGTTACATCTCTCCACTTCCTCTTCTTCGGCTCCTGCTTTCTGATTTCCGTTGGCATTAAACAGTAATGCGGAAGTGTAAGTGGGATAAACCCTTTCCTCCCCAACATGCTTCTTGGTCATGATGTTTTGAGCAGGAACACAAATGCTGACTAAGACAGTATCTAAGGAGGCAAGGGGGCATTTCAACTCCTACTACCTACAAACTGAGGATGGTCAGCAATCTCTGATTTAAATATAATTATCGAAATTCAAAATTATTTTATTACTTAAGGTGTATGAACACAGTGTGCATGCACAGATGCGTGTGTTTGTATGCATGCACACACACATACATGCAAATATATAGCTTTAATTTTACATATACATATCCAGTGTAATAGATAAGACAAAATACTTCCAGATAAAAACCCTCAAAGCTATATATTTGGCTGCATCTACTAAAAGGAAAAGTCAATCTTACTTGTGTTGTCTGGGGTTAATGATCAATAATGAACCCCTTTTTATTTAAATGTTGGGTCAAATTAACCAAAGTACCTATTCTAAAAGTATTTGCCATATTTTCTTAATATATAGTGATTTTCCTATACAATTTAAAGTATCATTTAATTTCTCATGATGATTTTTCAGTTTTTTTAAAATGTGAAACCTTTTCAAGATTTTCTTGTTTTGACAGAATTCCAGGAAACACAGACAATGCACAGTAATAATAAGGCACTTCTGTTTTCTTTTCAAACAGGAAATACAGTTGAAATAAATTAGCTCTAGTATTTATTGCTTTATTGAAAACAATCTGTTTTTATGCCTCATAAACTTTTTGCTTTCGAGATTCTACAGTTGTTAATGAGCCAATGCTTTTAAAAGTACTCATTCAAACACATAAATACATATAAACGTATAATCAGGGACCAATGCTTTAAAAAAATCTAGGAAGATAATAGTTAAGGTTATGGTTGTTTAAAGTGCTCTACATAATTACTAAAATATAAAGTAAATGTATGATAGATAAATTTGATGAGGATACAAACCACTTAAAGAATTTTACCTTTATTTTCAGATATGTTTAGCTAATACCCATTTTATGTTACTGTTTCATTTAAAAAACAAAACCCTTTCCCAACTCAATTTTCCAAGACAATTTCTTTGTGCAACTCTGGCTGTCCTGAAGTTCTCTCTGTAGACCAGGTTGGCCATGAACCCAAGTGGATACCTGCCTCTGCTGGGACTAAAGGCCTGTGCCAGCACCACCTGTCTAAAACCAAAGACTTCTCTTGAGTAGGCTATACTCTAAGGTTCCTCTGGCTGGACTGTGGAAAGCCCACCGGGAGTCTCTGGTTTTTCTTTGAAAGGAGCACACGTTGATCGACTTGTTACACTATTGTTCTTCCTATTCTCTTGAAGGTGGGTATTCCCGAGAGAAACCATCCTTACCAAAGCCAACACACTCTCTCTCTGATTTACTCCTCCGGCCAAATCCTTTCCCCTTGCTGAGTTCTCACATAAAGAATTTCTCTGAGCAATGAATCAAACTTTTATTTGCTTTTCCCATAACTCACCTCAAACATCCCTCTAATTATCTTGTTTCCTTCCCCCATAATTAGTGCTCATAATCTTATTTCAGTGAGATACATTTACATTTTGTTTATAGAAAAGAATCTATACTGTCAAACAGTTTTTCACTGCATATTGTAGCTCATAATGTTAACACTGTAAACTTTTATGGATTTGTTCCTTCACATTTCACCAAGGAAGAACTGGGAAATGATCTTGTGTGTATTCATTATGAGAGATGGTAACCAAAATGCTTTGGGGCATGGTTTGATGAATTTAATTTAGAAGTCCTGCTTTTTTACTCATTTCAAGAAATTATAAAGTAAAAGAAAATATGCTTTCAACTTATGAAAAAGAAAGTTGTATCTAACTTATTTTTACTGAAACAAATTAGGTCTCAAATACATTTAAAAACTGGAACTTTTTCTTTACTTAAAAACTATATGGTATTTTAAATTTATTGGGTGATAGTCTATGTGCATACTATATACATATATCATTTCAAATAAATTGATATGGTACTCATTTTATAGAACATCCAGAGCTTTCAAATAGATGCCTCTCAGATATTTCTTGAGAACCATTTTTACATAACCAAAATAGATATGAATCCATTAAAATTGAATGTCTACATTTTAAGAAAATTCATGTAGATTACTGTAATTGTAATACGTGTGTCTTGGATTTAATGATAATTACAGTCCTATTAATGGGTAGGATTAGAAAGAAGAGGTTGAAGTGAAGGAGATTTCTCGGTGGGTACAGCCCTTGCTACACAAGTCTGACCACCTGAGTTTCGATCCCAGAACACAGATTAAAGATAAATGCAGTACTGCCTAACTCTCTAATCCTAAAAAACACTGTGGAGAGAGGAGAGGTGGAGACAGGAGAAACTCGTGAAAATCTTGAGATCCAGCTAATCTGAATGAATGAAAGATTAGGTACAACAGATTAGAACAACAGAGTAGAAGCAGCACGGTCTGGCACCAGAGGTTATCTTTGACCATACATTTACTGTAGCAAAAGGGGGGTGCCTATACACGCGTATACACACACACACACACACACACACACACACACACGCATAATAACTTGAGGGTTTGGGATTGCATAAATAAAATAAAATGAAATATGAAGTTATTGACAAAAATTAAAATCTTAACCATATCAAAAAACAACCACTGTTATAGAAAGGAAAGTACTGAAGACAAAAATGATCTTTTGAATCAAATGTACCCTATACTTTATTTTTAATCTAGTGAGATTTCTATCTATGTCAACGTTTAATGGACCAAACCTGAATAGACAATTATTAAAAGAAGATATGCATATGGGAATCAGGTAGATAAAATCAGTAAAAAGGTCAATTAAAAGTGCAACGACATGTCTTTTCACACCTATTAGGGGAACTACTGTTACGAAGATTTAAAGCAATCATGGTATACATTACATTAAAACTAGTGTTTACTGCTTAAGCTTATTGAAATGCTGGCCATGGACACAAGTTTTCCAATTTCAGACCCAAACATATTTGTATCAAAGTACCTTCCAAGGTTTGTTGACTGGTGATGGGTTAACATTCTGGCCTAAAACACTTATAACAAGGAACAGGAAAGGAGAAAAACAAACATCTCAGGGTATTAAAAAACTTCACAGCTTGGTTTACAGACAATGAGGAAGTCCATTTTCAGTAGTGAGGACTATTATTTATTATTCCGTATAAAATTACCGGCACTGGAGGCTGAGAAGCTAGAAGCTGGTCCATGAAGGGAAAACTCCTAATGGGGAACTCACCTGACTGTTTGACGTGGCATACCCTGTTTATTTCCAGGTACTTTGTTATGTGTCTGTTATGCATTTGATCTGATGCTGCTTGCATTATGCTAGTTAGGTCCCCAAAATTGCATGAGAATCCACATGTCCGCACATAATAAACTGAGGAAATCCTGTCTGACCCCACTTGGTTTTGATTGGTAAATAAAGTTGCTGACCTGCTGCCAGTTACTGGGCAGGGAGACAGAGGCCAGACTTTTGGGATTTCTGGGCAATGGAAGAGGAGGAAGAGAGGTACAGCTGCCCTGCTGTGGGAAGGAGAGGAAACATCACATCTGAAAGGTGCAGGGGACAGAGAAACAGCTGACATGTAAGAGCCAGGGAAGAGCAATCCCAAGTCCCCCCCCACCCCCAACACACACACACACACACACACACACACACACACACACACACACACATACACACACTGGGTCTAGGGCAACAAAAGTGAAATATCAATTTTAGTAAGCAATACTCAGGAATATTGGGAGAGTGTTTTAGCCTCGTGGAGGTTTGGAAGTGGCCCGGCCATTGAGCTGTTAAAGGCATGTCAAAGTATAAAGGCTGTGGGTATGTGTATTTCATTCAGAATATTAGGGCTGGTAGCACAGAGCGTTGCTGCTGCCGCCGGGGTCATTTGATGAGTTAATTAGGTTCAACTATATTAGTCTATTGCTTCTACTTAATCTGCATTAAATGCTCTTTTACTTTGGTTTGCTGCATACTTGATAAACTCACTCGTTTAAGAAGGAAATCACGGTTAAGGCAGACCAGACCATCCTCAGGTCAGTACAGAACAGTAACTCTGCGTGCAAAGTACATGGATCGCAAAGGACAGTCCATGTATACTGGTGAAGGCAGAGCAAATACATATGAACTTAATGGAAAACACTTTCGAGGATAAAAATAGAATTAACATAGGATCTAACAACCCCAATCTGGTCTATGTAAAAAGAAAAGAATTTGGTTTCTTGAGATCTCTGTACTACATGTTCATCAAAATGTCCACCAGAAGATCCAACATAAGAATGACACTAACTATTGTCTTATGGATAACAGAATGAGTTAACAATATCCATATTTCCTTGTATACATACATACATACATACATACATATATATATATATATATAGTCTACCTGTCATCTATCTATAGAGTAAAGAATAAAATATTAATATGTCTTTTAAGTAAACATAAAGTCCTTTCATGGCTTACAATATGGATGAGCACAGAAGACATTATAGTGAAGTAAATACAAAAAGTCAAATACTATATGATCTCACTCATAGTACAATCTAAAAACAAATTGTGATTTTCAGAAGTACAGCACAATAGTAGGTTGTAACTACTGTAAAAAGGGTAGCTTATAGTCAGTGCAAAAGTTTGGTTAGCAGAGTGAATAAGTCCTGGTTGGTGATGTATAGTGGCATGATTACAGTTGAAGTTTTATGAACATTTGAAATTTCCTGAAAGTTGATCCTTAATGCCACTTAGTATTCAATCATAAATATGTGAGGAGATAAAACATGCTAATTAATTTGATTAAGATATTTTTTCAGATATATTAAACCATCACTTTGTATTCATCAATATATTATGGATTTATAAATATATCTAAACCAAGAGAAAAACAAATCATAAACAAAAAGAGAAAGTTCAGTCAAGAATATATCCTTAATCTGATTCAGGAATTAAAGCTACTTAGAGAAGAAAATATTAGGGAATGCATTAACTTTCATCTCTCTTTTACCTTGACTATATAAAATTTCTATGGTATTTTGCTGACTCCCTTTAGATTTCTGGACTCCCCATGTTCTCAGAGCACACTGTGCCTTGGGATTTAAGCTCACTTTCAATTGTCATTTTGTTTGTCTCTTTTTATCTTATTCCCTGATCCAGAATTTATTGATAGTACTTGTCAGTAGGTACTGAATCAAAGAGGGACAATGACAAAATGAAAAGACCACTGGAAAAAATAAAATGAGACAGGAAGGAAGAGAAGAACGTAGCACGTTTTGTGAAGAAGACATTACCTAGAAAGGAGGATCAGTCTGTCCATGTGATCATCCGGTCAAGGAATAAGGTGCCGTTAGCTCGCCAGGCAAAATGGCAGACAGTACAGGCCAGCTTTGAAGCTGGAAAATGAAATAAAACAAAAAGCAAATAAAACTTCATTACACTGGTAAATTTCTCTCAATAATGATCATTTGATAGTTGATGTACAAGGATAGAGTATACACTCTTATTTCATGCCTATAATTAATGCTCTTTAATGACTTTTTCAGAAGATGCACATTGATGAAGAGACTAGTCAGAAATCCACTTCCTAAAATGTAAAATTTTTTCATGAGCTCTACCGTGAAATAATATACTTGGCATTAAGTAATTTCAACAAAAGTAATTTTAGATATACCACAGACGTTCCATAGAAATTAGTCTACTGCCCCTACCTAATTGTGAGTTAGATTTTACATGTACATTTGTTAGATTATAAAAATTTGTGTATTGTATTTTAAATATATTTTTAAATTGAAAATAGATTTTTCTCTCATCCAATACATCCCAACCATAGTTTCTACCAATGTCACTCTTCCTAGCCACCACCTCCACTTCCCTAATGCTCCAATCCACTCCTACTGTTTCTTCTTCAGAAAAGAGCAGGCCTCCAGGAGATGACAGCAAAACTTGATGAAATAAGACAAGGCAAAAGCCCTCATATGGAGGTAGGACAAGGCCATAAATAGGAGGAAAAGAGTCCCAAGAACAGGCAAATGAGTCAAAGATACATTTGCTTCCATTGTTGGAGTCCCCTAAAAACACCAGGTTAAGAGATCTAATATACACAGAGGACCTAGTGTATATTCAGGCAGCCCCACTGCTTGTAATTTCAGTCTACGAGTCCATGTAAACCCTGCTTAGTTGATTCAGTGGGCCATAATCTCCCAGTGTCCTGCATCCTCTGTTCACTACAGTCTTTCCTCCTCCTCTTACGTGAAATTTCTGGATCTCTGAGGGGAGAGACCCAGTGGAGTTCTCCAGTTTAGATAATGTTTCTGTATAATGTCTGACTATGAATCTCAGCACCTGCTCTCTCCTGCTGCCAGAGGAACCCCATAGTGACTGGACAAGACTCCTATCTATGAGTAGAGGAGAAATATGATTAGGAATCATTTCATTGGTTTTTTTCTGTTTTTTGTTTTGTTTTTGTTTATTTGTTTTGTTGCCAATCATGTTTGGTTCTATGCTAGGTGTCTTGGCTATCAAGTCTTTGTTTCCTGGCTACCCTGGCAGTGTAGAGCACAGGCTTCCTCTCCTAGCATGGACTTTAAGTTAACCAGTGATTGGCCACTCCCACAAGTTCTGCCCAAACATTCAATTTTGTCATTGTGCAAGAGGACTGCACCTCAAAATGTGCTCTATTTTCTATGTATTAGCAGTCATTCTTTTTTCAATTGCTGTGTTGGTTGTATTTATTGATGATTATTGCTGTGTCATCTGTCATGCAGTAACATAGAATTAAAATTTCTGTGTAAAAGCAAAGAATCTTGACTGTATAAATACCTTGAGAAGTAAATCTTTCTGCATTCTACTATTTGTATGCCCCTGATTGCTGAACCCCATTAAAATGGATTCAAAGATAAAAGGAAAGGCTTGCTTGAGAGAAATATTCTGCTAATTTTACTCCTTAAGTTACAGGGCAAGCCAGAACTCAGAGAGACTCAAGCTGCAACACGAAAGCCATAAAACTCCCTCAGGATGAAACAATAAAATCAACACAGCGTATATAAGTTCTGGGTTCTCTAAATTTGTCTTCCCAGGAGAAGAGAGTGTGAAGGGCTAAAATCTCGGGTGAAAGGAAGATTTGGCCATATCCTGTGGTAACTGGCGTAATTTAAAAGAAAGGGTTGTCCATATTAATTATCGCTAATTTATATCTGTTTTATCCACAAGCTCATTTAACCTTCCTTTTAGTGACAGAGAGGGAGGGGCCTTTAAGCGGATGAGGCTTAAGTCTTCATAAAATGTTACTGTTTATATTTTACTGGAACTCTTTGAAAGATGCATCATAGAGAAGGTTTTGCACTGAAATCTGAATCAATCTCCAGCTTAGTGATTTCTAGATGATAAATAAAATAAATCACTGATTTTCTTCAATCAGTTCTTTCACACATTTACTATAACTGTAATAAATTTAGGTAGAAATCTGAATAACTACTTATGATTTCCAAAATAGAAATACTCGAACAAGCAAAAGCTTGGCTAAATTTTGCATCCTTGATATAATACATGATGTAACAGGGTAGTTTTTATTGAGAGGAAGAAATATTATAATGGAACTGCAATCATAAGGTTTAGTTTAACCACTTAAAGACAATCCTAAAATGGATGCTATTTTTTTTAAAGCCATGGTATACATCTTTTCATAACCAACCTAGTTAAGCAGAATACAATGTAAAGTTACTTTGTAAATGGTGTTAATATTATTTAATATATAAAGATTGTTTATTTTTAAAATTCATCCTGACCATTTTTAATCATAGTACAAGAGTAATAGTAATTTTTCAGGAGCAAATACAGTAGATGCTTTCTTGCGTAGACAAATTAAAATTTACCTTAGACTTTGTAAGTCTAGCAAATTAAACATTTTCATGCAACTTTCTTTTTTCCTTATTAGGTTTCTGCTGATGTGAGGTACACTATGCAAAAAGCACATTGGGGGAAGTATTTTTTTTAGCCTACAGCAAGAACTCAAGGAAGCTCCCTAGAAGTAGATGCCAAAGAGAAATGTGGTTAAGTAGCTTATTCCCCAAGTCTTTCACAGTTTGCTTTCATAAAAACTCAGGACCACCTACTTAGGAATGGCCCCGCCCACAAAGTTGTTCCTTTTCTTGTCAGTCATCAATCTGGAAAACTCTACAACAGACACATGTCCAACAGACAGGTATCTCAGTTGGGGTTCCCTCTCACAGATCACCCTAGCTTGTAACAAGTTGGGATAACAAAACTAAAACAACACCAAACTACACATGATACCCTTTTGTTTATATTATTTTTAATATTTAGGATTTATATTTTTATTGGCCAGGATACCATACACTCTTTTAGGGTGGCTAGAAGTCACTGTGTTAGCCCAGGTTTACCTCAAATGTTTGACAATCTTCTTGTGTCAATATCTCAGTTCTGGGATTGTCAGCAAATTCTACTACACTCAGATATGTTATTAGTTAGAGCTTTTGGTAGTCTTACAACCAAAATAGCATTTATTTTTGGGTTTTATTAAGAAAACATTTGACAATATAATATATTAACATGTACAAATAAAGTCAAAGAAAACCTTATGCATACATGACTTGAGAATAAATGAAAGAATTTACATTGTTATCATTTACATAGAAGACAATGTTGACAGGTCAGATTGTTCAAATAAATGATAGCATCCTACTTCTCTTATTATAGAACATATTAATAGATTATCATTGTGTATATTTTTGTATTAAAATAATTTATATATTAGAATACCAAGTGCGCAAGGAAATATGAAATAAATCTGTAGTCCTTTACTCTAAATTTTACTCTATAGTTTAACAGCATTCTAAAACTGAACTATATTTATACAAAAATTATCTTGTTTATCATATATATATATATACTTGTTTAATATATATATATATATATATATATATATATATATATATAACCCATAAAGAAAAACTCACATTGAGGATGATAATTCATGGTCAGATCAATGAACTGTGTTTTAATTCAAAGACAACCAAAGATAACTAATTAAAAATACAAGATTTATTCACTCATTTTTTTTTAGGTAGTGATGGAATTTGTTAATAAAGTGGCTACTCGAAGTAATTTTTATTCACAAAAGTTTTAATTTTGGATAAAAATTAAGCAGAATAATTTTAAGCAAAAGTAAAAATATTTTGCAGCTAATAAACTTTGATAAATGTATATACTGTCATATTCAACAACTCAACCAGAATATACAGCCGTATGTCCCAGTTACTTTGAGCCAGCCACTATTTCTTTCATTGGAGAATGGTGTGTGTTTGTCTGTCTCTCTCTTTCTCTATGAGTGTGTGTACGTGTGTGTACGTGTGTGTGTGTGTGTGTGTGTGTGTGTGTGTGTGTGTGTGTGTGTTGGACTGAACATGAGGAGTTGTGTATTATAGAAAACCATGCCTACTATTGTTCAACCATATCCATAAAATTTATTTTGAGATAGGATATGACTAAGTTTACAAGGTTGGTGTTAAAAATCACTCTATTGCAAAGACATGACTAGAACATGGAATTCTCTTGCCTCAGACTCCCACACATCTAGAATTATAGGGCTATCCGATAAAGCCTGAGTACTCTTTTTCCTTCAGGATTATTCAGAGCATTTATTATTAACTGCATGGCCTCTCTTGCTTAGAAAAAGTTCTGTTATGCATCCATGCATCCAACCTATAATTGCAATGTGTTTGTGACATGCTGCCTGAACATGTGATACCTGGTGGTCAAGAAACACAGAAGAAAAAAGGAGTCTTATTATTCCTTGTGTCCTGAAATAAGCCCTCATATGTATCTAGAAAATCATGATAGCATTATACCAAATGTGCCCTTCTATTAAAAGGTAGCTGTTTTTTGTCACATGGTATGGTCATTAGCCACCATAATTCAGAGAAGGCATAGAAACCTACAGAATATGGTGGCCTATAGTCATGGCCCATAACAAAAATATGTGTTAGAGAGGCTGTCAACTTAGAATCACCAGAGTTCAGATTCCAGCCATCAATTTCTCCTAACCCTCAATTTCATGTAGTTAGCCTAGGGTGATTTCTGTTCCAGATAGATAAATATTGAGGATAGAAACTATTTAATGGATCTGGGAGTAGTATTTTTAATGATATAGCTCCTTTTGAGTCCCCCATGCTCCTATAAACTAACTTGTCAGTTCATCAATCATTTTCCTATCTGTCCCTGACCTAATGGGGTAAAGAGATTACTCTTTTTCCTTTCTCCAAGGAAATATAAGAAATTCTTCCTTCTGCTCTGAATTATTGATATATTATTTATAGGCATAAGAATACAGAGAAGATTCTCAAGCCATCCAAACCTTCTCAAATTCCCCTAACTTATTATTGGATAATAATTATGTCTTTATTCATACTTTTGCAAAATTGTTCATTCCTCACCAAACTTAGGCTTAAAATACACCATAGGTTTTCTTTTCTCTTGATCATTTTGTCTAGTATCACATAAAACTTATTTTAAATAAGTTAGTATTATTTTATCTATTATCCTGTCAAACTCACATTCCCTTTAGGGCCTTGAGTGAAGACTATTAAAGGAGAAAAACATAATGATTTTATTTCCATATTTGTCCATATCAGCTGTTGGCATCTTTATTGCTGAGCTGTAATAATATATTGTGCCTTATCATTCCCTCCTTGATAAATACTTTTCAATTTTCATTTATTTTGAGTGAAGTTGCTAGGAGGATCCTGTGAAAGCCTTTTTATTAGTCTACAATTTCATGTCTCTTGGCTGAACTCCTGGAATGGGAATTGCTATGAAACGTAAAATTTCAAAGAACTCTAAAGTACATTTACAAAATGGTTGCCAAAGTAAACACAAAGGGCAGCTCTATTATTGAAGGAAAAAAACCAGTAAGTGCCAGCCAGAAGATAAGAGAATGGAAGGAGCTTTATTACCTACAGCAACAAAAGAAAGTACTGGGTTTATAGCAACATTGGTATACCATCCTTTAATAAAGGAAACAAGATCATTTATTCAGGAATCCTATACAAACTCACAGGGAAAAGTACCTTTTGTATGGGGATATTGCTAAGTATACTCAAAAGGTTCTATTACAAGATAAAGTGATATCAGACACTCTTCTGTGCATGATTAACTCCAAGTTAAAGAACACATATTTGGAAGGGAAAATGGCAGGCATATATCTGGGTATGCTTACTATGCTTAACTTTTGCCTTAAAGAAAGATGGCCAGTATTAATAATTTTGGACATGTCTAACTTAGACTTGTAAGGATGACAGAGAGAAGAAGTAACTCTAGACATCTTCAGAATTATTCTTTTCCAAAAGATTTTACATTAAGGCAAAGAAAGTGACACTTTGAAATTACATTAATATGGAGTGTTTCAGAGCACCTGTCTCACATAAATTCAGTCACACTATTTTATACTCCAGCTTTTACTTTGCGTTAATTATATGTGATCATTACAAACATTTTTAATAGTAGGAAGGCATATCTTTTTTTCTTTTTCTTTTCTTTTACCCTAAAAGTCCAATTATGGCTGCCCATACATGTGTGTAAGATTATCTGCTGGGGAATGGGCAGTTTAACAATGGTGGGGCTTCCCACAAGGAGCAACTCTGAGTTTCTCAGTAGCCATGATATCCCAATAGCTCTCAAGCAAAGGTTAGGGAATAGAGAGCACCATCCCACTCCATGCTGGAATCTTTGACTCACTTGATCTTGTTCAAGTGTTTTACAGATAATGATGGCAGCTGTGAATCAATGTGTGTGGCAGCCAGGGCACTTGTAGATGCCAGCCTTCCACAGCCTTCCTCCTCATGCTCCAGCTGTTACATTCTTTCCAACCCCTATTGCATGGAGTTCTTGAGGTAGACTTGGGCGTTGGTCTTGAAATAGATGTTTTATCTGTAGCTGAACACTCAGCGTACCTTATTCTCAGCACTGACCTCTGGAACAGAAAGGTACTCAGACGAAAGTAGAGAACAGCACAAATTTAGAATTCTAAACATAAATGCTTATCTATTTAAAAGATTTACTTATTTTTATTTTATGCATCTGTGTGTTACATATATTTGTGCCTCAGGAGCACACTGCTTCTGGATATAAACAGACACCATTAGATTTTCTAGAACAGGAGTTATCGATGGTCCTGAGCTACAAGGAAGTTACTGAGAACAAAATCTGGGACCTCTAGGACAACAGCAAGTATTCTTCTTTATTAATCTTCTTCCCCCATCTTTATTACATTGGGTATTTCTTATTTATATTTCAAATGTTATTCCCTTTCCCAATTTCCATGCCAACATCCCCCAAAACCCTCCCTCTCCCATTCTATATGGGTGTTCCACTCCCAATCTTACCCCCATTACTGCCCTCCCCACAAGAATTCCATTAACTGGGGGGGGGGGCGTCCAGCCTTGGCAGGACTAAGGGCTTCCCCTTCCACTGATGCCCTTAGTAGGCAATTCATTGCAACCTGTGCAGTTGGAGCCCAGGATCAGTCCATGTATAGTCTTTGGGTAGTGGCTTAGTCCCTGGAAGCTCTGGTTGGTTGGCACTGTTGTTCATATGGGGTCTCAATCCTCTTCAGGCTCTTTCAGTCCTTTCTCTGATTCATTCAATGGGGATCCCATTCTCAGTTCAGTGTTTTGTTGCTGGCATTCGCCTCTGTATTTTCTGTATTCTGGCTGTGTCTCTCAGGAGAGATCTACATCCGGTTCCTATCAGCCTGTACTTCTTTGATTCATCCATCTTATCTAGTTTGGTGGCTATGTATGTATGGGCCACATGTGGGGCAGGCTCTGAATGGGTGTTCCTTCTGCCTCTGTTTTAATCTTTGCCTCCCTATTCCCTGCCTAGGGTATTCTTGTTCCCCCTTTTAAAGAAGGAGAGAAACATCCGCATTTTGGATATCTTTCTTGAGTTTCATGTGTTCTGTGCATCTAGGGTAATTTGAGCATTTGGGCTAATAGCCACTTATCAATGAGTGCATACCATGTGTGTTTTTCTGTGATTGGGTTACCTCACTCAGGATGATGTTTTCCAATTCCATCCATTTGCCTATGAATTCATAAAGTCATTGTTTTTGATAGCTGAATATTATTCCATTGTGTAGATGTACCACATTTTCTGTATTCATTCCACTGTTGAAGGGCATCTGGGTTCTTTCAAGCTTCTGGCTATTATAAATAAGGCTGCTACGAACATAGTAGAGCACGTGTCTTAGTTATATGTTGGGGCATTTTTTGGGTATATGCCCAAAAGAGGTATAGCTGGATCCTCAGGTAGTTCAATGTCCAATTTTCTGAGGAACCTCCAGACTGATTTCCAGAATGGTTGTACCAGTCTGCAATCCCACCAACAATGGAGGAGTGTCCCTCTTTCTCCACATTGTCCCCAGCATCTGCTGTTGCCAGAGTTTTTGATCTTAGCCATTCTGACTGGTGTGAGGTGGAACCTCAGGGATGTTTTTATTTGCATTTCCCTTATGAATAAAGATGTTGAACATTTCTTTAGGTGCTTCTCAGCCATTTGGCATTCCTCAGCTGTGAATTCTTTGTTTAGCTCTGAACCCCATTTTTAGTAGGGTTATTTGTTTCCCTGCAGTCCACCTTCGTGAGTTCTTTGTATATTTTGAATATGAGCCCTCTATCAATTGTAGGATTAGTAAAGATCTTTTCCCAATTTGTTGGTTGCCATTTTGTCCTAACAACAGTGTCCTTTGCCTTACAGAAGTTTTGCAGTTTTATGAGATCCCATTTATTGATTCTTGATCTTAGAGCATAAGCCATTGGTGTTTTGTTCAATAAATTTTCTCCAGTGCCCATGTGTTCAAGATTCTTCCCCACTTTTTCTTCTATTAGTTTGAGTGTATCTGGTTTGATGTGGAAGTCCTTGATCCACTTGGACTTAGGCTTTGTACAGGGTGATAAGCATGGATCAATGTGCATTTTTCTACATGCTGACCTCTAGTTGAACCAGCACCATTTGCTGAAAATGCTATCTTTTTTCCATTGGATGGTTTTAGCTCCTTTGTCAAAAATCAAGTGACCATAAGTTGTGGGTTCATTTCTGGGTCTTCAATTCTATTCCACTGGTCTATCTGCCTGTCTCTGTACCAATATCATACAGTTTTTAATCACTATTGCTCTGTAATACTGCTTTAATTCAGGGATAGTGATTCCCCTGGAAGTCCTTTTATTGTTGAGGATAGTTTTAGTGATCCTGGGTTTTTTGTTATTCCAGATGAATTTGCAAATTGTTCTGTCTAACTCTCTGAAGATTTGGATTGGAATTTTGATGGGGATTGCATTGAATCTGTAGATCAATTTTGGTACAATGGCCATTTTTCTATATTAATTCTGCCAATCCATGAGCATGGGAGATCTTTCCATCTTCTGAGATCTTCTTCAATTTCTTTCTTCAGCGGCTTGAAGTTCTTATCATACAGATCTTTCACTTGCTTGGTTAAAGTCACACCAAGGTATTTTATATTATTTGGGACTATTATGAAGGGTGTCATTTCCCTAATTTCTTTTTCGGCTTGTTTCTCTTTTGTATAGAGGAAGGCTACTGATTTATTTGAGTTAATTTTATACCCAGCCACTTTGCTGAAGGTGTTTATCAGGTTTAGTAGTTCTCTGGTGGAACTTTTGGGATCACTTAAATATACTATCATATCATCTGCAAATAGTAAGATTTTGGCTTATTTCTTTCCATTCTGTAACTCTTTGATCTCCTTTTGTTGTCTGATTGCTCTTAACTGCTGAGCTCTCACTCCATCCCCTAAACATAAATACTGAGGTAGAATGTGCATATATTTAGCTATTACATATGCCCATGTCTGCTCATCATGGAATGCTATTTTCAAAATTATATTATCTAGTTGTCCATGGCTAGAACATCAAAATACATTTGTGGGATTAAGTGTGTGTGTGTGTGTGTGTGTGTGTGTGCACGCACCCATGCAAGTGTGCATGCATGTGTATGTTTGCTTTGTATTCTGTGCCCTTCTAGTTGATTTTTTGAAAATTGTTTAGATTTTGTGAACAAACAATATCATCTGTTAACAGGCAAATTTTAACTCCTATTTCAGCTTAAAGTTTTTAAGTTTCATACTTTACACTGGTTAGGCTTTGCACTGTGGAATTCTGCATCTCATTGATTGTATGGGTATCTGCTATTTCTGACCATGTGAACTGGATGTCAGTTTTTTCATGACAGTTCCTTAGGAGATTTATTACTTTTAACTTGACTCTTAGTGTAATAAATTTTATTGTCAAAGGTATACTTTTCTGTGCTAGATTCCTTCTGCTACTTCTATAACCACAAAACTATTATGAAATTTTGCATTGTCTTGGTCAGAATCGATAATCAAATTTAAACTAAAGTCATAGAGAAGATGAACAGTATCTCCTACCCTGTTTTCGAGTTTGAACTACTGTTTACCCAGATTGACTTGTGATACTGGAAATTCCCTTGTAAATATAAGAATCCTTATATTTCCCTAGGTAAATTCAATGTGTGTGTGCACGCACATGCACATGTGTATTGTGTGGAGGTGCATGGATATGTGCTCATGCGTGTGGACAGCACGAATTGGATGACAAAATGCAGGTGTCTTTCTCTATTACTGTCCAAGGTCTTTTTGAAGCAAGATCTGTCAGTAATTTGGTGGTTCTCCAGTTCATCAACATTGGCTGTCTAAAGGCTCTAGGACCTTCCGGTCTTTGCCTCCACAGAACTGGGATTGCAAGCAGAAGCCAGGGAAAACATTTTATCAATTGAATCATCTTTTCAGCCCAGTGCATTTTGTTTTAGGAGAAATAGGCCTCCTAGAATTTCCAAATTAAAAAAAAAAAGCAGAGTGTAGTTCTTAACGCAGAAGTTTGATAAATTACTGCACTTTCCAAAGCTTCTTGTGACTCTTCCCTTTTCTAACAGACATATTAAGGCAGTTGATGGTTTGGGAACTGCAGCTTCTGAGGAAAAGGCAGAAGCCCTGGAAATCCTTGGAGTCTCTATATACCAATTGCTTTCAGCAAGATCTCATTCCCTCTGGGGAGAGAAACACTAATTAAAGAAACAGTGGGAAGCTCAGTCACACTGAATAAATAAATACAGCCACTTAAGCAAAGTTTTCTCTTGACAGTGTGTGAATTGGAACACAGGTAGAAGTGCTGTAATACCTAGGGTGGGTTGGATGGTAAGAACAACTCCTTAAGGGTTTCAGGCAGGAATGGCTCTTACTCTGTCACCTTCTCAACATGAGGAAGGTATGGAGAGGCATTAACATGGAGCTGCAGGTGTGAAAGAAACAAGGGCAACATAAAAAGATGCAGCCTAGGAGAACAGCTTTGGAAAGATGTTATAATGCATGGGTAATTCCTCACTGGGCTGTGACTATCACATAAAAAAAAAAGTACTCACATGCAATCTTGTTTGTCTCAATTCCCTGCTTTTATTTTTTAAAGATTTATTTATTTATTATATACAAGTACACTGTAGCTGTCCTCAGACACCAGAAGAAGGCATCAGATCTCATTACAGATGGTTGTGAGCCATCATGTGGTTGTTGGGATTTGAACTTAGGCCCTCTGTAAGAGCAGTCAGTGATCTTAACTGCTAAGCCTTCTCTCCAGCCAGTCCCTGCTTTTGATAATAATGTACTATCACTTTGCAAACAATCTGTCACTACTTGAGGATGCTGGGATTGATAAAATAAACCAATAATATTATGTTTGTAATGTTATATGAGTCTATGGTTATTTCAACAAAATGTTTAAGTAAATCAAATGTAAAAGTATAATGTGTTGAGTAACACAAACGAAATATCTACTTAGTACTAGTATTATAATTTCATATTGTATCAATACAATTTTCAAATATATTTAGTTGTGCTCCCTATCAATGTTGACCTCTGTTAATATTTAATACACATATAATTACTTCCTCCACTTCCTTTCAAAAATCAAAAGTTCTACAACGAAGAGTCATTGACAAAAAATTGGGGTGTATGGTCGTTTCTAAGCCAATAACAGGGTCTGTAGTCAAAATACACTAGAGCCTCCAGCATAACAAACGTGGCCAGTTTAGGCTCAGGAGAAGATTCTTCACCAGGAGTGTAGATATTGCTGTCAAAAACCAAAGAAACATTCTTGCATGAGCTTATTTCATTCACCATACATTTATCCCAGCAGCTAAAAGTCTATCCATTGCAATGAGTAAAGGACATTTCTCTTATCCACACAGCATTTTTGTGTGTCCTTAGGGATAAGGTTACCTGGGCTGAACTCACATTGTAGATCGGCTGTCTTTGAAATGGAGCATCCTGTATAAGCCTCCTAAATCCCTGCATCTTAACAGTTTTAAGCCTGAACACCACATCCAGCTGAGTGAAAGTATTTCTACCTAGAGTCATTTCTCTTAGTTCAATAGTTTATAGCTTCCAGGATCCAGAAAAGATGTGTACTCGGAGGTCTTAAAATCTGTAATTAGTTGAAGCACTTACAATGAAATGTAATGAAATAAAAGAACGAAGCTGGAGGAAAAGCAAATACGCTCCATCGTCATAAACCTGAGGGACTACACACTAGAGCAGCCTGGTATATTCTAGGCTGTAACACTTCTTGACTTCTCTCCATGATTGCACTGTAACAATTGTTTCTTTGTTAGCATTTTAACTACTGGATGGTTTTGTATAAATAGATTTCAAACTCAAAATACATTATGAACTATAGAAAACAACTGTTATCTCTCTTAGAAAAATCAGAACTACAAGAGAGCCAAGGGCCATTTTGAAACTAGGGCAATCAAAGTGCTACCTTGCCTACATTTCTTTAGGAGCAATTCTGAGTCAAAACTTTTGAAGATAGGTTGGTGACCCCATCCCTCCACTGGGGTCCCTGTCTACAGGCTAGAGGTGGTTTCCTCAGGTTCTATTTCCTCACTGCATTTTTGCTAAGGTCATCCCCATTGAGTTCTGGTAGCCTCTCACAACCAGGGGCTCTGAAATTTTCTAGAGGTCCCCCCAAAACCCTCCCCACTCTGCCCCAGGATCGCCTTGTCTTATTTCAGTGGGAGAGGGTGGGTCTAATTCTGTAGAGACTTGATGCCCTAGGGAAGGAGGAGGGTGAGGAGTTTGAGGTGGAGATAGGGAGTGAGGATGGTTGGGGGTTGGGGATTGGGGGAAGCACACTCTCAGAGGCAAAGAGGAGGGGGATGAGGTAAAGAACTCGTGGATGGGGGACCGAAGGAGGCAACATTTAGAATGTAAATAAATAAAATAATTTAATAAATAAATAAATAAATGAATGAATAAAAGTGCCATTGAAACTCACCCTCCTTTTTCTCATTCTTTTATTCTCTTTCTGAATGTTTCTCTCTATAGCTTTCCTTTTTCCTATGAAAACTAATTCCTTTAAGCTTTCTCAGGTTTAGACATCTTAGCCTTTAGCAATTGCCTTCATTTCACCATCAGAAAAAAAAAAATGTTCTCCTTAATTGGAATCTTAAAAATGCCCGAGGGTAAAATTCCTCTTCATCTGACCTGAGTCATGCATGCTCTATTCCTCTGGATGATGGATAGGGTTTTCAGCCTGGTGGAACCTATCATTACCTGTTGGAAGAGTGAAAAAAACTACAGGTGTTCCCATGACAACAGAGTTGTTTTTACATAATTGGATGGGTGTTCATGAGCAAACAAATAGCCAGTGTATTGTCTCTGTGCTGTAAACATGTTTTCCATTTCTAGCCCATAGCGATGAAATTATTTCCCTTCTACGTTATAGTTTCTTTACCATTGTGAGGAAAAGCTTCTGTTTCTAACTCTGAAGTTCAGAGCAGTTATATTGCAAAATCCTGACCTTACTGTTTTTCAAGTTTAATATGTTCCACTTATATTTGGCATCTCCTCTCTAGTTCATACTGTTCACAAGCAAAGAAAGCTTGTCCCAGTGACCTCTCTAAATATTCATCGTATGCATAGTTTGATAAAAGATTTCTTAGCATTTAATTTTGAAAGAATTATCATTTTAATAAATAAATGACAGGAATAATCACACAATTGTTCAAAACTTGTATCACTCAGCTAATTCAATTAAGATTCTAGTTTCAATTTCTATCACTGTGGAAATTTTTTTGTATGAGCCACAATATTGTTACAAATGCATTGTAGAATATCTCTTTGGGTTTGATTCCCTCTTAGTAGTGTTATAGATGAAATTAAGATGGCGCTTAAGTCAATTTCAAGGCCACAAGGAACAATCCCAATGCATGCAGCTGAACATCTATGGAGAGGTATCAGAAATGATCCATGCTGTTTAACTCCACAAGAAAAAAGGAAACCAGAAGGGGTGTTGGTTTGTTTTTAAATTTTGATACATTCAAAGCTAAATTTTCAATGTAATTTTCTCTATCTTTAAAAACTGTATGAGTTACAATGTGCATCGAGAAGGTGATTTTCCTATAAAAGAACAATGCCAAACTATGCAAATAATTCTATTTTCAGTAAATATATCTTTACTCACATTTGCATATCTCTCACATTCCTCTGGGATGGGGAGATGGCGACCCTTCTGTAGATTCCTGGCATGTTTAACAGGTGTGTCTCACCTACTTGTGTCTGGGAAAGTCCACATTCAATTCATATAGAAAATGAATCAGAGAGACGCGAGTGCCAGGGTGCTGCCTACGTTCTACAGAGACAATGATGCCAAGACTGGAGGCAGTGAAACAAACACTGGAATGCTGGAATGCAGATGACTGGAATGCAATCTCAGTTACGCATGTAGCAAGTTTTTCTTTAAAAACGATAGAAAAATCACTCCAAATTTTCTTATGTCTAATTGGAAATGAAAGTTGACCATGTTGTAGATACAATTTTTATTGCTATGATAAAATATAGAAGTGTTATTCAGCCTATGAATCAAAGTTACCACCCACTGTTGCAGAAAAACCAAGGCAGCAATGAGAAGCCCTCACATGCATTGAACAGAGAAGATAAAGGAAAGCATGCTACAGCTCAGCCCTCATCCTCTGCTCTCAGACAGTAGGGAATCCCCTGCCTAGAAAACAATAGCACCCACCATGGACAGATCTCCCACCTCAAGATAACCAATATCACCCTGAAGACATGCCCCCAAGTCACATCCCCAAGACACTCCTATAGCCAACTTGAGCCAGACTCCTCCAATTGAGACTCTTTTCTCAGGTGATTCTGCTTTCTTAAAAACTAGATGGAATTATAAAAAGAGGCATATAGAGGATTTAACTACGAATGTAAAAATAAGCAATTCTCTGTCCATAGCTGAGGGCCTTCATTCAGCCTATTATAAGTGTGTTATTGTTACTTCAATAACTGAGCAAATCATTTCTCAAAATCATACTGAGAATTACTAAATTCCATCAAATATATTGATTATGCAGAATCTTCTCAATAATATAATTGACAACAGTAGAAAAATAGGATCTTAGATGAAAATTATGACACCAATAGATTTTTTGCCATTTTAATTGTGACACAATAAAGTGATCATTTGTCCTGCCTTTGCTGTTCAAGTTAGATTTCTGAATTGCATCAGTACCAACAATTTTATTCTCAGAAGACTGCATTAATCCTCAGAGTCAAAAGTGCTACAAATTTTAAGCAGAAAATAATATTTATTGTTTTTCCACTTATCTGTGTATCTGTATAATTTATGTTGTTTTCATAATGTCACTATAAAACAATGATGCTGAAATACCAGCTACTTTTAAAAACATTTTATTACAGGTACTTAGCCTGTATACATGTGTCTATATGTGGACACAACCCTGTCAGAGTATGTATGTCTGGAGGTAAATAACATATGAAATTCTGTTTCTATCATGTGTATTCTAGAGCACATTTAAGTAGTCAAGAGGTGGTTGGTGTGTTTGCCTACAGAAATATCTAACTAGCCTAGAAATAATATTTTCTTTGGGAATGTTATAAAAATATTTCGTCTAAGTTTCTTAACTAAATATTTTTTGTCACTGAGAATTTACAAAGATTTCTTTGCTATTTTGATCATGCAGCATTTTTAGTTCTGGAATGATATACTAAACCCCAGTGTTTGTTTTTTGTTGAGCACCAAAGATGCCTGCATCATCTCTTGTCATCTCACTGAGCTGATCTTACAAATCACTTTTTTGCAGCAAATACTTTAACTGTTGATGGGCATTTAAGGATTTCATCACTAGAACACTGGGTTTTGTGGAGGTTTTTTTTTTTTTTCGTACTTCTGTTTGTTGCAATGGTGTCAATTTTATACATCATGTAGTCTTAAACTGCTAGACTTCATCAAGACAAAATGTGTTAGGTCTGCCAATACATGATCTCTCTACATAAAACATGACAAATCATAAAACAGATGTGCTCAGGGATGAATGACACAGGTCTGTTTTCTACAAACAGAAATTTTAATAAGTCCCCTACTACCTAGTTCCTCTTAGGAAAAAAAGAGCACATATAATTTTATTTGATGCTTAGGAGAATATTTACTTGACAAGAGAGTTCTCACAGCTAACCAAATCCGCTCCTTGAAATATTACACACACACACACACACACACACACACACACACACACACACACATACGACAACCACAGAGCAATTCTGTTTCTGTGTATTTTAGCTTTGTTCTTCCTCGACTATCTCCACACTTCTGATTCTAGAAGTTATAAAATATATTTATTTTGTAATATTACCATTGATATATAGCTTTGTATGACAAGTGTAGGAAGAGGGGGGGGGCTGAGTTGAGTTCAGTTGAATTCACTGTAGTTTAGTTGAACACAGATGAATTCAATTGAAATTGTGCAGGTCCATTCAATTCCTGTGGTTAGTCCAGTTCAGTTCATGAAATTCTAAGGCAGTTTTTCTAAGTAGAGCAATTCAGTGAGAAGCTAAGGGAAGGCACTTCGAATCAGTTAGCTTGGAGAGGAGTTTTGAGCCAGTTTGGAAAGAACTACAAAAGGTGAACTTATTCAGCAATAACCCTCCTAAACAAAAACTACATCAGGCAAATAAATATTTATATGTGGCAGTAAATCTTAAAGGCTGAAGTAATTTTGTCCTAGCTTAGAACATGGAGGCGGGAGCTGAAGCACTCAAAATTTTGGTTAGCAGATTATATTGTAAGGTGACTAGAAGCTTCCAGGGTTTGCCTCGGACTGGGGACTAGTAGGGAAAAAGAAATGCTCACACAGTTTTGCTACAACTCTCATTTCATCCCTTCATCTGAAGAAATAAAAAAATGATGTTTACTTTTACAGTTCTGTTACTGAATTTTGAGTTAAAGTAAATAGAAAGAAAACTGTTTCACTGTGCATCAGATTAATTCTCGAACATACAGATGGTTTTCTCTGGGGTTCATATCAATAGAAAATATGCATAGTAAATTTTGTTTATTTATACTTCAGGAGTTGTTCACACAAAATCGTTAGGTGCCAAAGAATCATGAGTTAAGCATGTCCTGGTCAGAGAAGGGGATTTTGAAATTTTATGTGGTTTAGTTTGTGGTTTCTTGATTTACTTTATATCTAGTTACCAGCATTTGCTTTTTCTTTGTAGTCTCTGAAAAGCTTAGATGAAATCTCCTATGACAAACGTCTCTAATTCCTTAGACATGATGATCTGTCACTGTGCACATGCCTTGGTTACTTCTCATCTTCACCCAGTACTTCACTTGGATGGAGTGGAATTTTATATCAGACATCTGCCCTGAAGAACTAAGTAGGAGGATCAAAGAAACAAATCCCCCTTCTCCAAATATCTCTTTCCCTCAGCATCTGTCCTGAAATAAAAATCTTGTACTGGGTTCTGCCATATCTATGAGAGATTCTAAGCATACCAATAGTGATGAGGAGAATGGTTGAGAGTGAGGAGAAAGCTAGGACTCCTGTACAGAGGGAATATAAATGTCTATGCAACATTCTTTACGGATAGCAAGTGCTTTCACGTTGGACAAACTTCAATTCTAAATTTTTTTTGCAGCTATAATGTAGTAATAGACTAGCAACCAACAGAAACTCTTTGAGAATTAGATTATTTTTTAGTCTTTTTTTTTGAGAATTAGATTATTACCTAGAAAATTAAAGATAACTTCTACTAGCGTAGCTTGCAAATAAACTACATTTAATATAGAGCAGTGGATAAATGTTATCTTTAAAATTTGCTGATTATAATTATAATGTATAGTCAATATATCATACCACATGATATCACATAATACAATGAAAAAATGTTTTATATGATATACTTTAAATGAGTAAATAATAGACTACTTATTTTTAGGTTGGAATAAACCTAGGAAACAACTTTACCTTAGATATAAACCATGGCAGGCTACCTAGCAGTGACACTAACAAACTAAAGTCGAAGAATATTAGTTTAAATTAAATGTTCACTTTTCTCCTCTGATGTGTACACGAGTAACCTTTTGTAGTATGTAGATTACAGTTAGCACATTATTTTGCTGTGAATATTTTATTTAATTTTTTCAGTTAGGTAGTTGTCAATCTGATTCTGGCAGCAGAGTTAATGAATAAGCAAAAGACATAATTAAGATGTTTTTACTAACTCTAAAAATAACAGAAGAACATAGAAATGAGAGCACAGAGTTTGATTTGATCAGAGGTATATTTAAAACATTTAAAGTTAAGGAAAATGCATCAATCAACTATTTTTGATGATTGATATGTATTTTGCAGATATAAATCAATAGTCGAGACTCTAGGTTAAAATCTTAACTATATAATATTTTAATATTATGTAAAAGTATTTTAAAATATGAAAGTATGCAAAAGTACAAAAATAAATAATTTTTACAATTAAATACTTTTGTACTTAAAAGATTAGTGTTTATCTAATGGGGGACTCAGCAACTTTCCACATTTCATGGTAGCATGTCTGTTGTATTGTTCTTATTCAAGTGTTGTTTACACAGCCATGTTAGTGACACTACACAATAGTAAGTTATCCCCAGTGGTCAGTCCTAAAACACACATCCAAATAGCATTTTATAAACTGAGCAGTTTTATTTAAGATGTGTGTGTGTGTGTGTGTGTGTGTGTGTGTTTGTGTGTGTGTGTGTGTGTTTGTGTGTGTATGTGTGTGTGTGTGTGTGTGAAAATAGATACGTTTAAATATCAAACAAAAACAAATAAAGAAATTAATTTGGGAACAAGGGTAAGTTGACAAATAGGAGTGTTTGGAGGGAAGAAAAAGAAGAGGTAAATGATGTAATTCTATTTTAAAATCAAATATTAAAACTTGTTTAAAACTGTTATTCTTTAATTTTATAAAATTATACCCAACTGATCAAGTGAATTTTGTAACATCATACAATTAACTAATCTTGGATTTTGCTGCACAAAATCTGATCCCTTTTGGCCTTCATCACCATGGCCTTCTTAATGTCTAGACTGACTATTACTGTGCCTACTTTAGAGGTTTGTCCTGGGGGATTCTTAGCTTGAGAATTATGAATGTTTTAGTTCTCCACTGTGAGGGTCCATTGGATTTTGGGGAATGTGTAACTTTGTCTCTGACTTCTTCTTTCCAGATTTCAATAACTATCTTTTCCTCTTCTTCTCTGATTCTATTTCAATTTATTGCTGAAGATCAAGTCCCAGATGTCACTTACAACAAGTATGTGAATTTTTTCACTGAGCTATATCCATTGTGTCTTAACAACTAAACAGAACCCTGGGAATTGTAAAATAACATTTCCTTTAGTTATGAACCTCTAGCCTAATGAAACTCTTGACTGTAACAAAGTAGCTGGTACAGGTTAAGAATATAATGCTATATTTGCATTACACAACCAACATTAATATAATTTATACCACTATATTCATGCATAATAAAATTATCAAGAAAAAATTAAGTATTAAATATTATTGTCTCTAAAAATAATTTTATCTTTCTCTTTGAGTTTGAGAAAACTGTAACTATTTTTCCTTAATGATTAAAATTCTTTTGAGATAAATATTGTACTAGATTCAATTATCAAAGTAATCAAAATCATTAGTTTCTGACATAGTAATTAGTACACAAATGACGCATATAACAATAATATGAAATATTAGGAGATATATCAGTGTTCTATTTCACACTAACTTTAGAAATTCCAGGACAACTGATCACATGAACTTAAATTTAATTATGTACCAAATAGTATTTATAGTTAGATAGCTACACCATCATTCAGTTCAAAGGCAAGCTATTCCTAATAATCAAGAGTTCACACGGCCTTCAAGCTGAGCATTCATTCAGAGACTGTGGTTAGATAATAGGGTTGCTTATCTCATGTTTTCTTTGTGGAAATCCAACTCTAGTAACCTCCTGAGGCCAGGGCACAAGACTTGGTTCCTTTCCTCAAATTAATGACTGTTGTAGTAGTCACCATTGCTACAGAGCATACTATAGAATGAACAACAGATCGTTTGGGTGTGTAACTTCATCAGAGTTCAGGTTCTGTGTATCTCACTCCTTTGTAATGTTCTTCTGAGAATTCCTTTTAAAAAGAAAGAGAAGAAAAAGAATGTAAAGAAGACAAAACAAAAATGGGCCACCAATCCTGTCTCAGAATTGGATTCCTGGAAACTCAATCTACTTTGTGTTAGTAACTGAAAAGATGACTCAGAACTTGTATTTTGAAGAAGGCACAGGACTTGGAAGTGAAATCCCCAACAGATAGCATCTAAGGTGCTGACAGCTCCTAGCGTTCTTTGAGAGTAAGATTAAAACTTTTACTCATAACAAACTTGGAACAGGAGCAGAAAGGATCATCCTGTACACTCCCACAGAATTCTTCTCAGAAAAAAAGGAAATGGCTCACCCAAAGTCTCTTTTTTTTTTCTTTATTAACTTGAGTATTTCTTATTTACATTTCGATTGCTATTCCCCTTCCCGGTTTCCTGGCCAACATCCCCCTAACCCCTCCCCCCTCCCCTTCTATATGGGTTTCCCCTCCCCATCCTCCTCCATTACCACCCTCCCCCCAACAATCATGTTCACTGGGAGTTCAGTCTTGGCAGGACCAAGGGCTTCTCCTTCCACTGGAGATCTTACTAGGATATTCACTGCTACCTATGAGGTTGGAGCCCAGGGTCAGTCCATGTATAGTGTTTGGGTAGTGGCCTAGTCCCTGGAAGCTCTGGTTGGTTGGCATTGTTGTTCATATGGGGTCACCTTATGAAAGCCGTGATGCTACATGGTAGTAGAAAGAATGGAAGAGAACACAGTAGTGTGGGTGGCAGAAGGCCACTGTATACAACAGACAACCAGGTGGCGTGGAAGCAATTGTAGGAGACACCTACCACTAATGTACTGTGAGGTATCAGCAAGAGCAATTTTTCATCATTAAAGAAGTATCCTAGTGGCAGCAAATACAATAATTGGCATTGGGCTTAGCTTCAGAAGAAAAAAAGCTTTTCTTCTCTGAATATGAAAGAGGTTTGACTCAAAGAAACATTGCAATACAACACAGAACTGGATCTAGATTCCATATCTAATCTATATCTAGTCTATATCAATATGAGCTTGACATATCAATAACAAGTAATGTTTGGACAGAGCTGGAAAGATGATTAACAGGTAAATTCTGGTCAATCTTGACATCCTGAGTTCTATCCTTGGGATAAAAATAATGAGAGGAGAGAATGAGTCTCTGAAAGTTGTTCTCTGACTTTCACATGTATGCTTCTGCACACACACTCTCCTCATCCATAAATAAAAGGCATTCATTTCTTTTAAAATAGTGTATATGAAGAGTCTTACAGATACAGATGAGGACGCTTGCAGCTAACCGTCAGACTGAGCACGGAGACCCCAATGGAGGAACTAGAGAAAGAACAAAAGAAGCTGAAGGGGTTTGCAACCTCATAGGAAGAACAACAATATCAACCAATCAGACTCCCCTCTCCCAGAGCTCCCTGGGACTAAACCACCAACCAATAAGTACACAGGGATGGATCTATAGCTCCACCTGCATATGTAGCAGAAGATGGGTTTGTCTGTTACCAATAGGAAGAGAAGCCCTTGGTCCTGTGAAGGCTCCTTTCCCTGGTGTAGGGGAATACCAGGGCATTAAGATGGGAATGGGTGGGTGGGAGTAGGACCATCTTCATAGAAGCAGGGGGAGGAAGAGGAGGAAGAGGAGAAAGAGGAGCGTGGGCAACATTTGAAATGTAAATAGATAAAATATCCAAGAAGAAAAGTGAAAAAAAAATAGTGTATGTGGGAAAGGTTGGAGGGAGAAATGGGAAAGTGGAAAGAATGGTAATATATTTTAATTAAAATATACACACACATTTATATATATTGTGCACATATGAATACATATACATAGACAAATGTGAATGCAATAACAATTAAAAAAAGACTCCACAAATTTTAATGAGAGTAAGGAGTCATTATGGGAGGATTTAAAGGATGGAAAGGTAAGGTAAAAATATAATTATATTCTAATCTCAAAATTTAAAAATGTAATAAAGAAAGAGTAATGTAAGCGGACAGAAGAAAGCAGGTAACCCATTCAAATAAAAATAAAATTCTGTGCTAATTCTGAATTTGTGCTAGGAGTCTTATGAGGAACCCACTCATCAAAGAATCTGTGATATAACTTAAGACAATCCTTTATAAGGTTTAGGCCCTGTTCCTTCAGTACGTATGGATTTCTTATGTAAAAAACCATGCCACATGAATACAGGTATATTTTTACTTCTTCCCTGACACTATTCACTTAAGTAATTTTTTCCTGTCTTTATTCTAGAGCAGAGTCAGTAGACAGCTAAAGGCAGACCTATGGTTTTATTTGTGTCTTACAAGAAGTCTTCTGGTGTTCAGTAGGTCTGACTTTGCTTGTGATATTTCCACAGATGGCATTTCTCACTAATCTTTCCTCTAGTCCTTTGTTTCCACTGTTAAATCCTCTATCTAAAGACAAAAGATCTGTATTTGTATATTGAAGAAAATTTAAATCGAAATACATGAAAAACTAATTGTAAGCTTGAACTGTCACTTCTAGAAAGATTTGTAATCTGCTGGTCAAAGTTTCCTGAGCCTTAGGTGGGAATTCTTATGATTTCAGTTAGTTCTGAACATTTACACTTAGTTATTTAATGAGCGACTTTAGTGATGGAATTCCTGCCTCTTTATATGTGTTTGTAGCATACATGTGTATGCTTGCATGCATGTAAGTCTGTGTGCATGTGGAAGCCTGAGGTTGACCTGCGGTTTCTTCCTTTGTGGTGTTCTAGTTCATCGGGTGAAGCGGAGTCTTTTGTTGATCTTGTAGTTTGCTACTTGTGCTAATCATCTCAGCCAATTTAATTAATGACTTCCTGCCTCTGCCTCCCATGAGCAGGAATCCGGAAGGAACCCATTTCCACTTGGCTCTTAGTTTCCAGGATACTCAGACCAGTGTGCCAAGCACTTTCCATGCTTATCCAACTCTGCAGGCTAAGGTTTGCTTTTTCTATACGGATTCTAAGGATGAATTAGGACCAGTAAGTGAAAAGACAGATTATAAATGAACCGAGGAAGAGAGTAAGTCATTAGTGCCTTTAAATATGACATTTCGATTCTTACTTTTTCAGTTAGTACTTAATTTCTTTGTATCTGCTGATCATATTTGTGAACCAACAGCACTGATTCATTGTGAATTTTATTTTTGTGCTACTTAAATTTTCTTAATACTTGCGATATGTGTAGAGCATTTACTGTGTGCACCTAAAAACTCATTTAATTTTTTTATTGTTTTGATGTAGAACTCCTTAAATTAACTCAAACCTATAATTCTGTTGCTCTTTTCCTGTCTGCCCTGCTTTTCTGTCTGTTATGATTCATTAAATAAATACAAAGTTGAGTCTTTTGTACATCTGTGTATTTGTGCCTGTGCATTCTAAAATATTCTATTTAATTTGTATTGTAAACTATATATTATACCTATGGTTTCTATGGGACTTTTGATGGGAGGAAAATTAATCTTGCAAAACAATGAAGGCAAACAATATGTTCATTGTCTATGGCATGCCTGACATAGGTTGTTATTTTGTAGTTCCTGTAATATATTGCTTTATTTCTCAATAAAGTAGCAATGTAGTGTGATTACTTTTAGTTTATAGGTGAGGAGACTAGAGATCACAAAGTATAACAGTTTTGTCAATTACTAATAGCTCATAAGAGGTCGGATAGAAATTTAGACCAGTTCTCTTTGACCTGAAGTGCATGTTCTTTCAATTACAGCAGTATTCTGTAAGAAATGAGGAACATCTTAGACTTTTGAGTGGAAAAGAGACATGATGAAAGTTGTATTGTTAGAAAATCGATGTAACTGCCGCTGACATGAAGATGAGAAATGAGAGCCAGGAGGTTGTTGAAAGAGCCCAAGTCAAGCACAGGCAAAACTTGGCTAAGAATGAAAGTGACAGCTGGAAATGGAAGAAACAGAGAAGATATTATGGCTGAGAACCGACAGAAGAGTGGAGCTGCCTGGTTGTTGAGGCGAACTAAAGGGTTAAAGATGATTAAGGTCTTTCTGACAGATCAACACAGCAGGGCACAGAAGTAGTTTTATGTAGTGAATGAAGTTTTCCCGAGGAAGATTATTTGCTGAACTTCGGACACTCTGAAGTGTTAGATACAGAGAGAGTGCATGAGGCGGCCATTTAACATGTCAGTATCTTGAGATGGAGAAAAAAGGCTCCGCACTGAGGAGAAATGAGGGATTATCTGTTCTAACTAAATCGAAACTATTTGCCTGACAGGGTAGAAGTTGTAAAAAATTGTGAACAGATGTTTAAAAATATTTACATTTTAGTCCTAAGACATGGAAAAAATCTAGAGAGAAAATAAAAGATTAAAATTCTAGCTTTTATAGAAACCAAATAACTATGTACTGCAAACGTTAAATGTTTATAAGCAATAAATGACATGAATTGTCAGTGCTGTGCCCATGTCTCCTCCCAGACGAGTTTATGACTTCCAAACTCAGCCTGAACCATTTGAACTGAAACCAAAACCAAAACCAAACTAACACACCAACAAAACATCCTTCTAACCAAGGGGAACCCACAGTGCTAGCTCAGGCTACTTTTCTAACAATTCCTTTCAACTCAGCTCAACCACTAGTTGGAGCAACCTGGTGCATAAATACTTCAGCTCCCTTGTGCCTTGGATTGGATTGACTCAGGAACAGCCATAAGAGGGATCCCAGCTGCCAGTAATTTTCCATTACTCTCAGGGGAGCTGGACTCCTGACAGCGCTGCTGGATAACTTTCTCCTCTATTACCCCTTACTGATATTACCTTGATTCACTTACTAAGTAAACATGGTATCTTAACATTAAACTGCCCCCTGAGTTTGCTTCCCAGGCAACCCAAATAAACACAAAATTAACAGAGCCTCAGGCTTTGGTTGCACCAGAAAAACACTATGGAGTCTGAGGGCAGTCCACATAAGTCAGGGGAAGATTAAGTTTTGATTAAAAAAAAAATTGGAGAATGCTCAGAAATGGCAGGTAACTAGATGTTACAGATTTTAGTAGTGACAAAATTATTCTGGCTGGTTCTAGTTTAGTGATATAGACCAGTAACTCCAGACACTTAAGAAGCAGAGCTAGAAGAACTTAAGTTTTGAAGACCATGCCAGACAAAAGAGTGAGCTCAAGTTGAACCTGGGCCACCCAGTGAGGTGCTATTCTGAATAAGAAGAGAAAATAGAAGAGAGATATTTTCCAGTTAGACAGAACTTCGTAGAAATTATGACCTCATACAATTAATTTTGTGACCTTGCACATGTTTAATATCTCTGGCTTCATTCCATTTCTACAGCTGAGACTGGGGATAGTAAGATCTCTCAACCAAGGACCGTAGTTTAAATACATCAGCATGTAGGGCATATGATGATGATGATGATGATGATGATGATAGTAATAATAATAATAATAATAGATAGGAGCTATTACTGCCTGTGGGAATCCAGCTGAAATGTGGCCGCAGACACGCAATGGTGATACTCAGCTTGGTGCCATGTGATTGATGGGCCTGTCAGGACGCTCTTCTATTACAGAAGGAGTGAGATAAGAAGCAGCTAATTGTCTGGGGTCCTTCCTTTCCCATGGGGCCTAGCATATTTACAGGTCATATTTTTGATAACAATACATTTGTCTGGACACACACTTAAAAAGCTAACCCAAATAAACGTTATTTCACCTTCAGTTTTGAAGCTGTTTAACCAGGGTATTGTTTTCAAACAATGAATGATATCTGATTATTCTGGGAAATATGAGGCTCTCCGTTTTTACTTAACAGATCAGAACAGTGTTCCAAATAACAAGGTGAGAAGAACGTTTTAGCACTCAACACGATTATGCCTCCGAAATAAGTGATGACCTCAAGTGAACTTTCTCTGTGCTTATTTCTAATGGATATTAGCAGGTGTTTCTTCATATGTGAGGCCATTTTAAAATTAGTATTCATTAAATGTGGTATTTCCGAAAAAATAATATTCCACTATTCTGTCTAGAGCTCAACAACAAAACAAAACAAACCTTGGAAGCTTTCCGGGTACTGCATACTTTTAATAGCACAGAAGAGAAATGTTGATGTGTCAGTTCATTCAAAGTTCCCGAGAGACAATTAGAAAAGAGGAAAGGTGTGAGTTTTAATCATTCTGGTGTAGCAAACAGTCATCTGTGTCTCCTACTTTCATAATACAAGGGTTCTGACTTTATGTATCCATATTAAAGTAAATTCTAATGTAAAGTTATCAAAAAGCATTTCAACTGCTTGAATTGCATGGGGAATTAGACGAGGATTATGCAGCAAACTCCCTTATTAGTAATCACAACAAAATCTGTGCATTCAGACACTTATGTTGTTTTTAAATTATTCATCACTGATGTTGAAATTTAATATTACACTTTTTGTGTGTGTGTTGGACCAAATGACAGAAATGAATAACTCCTGATGCCTTCCCTCCAGGATTCACGGTTCAGAGAAACAATTTATATGCCCACCTTCAGTTAGGCATAACAATAACCAAGGTGGGTTTTCTTGGTAAGGAATTTAAATGCCGTAGGTTTTCTTTTTTCCATTTTACCACACTCACACATTACTCACCATTTATGATGTATATCTTCCTTTACAACCTGTCAGGGTCTAATCACTATGGAAATGCATCTAGGAATTTCTATGTGATTGTTTCCAGCAATGTTTAAAGCAAGAGAAAGAAAACTCAGCATGATAGGTAGCACCATTCAGAGCACTCATGTTGTGGACTCAACAAAATAGAACGAGCTAGCTGAGCGCCCACATTCCCTTTGTTCTGGTGGTGTAATGTGGACACAATGTAACCAGTTGTCTTACACTTCTGTGCCATATATTCCAAGATCCTGGAACTGAAAGGCCAACTTGGTTGTTTGCAGTCTCTGGATGGCAAAGAATGTAGAATGTCTCTACTCTGAACGCATTAGCCATTTGTTCTTTATCATTTGAAAAGTGTCTCCTCAGAGGTCCTATGAAATGGCTAAGAGGGAAAGCGACCTTACTGCCAAGCATGCTGAATCAGGTTTGATCCTTGTAACCTACAAGTTGGAAGAAGAGAACTGACTCCCAACAGCTTGTCTTATGACCTCTATGAATATGCTAAGATCCAATGTGGCATGTACAAACATGTACATGCTAAATGTAAAAATAAATGACTAATATACAAGCATATAATGAAAAAATACCTGTTCACTTTCCTTGTGAACTTATTAACTGAATTGTTTGCTGTCTTTTCTCCCATTCTTTATATGAATTTATGACATAAGTGTATCATATGAACATTTGGCAAAGAATCTCTTCCACTCTGTAGACAGCGACTGTATCTTTACTCTGTTGATTGTTCCTTACTCCAGGCTACCCACTTTAATTTTAATACAGTACCATGAGTCAACTCTTACTCTTGTTTTCTGAGACATTAGAGTCCTCTTCAAAAAGTTTGCCTATGTCTGATTATTTTTCAATTGCTAGTTTATTTCTTTTCTTAATTATTTACTTATGTTCTTTATATGAGTACACGGTAGCTGTCTTCAGACAAGCAGAAGAGAGCATCAGATACCATTATAGATGGTTGTGAGTCAGCATGTGGTTGTTGGGAATTGAATTCAGGACCTCTAGAAAAGCAGTCAGTGCTCCTAACCAGTGAGCCATCTCTCCAGCCCCTCATTTGCTGTTTTCTATACAAAGTTTCATTGTTTGTTCAGACATTGCAAGGTTATTGATCCATTTTGAGTTGATTTTTGTACAAAGTTGCAGGTAGAAATCTAGCTTTAGTCTTTTCATTCTATTTAAATGACTATCTTTGTTCATTTCAGTTTAGACCAGTATGCTATTTCATAGAATGCAAATCTCTGAATGAAAAATATTTGTACCTGCTGATGTAGGAATGTAGTATTAAAATGATTTTACTAATATAAAATTCTTACTTAATTATCTTTATCTCTAACCAGTTTTGTCTACACATTTCAAGTTCTATCTGTATTCAAGAGCCTGACTAGAAGCATATTGCTAGTCTTCATGGCCTTTTTGAGAAGAATCATTTCTTATTCTTGGTGCTTTCAAGAGCTTCTCTCCTCTGCCTTTGCTCTAGAGTTCCCTTGTTTGTGTATCTATCTGTTGATCTCTTAGAATTTGTCCTTCTTTGTGGTTCTGATCACAGACCTGTAGATTTCTGTTGTTAATGAGATTAGTTTTCATTCTATCTACTATGTCTCTTGCTTTTCTGGAACTATCGTTATACATTGATAGGAGGCACAGATTCCTGATCGTTCATTTATTTTTACTTTTATCTTTGCTGTTAATCAGGCTGAAGAATTTTAATTGACCTAACATTGGGGGTTGTGCACATCTCCTTCTGCTAGATCAATCACATTGTCATGACCCTTAGTAAACTTTTCATTCAGTTATTGTTGTTCTGAGATACAATTCCCAAGCACACAATCCCTAAGCATTTGCTCAGTTTTCTTGAATATGATTCTGCTTACTTACCTGACTGTATTTACCATTGTGGAATTAAGGCTTTGCCTAGACTCAGCAGAAGCATATTCTCTCAAATAGCTTCTACTTGCTTCATTTTTATTTTTCATGTACTATTTCTCTTTTCAAAGTGTTTGTAGAAAGCTGAACAAAATTATCATATGACAACTCTGATTATGGGATTATGTTAATGACATTCCTCCCTGTTGTTGTTACTCTTCTTTCTCCTGTTCCTATTGATTGCCATATGAGTTTTTTAAAGAAAGTATAATGTAGCTAGTTATTGTTCTGGGTATCCATTGAAGTACTGGCTTCAGTTTGCTGATCAAATGATGAGTGAAAAGACATTTCCTTAAATGCTTTCAACTATTCTGTCTCCATAGTTTTCTCAAGGGGCTGGGGTTGTAATGGTCTCCTTTGTGACTGTCAAGGCAGTCAATACACAACTATGAAATGATGCCTTTTATTTTCCCAGTATCCCACAGGTAAGCATGAGGATTTATGTCTTTATAGGACTTTTCTGGACATGTGAATCTTCCCATACCTGTGTGTGCCTTCTAGATTTCCTAAGATATATTTGTATTTTTCCAAATTACATGCAAAATTATGTCTTAGCTCCCTTTATATCTGCTCATCACCCTGCTTTCTCCATCTGTTAACACCACCTCAGGTAGCTACATTCATATTCTTTCCTGAGCGCACTTGGAGAAAACAGCCATTCATCCTTACAGACTTGTGCATCAGTATAAAAGGAGACACATGGTATGGTGTCTACCCGGAATGACCTCTAGAAGGCTAGCAAGTCATCAAAAAGCTGTACGAAGCTCAGGAAGTGGAGCTAGGTTGATGGAAGTAGTTTATTGGATGTGCTATTAAAATGCGTATTGAGACCCTGGCTCCTTACCATTTCCACTTCTTCCTGGCCGCGATGAAAGAAATTGTTTTGTTCTGCCATGCCTTTTCTCCATGGAAATTCTGCTTTTTACTGGCAAAAACAGCAGAGTGATACCATTGGGGTCTGAAACTCTGAAACTCAGATGCAAATGTATTTTAATTTTTAAACTGATTAACTAAATACATTTTGAGTTTAACTACCCAGAAACCTATGTGCATGTTAAACGATGAAGCCTTGATCTCTGCACATCTTGTAAGCCATACTATGTGCCCCTTTCCAGCTTTACACTGCTAAGCTTTTTGAATGGTTATATACAGAAAAGAGTGCAATGTATGTCTGAAGGATTTATTTTAGAAGGGCACAATGTTTTTTTTTTTTTTTTTTTTTTTTCTTTTTTTTTGGAGCTGGGGACCAACCCAGGGCCTTGTGCTTCCTAGGCAAGCGCTCTAACCACTGAGCTAAATCCCCAACCCCTGGGCACAATGTTTTAAGAGGTAAACTTTCAAAGACCTCCATTGTGTAATACCATCATGTTAATGGCTATGTTTTTTTCATATTAAACAGGAGTAGATCAATTATTAGAAATGTCAAATTTCTGATATGAGGCTTTGAAGGAGTTCTCATCTCATTGTGTCCCATCTAGTTGATGCTAAAATGCTACTTTTCACTAGGGTGGTATAACTGTAGTTTATAAGATGGAGTCATACAAACAACAATGCCAACCAACCAGAGCATCCTGGGACTAAACCACTACCAAAACACTATATATACATGGACTGACCCAGGGCTTCACCTGCATAGGTAGCAGAGAATAGCCTTGTTGGGGCACCAGTGGAAAGGGAAGCCCTTGATCCTGCCAAGATTGGACCCCCAGGGCAGGGGAATATGGGGGGGGACAGTAAGGGGATGTATGGGGTGAATACCCGTATGGGGGAGGGGGGAGGCGATGGGGGCTTATGGACAGGAAACCAGGAAAGGGACTAACATTTGAAATGTAAGTAAAGAAATATATCTAATAAAAATTAAAAAAAAAGGAATTCAGATAAAGAAAGATACAGACATTACAGAGTTTGCTACTCTTAGGATGTATTCTTTTGTCTTGAATTAAAACTCCTGGCTCACTAAAACCTTCCTTCCTTTGAGAATCCTAGAAAGGTTCATTTGGATAATCTTCACTTAGGATGTCCCCTCATCATATTAACTTTGGGTCAATGGTAAAGAAATTATCTATAAATCTAGGCTTCTGTTTTCCTCATTTTTCTTTCAAATGAAAGAAAAATGTGATCTGCATAGGTCTGTGGTTGTATACCCCACACATTAAGCCATTACCTGCCTGTTTGAAAGCAAAGAAAAAAATATCTGATTTATGAAAAGACTTAAATGAGAAACCATGCATTTCATAATAATACTATTTATCCTCATTGAAAGTTGTAATGAAAGATGTACAGTCATAGATTTTTTTTTCTAGAAGGAAAATATTAAAATGAAAGGTCAGGGTATTTTATCAAAAGCCAGGTGGCCAATGACAAGAGATTACCTCAAGGATCCAAGGTACATCAGTCCCTCTCACTTGGGGCATTTTACATGATATTTCTGCAATGACTAAATCTAATTAAAATGAACAGGGATAAAAAATCAAGTAGACACTATTTATGTGCAGTCATATTTACTTGGGTAAAACTATAAATGTTGGTACTTAAAACCACGAGCTTCAGAAAAACACAGTTCTTAATTCAAGTCCTGCTCTGTCATGCAACAATTGTGTGATATTTAGTCTTTGTAAACTTCAGTTTTCCCATTTACCAAATGTAGAGTTGTGTGAGAACAAATGCTACATGTTGTGTATGAAGTTCCAAATTCATTGCCTACAGAAGCCATACAAGTGCTAATTATACAGTGGTTATTATTAGCATGGGCTTCAGCACTGATGCTATTAAATGCTTGTGCATATAGAGAGACAGGTCTTAAAACTCAGTAGCTTTTAAAAATTAGTGAAGCTCCTATGATCTAAGAGAAGGAAGCAGCAAGCACAAGGCCTACACAGGTCTGTACTAGGCTTTCTGTGTATATATTTACAGCTCTTGGTTTAGATTTCTATGGAACACCAGAGAATAAGGATTTTTTTCTTCTTCTTCTTCTGTCTGCATGCCTTGTCTAATATGCTGGTTTTCGTTTTATCTGATTATATTCTATTGAGTTGTAGTTTGCTGTTATCTCTCAAAAACCTATTCTTTTCTAACGGGAGACAGAAATGTGGTCGGTTCAGCTGAGAAGGAGAATGAGGAGAAGCTGGGAGGAGAAGAGTGAGAGGAAACTGTAATCGTGATATATTGTAAAAGAGAATAATCTATTCTTAATCAAAGGGGGAAAGTCTGATAATTTCAAGTATGACCTGATCCACATAAGAAATGGAAAAATAGGAAATTTACTCAGTGCCTTATGTCCATAATAGTAAGGTGTGAGTGGCTCAAATAACTAGTGAGTTTTCTGTAGGGCAGCTATGCAAACAAATCTTCTTCACAATTTTGGAGAAACAGTCTAGATTTAGCATAAGAGACTGATTAACTCTGTTCATTATCTTCTTATTTCATTGCACTACTTTGTCCCATTTTATCAACTCAGAATTATTTTATTACTTGTCTAATAACAAGTAAGAACATACTTGATTTTGCTAGCTGCTAGATCACATATGAAAGCATCTTGCCCTCATGCAAAATGTTTTTTTAATTCAAGTATATAATCTATCTATGAAACATTGTTTTATTTTATTTTTATTTTGTTAATTTACAAAATAGTATAGTTTCTCTTCCACAGCAATAACAATTATATTATCATCATTTGTTTTGGTTCCAATTTTATTCCATTTCATTGTAATGCTTATTCAGTTTTCTGATTTATTTATTTATGTGGTGTGCATATACAATAAAGTATAAGAACATGCACAGTACTTTTTGAAGTTGTTAGGCAGTGAGGTCTCGTATATCTTCAAATGTTAAAGGCTATGGCATCCATCTTGATTATCCTGCAGAACTTCATGGTAAGGCCCTATTGCCACAAACTTGATTTATTGAAAATTGGGAAATCAGACTGGTAGGACCTGGAAGATTCATGTCTACCAGCTAGCTTACATAGGATTGAAAGATACTATGCATGTTACTAAAGGGAAGAAAAGCATCACAGTTGTATCCAGCTACAAAGCTCTTTATTCTTTTTTATTGGATAGTTTATGTATTTACATTTCAAATGTTATCCCCTTTCCTAGTTCTCCCCTCTCCCATTCGCCTACCCCTGCTTCTATGAAAATGCTCCCACTCCCACCTCGACACCCTGTCTTCACAGGACCAAGAGCTTCTCTTCCTATTGATGCTGGACAATGCCATTTTATGCTACATATGCAGCTGGAACCATGGGTCTCCCCATGTGTACTCTTTGGTTGGTGGTTTAATCCCTGGGAGTTCTGGAGGGGGACGCGCAGGTCTGGTTGGTTGATATTGTTGTTCTTCCTATGAGATTGCAAACTGCTTCAGCTCCTTCAGTCCTTTCTCTAACTGCTCCACTGGGGTCCCTGTGCTCAGTCAGATAGTAAGTGCAGGCATCCTCACCTGTATCAGTAAGGTATACTTAATACTTGCTAAGACTTTCTGTTCAAAAGATCTCCCTACTCCCAATATTTTACAAAACTTTTATAAAATGGAAGTCTTGATTGTCAGGGTTAGTATTTAAAATTAGCAAAACTAAGACGTGATAATTCGTTTAAGTTACACTAAGCAATGAATGATATAATGCAAACCATGCATGCAAACTCCAGTGTCTAATAGCTTCCTACTGAAACAAGAAGAAGTTTCGGTGGTTAATACATAGAGAATATATGCCAGGATGAAAGGCAACACAAGTAGTTGAAATGGTTTAATAAAAGAATAATAGATATAATTAAATATAATTATAGTGCAGCGTATGTATGACTCACTTTCTTTAATACTTTTATAATATTCTATTGTGTAAATGTATGATATCTTTATTACCCATTCATCTGTTGCTGGACATCTAGTCCATTTCTATTTCCTGTCTATTGTGAAAAAAGCAATGAAGAAGGATGAACAGATATCACTACAGTAAAATATGGTGTCTGTTGAAGATATATCCAATAGAGGTACGGCTGGATCATATAATAGACATATTTTTAGCATTTGAAGAACTTTCCACAATGATTTCTGTAGTGGCTACAACTGATTACATTCCTACTAGCAATAAATACATGTGCTAGATTGTGGTACCATTAGATGTGGTCCCTCATGCCTGTAATCTCAGAATGAAGAAGGGTGATCCCAGATGAATTTGAGGGTAGCATCCTACAGAGCTATGAGTATCTTATTCACAACAAAGACTCAGAGTGAGGACAATACCCAGACAAAAAGATAAAGTTGGAATGACATATGCATATTTCAACCAGTTTAGATGTTAATAACAAATCATTCATATCATAATAATGATTAATTTAATCTGAAGTAATGTATTGAACTGTGGGACTCAAATTTGAATCAAGTCTGCTACAATGATTCAATAAATAAGCTAGCTTTAAAGATTAAGTACAAATCTCAACATATAGCTAGGTATATATATATTAGGCAGCATTAAACAGATTTAAAGCACAATTAGTTAATTGGCAACTGTATATGAATTCATGCATTTTTATAGTCATGTGCATAGACATGTATGGTTATAAATATATTCATAGAAATTCATGCCTCAACATTTTCTATAAAATCAGATCTTAGCAAGGAGAATTATTAATATATAATCTCTTCTAAGGCAGTACAATGGATTTTAAAGTCTTGAAAAAATAAATAAGATACCAGTGGAAAAATGTGTCATCTACTATTTGATTGGTAATAGCAAAATGACAATGTATTCTTAGCACATATTACTACCACAATAGTTGTGGTTCACAGACCATGACTTTGTGACAGCTGTATAATTTTAGTGAAATTATGAAGAATAAAGCATTGTGATGTTAAAAACGCTTCAAAATTAGTCTTTGCACTTAAAGACCTTATGTAATAACATGGTGCTACACGTAAACATCTTTTAAGTTTCAATTTGCAAAATGAAGAACGTAACAGGCATTTTCTTTCATGTTAACTTCAAAATTCTTTATGCTAACACAAGTAATCAAACTTTGCTAGTTTACACATTTTTCTTATTAACAGTTCCATTGCAATTTGTTTATTTATTTATTTATTTATTTATTCATTATTTGTGGTTGCATGTATATAATTATGTACGTGTGTGGAAGTCAGAGGACAAGTTTGAGTATAATTACTCAGGCACCATTCACACTTCCTTTTGAAATGATGTCTCTAACTGGCCTCAATTTGCCAAGTAGCCTAACATGGATACCCAGCAAGCCCCAGGGGTCTGCTTGTCCTGACTACAGGGACAGGACATCACTTTCAGATCTTTTGACATGGAATCTAGAGAGCAAATTCAGGTCATTGTAAGTAATTGACTTAGTGAGCCATTTCTCACCTCTCTCTCTCTCTCTCTCTCTCTCTCTCTCTCTCTCTCTCTCTCTCTCTCTCTCTGTGTGTGTGTGTGTGTGTGTGTGTGTGTGCGTGCGTTCATGGGTATGTGCATACATGAGGAAGTTAACTGAAATTTAAACCCTTTTACACAATTTAAATTTAACAAAACCAATTCAACAATAGTTTATAAAAATTATAAAAACTTTAAATTATTGCTTTTTTCTAATGAATTTGAAAAATGATGTATCAAATATCATTAGTATACTGAATTGGCTTGCAACAAAAATCCAAATGCTATCATTTTGAATCATTACTTTAAATATAAGGCAATTTAATAATTTCAAACTATATATCATTTTCTATTAGATAATCGAGACTTTCACATTATTAATAATGCTGTGAAATAGTATAATTTATAATAAAATTGACTGGTTATAAGAGAACTAGAAAGAGAAAATACATAACATTCATCAGATAAATTTTTAAAAATTAAAAAATAATTTTTAAATATCTGTGTGTCTGTCAGATTACCAAGGAGATTTTTTCCATTCCTTGCCCCTGGATAAAAGATAGACTCACACCACGAGGAGTACCTTTGGTGGATTTCACCTATGGAAGTCAAAAGGCTGCACCCAAATTGCCAGCAAAGATGAGTTCTATTAAGTTTAGAACTTTGAAAAATCTTCTTCAACCTGTATTCTGCAGGATGAAATTTCACATAATTCAATTTTTTTGCTTCTGACGGCTCTTGGTTTTGAATGCCTATTTGCTGAAGAAAGCCTTCATATCTCAGAAGTCATCCAGAGATCCTCTGAGCTCACCCCTATCTCTTTCTTAGGGAACTCTCCCATGTGGTTTTAAGGAAAGTGGGCAATTTTTATCTATTACGTTGCAACAGCATAAGCCAGGCACCACACCAAGCTTTGTTGTTATATAAACTTAATTGTAGAAGTAATATTCTTGATTCTTCACTTTTATTCTGTACTCTGCTGCTTGCTACTAACATTAAGCTTAATAGACCTAATGTGAAGAAAAATAAAATTTAAGGGTAAATGAATGAAACTTGAAAAAAAAATCCACTACGAAAAACATGGTCAGAAGAAATAGACATTGAATAGCCTATCTCATATGTGTATGATTAGCTTCAACCCTTTAGATTATGCAGTTAACTTGAAAAAGAAAAAAAACTATGTAACCCAGGTAATGACAAAAATGTCAATATGAAAATAAAGAGAGAAAATACCTAGGGTGGAAAGTTTTAAATAGGGATAGGATTAGGGGAATGGGGTTGGGGGAGACTGAGAGGGTGGGAGGCCCTAGAGAACCCACAATAGTATAGACTCATGCTGTCTCACTTGGTTGCCCACCAGAATAAAATAATATGATTCTATTGCTGAAAACTCATCATAATATGTTTGCAAGGTAGAAAGAAATCATGTTAGAATTACGTTTGAAATTTTCTTCGTGTAGGCTAGCTTTCAAACATCTGGAAGTTGCTACAGAGACTCCTAGAGATAGAAGACATCACAGTCTTACCCATGAATGAATGCTATGAATATCACGACCAGTTGGCTAGACAACATGGATCACATGTGCAATAGTGACGTGACAATTATGAGATAAGTAATTTCTCTCTGATCGGGTCTATGGTGTGCACTATAAAAGGGAGTTCATGCCTGGTACTATAACTGGTCACAAACTCAGGCCAAGGAACGTCAGCAGTTGGATGTGAGAAATTCATACTCATGTTTAATACTCAGAATGTCAAATTGTGTTCTGAGTTTCAATGTCTAAACTATCAGAGAAAGGGCAATTTCAACCCCAATCAAAGAAGGGTCTCTTTGCAATGAATGCTGCTGAAAGGGGAGATTAGTTGCATTCCAAAATGTTGGGAGTAAGAACTAAGGGCCTAGCCCTAAGCAATGCATTTATACCACCCCCTCTAAAGATCAGAGAAGCTTACAGAAGAGATGGAAATAATGTAAGAGTTGGAAGATTGGAAGAAAAATGCAAATTTTCATTCTTTATGCATGACACAGGCCATGTCATCATAAATTCATAATAGTTGTGACTATCTATGCTGGGTCTTCACAGGACAGACTTCTTCATCTCTTAGTTACTCATTGGGAAGGAGCCCATGAATCTGCCATGTGTCTCAGTTTCTGAATAATGGTTCAGAGGCTTTTTTATGCAAGAAAAATTCCTAGAGCATGAGCTTGGGCTACTAACTCATAACTTGTATTACCTGTTTATTCTACTCTATGTCTGCCACATGGCTGGTTCATTACCTTTCCTAGTTTCTCATGTCTGCTTTCTTCAGAGTCTAGGTGGTGCATCTCCTCTGTCTTATAAACTCCAAGAGTTCAAATCTCTCTACAAGAACACTAACCTTCTATTTCCTGCATTTTGCTGATAGGCCATCTGCTTTTTATTGCATTTGCTTCCACATAATGCACAAGAATTTCTTACTACACCCCTTATTGAAAAAAATATAGGCTATTGATAGACACATGAGTGAATTCACTAGATTCCAATGCTTGGTTCTAATCCCATGACTGCACAGACAATGCTGGTCAAAACCAAAGGAACAGAAACAAATGAAAAGAAACCAATAAGAGAAAGAAATTAGTGGAGAAGAGGGGCTGGAAGGGAAGAGAGTGCTTTGAGGAGGGTAGCCTTCAGAATGCACCATATGCATGTGTAAAAGGCAGAATTTATGACTATGATGTCCAGAGAGCTATTTGTAAAGATTTATTTTTAATTGTGTGTGTGTGTGTGTGTGTGTGTGCGTGCACACATGTGCACAGTGGCCAAAAACCAAAATTCATTAATCCTCAAGTAATAATTTATAATTACACATAGTCAGTTTGATGAATTACTAATATTTGAAGCCTGCTTCTCAATAGGAAGACAATATTAGAAGCAGACCTCAACTCTACACAACATACACTTTTAGCTAAAGATGATGAGACCTTGACAAAATGATTCTACATTTTATCTGGAAGAATCAAGTGGCAAAATAAATTTTAAAAAAATGGTGGCTGGAGAGATGGCTCAGAGGTTCAAAGCATTTATTCAAGATACGCAGTGCTCTTGCAGATGATCTATGTGAGTTTCATTTACTTCAGATGGCTCCTGAATATCACTAACTCCAGCTTTAGGAATTCTGATACACTTTTCTTGTTTCTGTAGACCCACACAAAACATGTTCTATTCTCTCTCTCTCTTGCTCTCTCTCGCTCTCTCTCTCTCTAAAACACACACACACACACACACACACACAAACACACAAACACCCACACACATACACAAACATGCACACAAAAAAAAACACAGACACAGATAATTAACACCACAAACTAAGTGGATTTTTATTATTAAATAAAATGTTTCCCCATAAACATTGGAAAAAGTAGTGAACCATGGTATGAAACATTAATGGATTTAGAATGTAAAAATTAATCAACTATCACAGTATACTAGCATTTCGCAGGGTTACTGTTGCTGTGATGAAACACCATGACCAGAGCAACTTGCTGAAGGGAGGTATTTATTTGGATTGCTCTGCCACACCATTGATTTTCAATGAAGGAAATCAGGACAGGAACTCAGGGCATGAGCCTAGATCAGGAGCTGGTGCAAGCCCATAGCAGAGTGTTGCCTATTGGTCTGCTTTCATTTTTATAGAACTCAGAACCGTATGCCCAGAGGTAGCCCCACTCACAAACACTAAGCCCTTCTACATCAATCACTAATTAAGAAAATGCCCACCAGCATCTCTTTCTCCACACCCTTGGCAGCATCTGTTGTCACCTGGATTTTTGATCTTAGCCATTCTGACTGGTGTGAGGTAGAATTTCAGGGTTGTTTTGATTTGCATTTTCCTATTGACTAAGGCTGTTGAATGTTTCTTTAAGCATTTTTCGGCTATTCGATATTCCTAAGTTGAGAATTCTTTGTTGAGCTCTGTACCCCATTTTTTTTGGTTCTTTTTTTCGGAGCTGGGGACCGAACCCAGGGCCTTGCGCTTCCTAGGCAAGCGCTCTACCACTGAGCTAAATCCCCAACCCCTGTACCCCATTTTTAATAGGGTTGTTTGATTCTCTTGAGTCTAACTTCTCAAGTTCTTTGTATATATTGGCTATTAGCCCTCTATCATGTAGGATTATTAAAGATCTTCTCCCAGTCTGTAGGTTGCTGTTTTATCCTGATGATAGTGTCCTTTGCCTTACAGAAGCTTTACAATTTTATGAGATCCCATTTGTCTATAGTTGATCTTAGAGCCTGGGCCATTGGTGTTCTGTTCAGGAAATTTTCCCATGTGTGGATATGTTCAAGGCTCTTCCCCATTTTCTCTTCTATTAGTTTCAGTGTATCGGGTCTTATGTGGAGGTCTTTGATCCACTTGGACTTTAGCTTTGAACAAGGAAATAATAATGGGTGAATTTCATTCTTTTTCCTTGTTGACCACCACTTAAGCCAGCACCATTTGATGAATATGCTGTCTTTTTTTTCCACTGGATGGTTTTAACTGTTTCGCCAAAGATCAAGTGACTATGAGTGGGGTCATTTCTGGTTCATAAATTCCATTCTATTCATCTAGTTGTCTGTCTCCTTACCAACAGCATGTGCTTTTTATCTCTATTGCTCTATCGAAAAGCTTGAGGTCAGGGATAGTGTTTTCCTCAGAAGTTCTTTTATTGTTGAGAATGGTTTTTGATATCCTGTTTTTCTGTTGTTCCAAATAAATTTGAGAATTGCTCTTTCTATCTTTGTGAAGATTTGGGTGAAATTTTAATGGGGATTGCATTAAATCTGTAGCTTGCTTCGGTAAAATGGCCATTTTCTACGTTATTGCTGCCAATCTATGAGCATAGGGAATCTTTCCATTTTCTGAGGCCTTCTTTGATTTCTTTCTTCAGCAACTTAAACTTCTTGTGGTACAGTTCTTTCACTTGCTTGTTTAGAGTCACACCAAGACATTTTATGTTATTTTAACTATTGTGATCAAGCCTCTGATTTATTTGAGTTAATTTTATATCTAGCTACTTTGCTAAAATTATCAGCTGAAGGAGTTGCTAGTAGAATTGCAAGCTGGTACAACCACTCTGGAAATCAGTCTGGTGGTTCCTCAGTATATTAAACATAGTACTACCTGACGACCCAGTTGTACCACTCCTGGGATATACCCAAAAGCTGCTCCAACATATAACAAGGACATATGCTCCCCTATGTTCATAGAAGCCTTATTTATAATAGCCAGAAGCTAGAAACAGCCCAGACGTTCTTCAACAGAGGAATAGATGCAGAAAATGTGGTACATTTATACAATGGTGTACTACTCAGCAATTAAAATCAATGACTTCATGAAATTCAGAACCAAATGGATGGAACTAGAAAGTATCATCCTGATTGATGTAACTCACTCACAAAAGAACACACATTGTATAGACTCACAGATAAGTGGATTAGGCAAAAAGCTAGGAATACCCATGACAAAACTTGCAGACCATATGAAGCCCAAGAAGAAGGAAGACCAAAGTGATGGTGCTTCAGTACTACTTGGAAGGAAGAACAAATTAACCACAGAAAGTAGAGAAGTAGAGGGTGGAAGGGACTTGGGAGGAAGAGAGGAGAGGGAGGGAAAATGGGGAGCAAGATCAGGTGTGGGAGGAGATGGGGGATAAATACAGAGAATCAGGAAATTGAACAAAGATGTTTAGCAATGTGAGATGGAGAATTGGGGTGGGGAGCAACCAAAAAGTCCCAGAAGCCAGAAAAGCAAGAGGCTCCCAGGACCGAACAGGGATGACATTAGCTGAAATACCCAAAAAATGGAAGAGAGAACCTGTGGACACCATATTGAGAGATTAAGCATAATCCCCAGTTGAGGGATGGGGCCGCTGACCCTTCTCAAATATTTTAACCCAGAATTCCTCCTGTCTGAAGGAAATACAGGGACAAAGAGTGGATCAGAGACTGAAGGAAAGGCCATCCAGAGATTGAGCCACCTGAGGACCCATCTTATATGCAGTCACCAAACCCAGTCACTATTGCTAATGCCAAGAAGTATTTGCTGACAGCAGCCTGATATAGCTGTCTCCTAAGAGGCTCTGCCAGATCCTTAACAATACAGATGTGGATGCTTGTAGCTAACCATCAGACTGAGCATGGAGACCCCCAGTGGATGAGTTAGTGGAAGGACTGACAAAACTGAAGGACTTGCAATCCTCTAGGGAAAACAAATATATATATATATATATATATATATATATATATATATATATATATATATGACCCCAATGACCCCAAGAGCTCCCAGAGCCTACTAAATCACTAAACAAAGAGTGCACAAGGTGAATGGCTGCAGCCACAAATGTAGCAGAGGATAGCCTTGTCTGGCATCAATAGGAGGAGCAGCCCTTGGTCCTGTGAAAGTTCCATTCCTCAGTGTAGGGGAATGCCAGGATGGTGAGGTGCGAGTGGGTGGGTGAGAGGGGAAGCATCTTCAGAGAAAGAGGAGGAGGGGTATGGGGTAATCAGGAAAGGGGATATCATAAGAAATGTAAATGCATAAAACAAGTAACAAAAATTTTCATAAAGAGAAAAAAATTTTCCATACAGCCTGCTCTAATGGAGGTATTTTCTCAACTGAAACACCCTCTTCCCTGATGACTCTAGCATGGGACACAATTGACATAAAACTAGAAAGTACACCCACCCAATCAACATTTTTCCATTATACCTCTTTGCAATATGGTTATTGCTGTGACAGAAAGATTAAGTTTATAAGATTGAAATGATTCAAGGTTATTTTGACGTGCAATTTAGAGATATTATGGGGTCTCCACAATCACCAGCATCCTGATGAACTATTTTTAGGACTGATACTTAGTCATCCTCAGTAGACATTCTCACATATTGACCTCTAACATCAATAAGTTTAACTGTCACTTTTTATGCCTAAATTTCATCCAAGAAAATAATAAAGATTATGTGAAAGGACTTAAATTATCAACCCGCTAGTATTTCATCAACAAGAAAGTAGTCATATTGTTAAAGGAGGTCTCTGAAGCACTGTCTTTAGCAAAGTAGCAATAGGTAAAACTGAATATTTATTCCAAAGAAATCACTTTCCTGTAGATGTTACTGGTCTGTCCATTTAAATATCTAACTATTGTATTTATCCACTTTTTTTCTTTTTTAAGTCATTTTTTCACTGTTATGACAAAGCATGTAAGATAATCAAATTGGAAGGAGAAAAATAGTCTGGTTCTGGCCATGCTCAACTTTCTTTCTTTTCTTCATTTTTAATTGGATATTTGGAAAATTTCTATTTACATTTCAAATGTTATTCCATTTCCTGGTTTAATGTCCATAAGCCCCCTATCCCATCCACCTCCCCTTCTTCTATAAGGGTGTTCCCCCTCTGCAACCAGCTTTCCTTCCCGCCCCCCCCCACCTTGACATTCCCTTACACTAGGGGGTCAAACCTTGACAGGACAAGGGCTTCTCCTTCCACTGGTGCCCAACAAGGCTATTCTCTTCTACATATACAGTTGGAGCCATGGGTCTGTCCATGTGTAGTCTTTGGATGGTGGTTTAGTCCCTGGGAGCTCTGGTTGGTTGGCATTGTTGTTCTTATGGGGTTGCAAACCCCTTCAGCTCCTTCAATCCTTTCTCTAACTCCTCCACCTGGGACCCCATTCTCAGTTCAATGGTTTGGTGCTAGCATCTGCTTCCATATTTGTCATGCTCTGGCTGAGCTTCTCTGAGGACAGCTATATCAGGCTCCTGTCAGCATGCACTTCTTGACTTCATCAATATTGTCTAGTTTTAGTGGCTGTTTATGTATGGGCTGGATCCCCAGGTGGGCCAGGCTCTGAATGGCCATTCCTTCAGTCTCTTCTCCAAACTTTGTCTCCATATCCTATCCTATGAATATTTTTGTTCCACCTTTCAAGGAGGACTGAAGCATCTACTCATTGCTCATCCTTCTTTTTGAGCTTCATGTGGTCTGTGGATTTTATCTTGGGTCAATTTTCTTAAATTGCTTTTGAGTCTATGGTTCAGTAATGCATCATGGAAAACAGAATGGATCAATAGTGCTCAATTAATGTGATCCTGGATGTGAAACTTAGAGGTAGAAGTTAGCGTCTCAATTTTACCAGTTCAGGATTCAGACCAATGAACAAGGTACCTTCCCCTCAACCATTCCCCTTAAAGTTTCAGACATGTTCTGCATTATGCAACAGCCAAACAGCTAATGCTTCAAAATATGGAATGGCAGTGTTTATATTGGTTCTAAATACTGATCCACTTATAAAGGAAGACATAGTTTCATGTATAGGTGAGGTAAGTTTCAAGTAATTCAAAAAATTATGATCTTGCATGAATGACCTAAAATTTCACATTAACTCTCATTTGATAAAATCTTTTCTAATATACTACAGGTGACATTTTATAATTTTATACAATATGATTAGGTAGAAATTCATAGGTATGAAGATGATTAAATAACAAAACACAGACTGATGGAATATGATGCAGTGTTCAATATCAAGCTTAAATTTAGATCCAGTGAATATGCTCATGGATGTCGATGTAGATGCTCATGGATGCTGATGTAGATATATCCACTAGGTTTCTATGGCTGTAGTAAGACACAATGACCAAGCTAATTTACCAAAGGGATCGTTTCATTGGGCTTGCATTTCCAGGGAGTTGGAGTTGATGGTGCAGGTATGAATACATGGTGATAGGCAGTTAGAGTAGTAGTTGAGGGTTCACGTCTTGAACCTCAAGCAAGAGGTAGAGAGGGCACACTGTGATTGGTATTGTAGGGTTTTTTTTTAAACTATAAAAGTTGACCCCAGTGACACACCACCGACAAAGACAAACCTCCCATTCCTTCCCAAACATTTCACTACTTGGGAATCAAATTTTCACATAATTGAACTAACCAGCAGTGCTATCAGTAAAAACAGGAAAAAATTATCTATAAATTAGTTTCCGTGTTATAGCTGTAAATGTACACATATGTATATATGTGCATATAAACACGATATATATATAATTAAATATTCATAAAAGTGTCATTGGAGTGTCTCAGTTTCATTGCATGAAAGCACATAGTCTGCACAAATGATTTTCAATGATTTTAAGAGTTTCTCAGTGTAACAGCCATGACAGCAGATCTCACACTGTCTTCCAGTTTGGTTCTCTGGTACTGACATTGTTGGAAATTATGTTTACAAGTTAGGCCACCTCTCTGTGAGACACAAGTAACTTCACTTGGCAATGTCACTGTTACTACCACTGTGACCTTGAAAGAGACTCTAATATAATAGCTTTTTCTGTTCTTTTGCTATGATAACTGGCTCTTTATTTTCTTTTAAACTTAAAGGTTTAAACGACTACGGATCACTAAATCGAGGCTTACTAAACCTCAATAGAAATACTTCACTTTGTTAAATCAAGAATTAATTTTGAACTTAATTTTAATTTAAAATTGATATTGTCTATCAGTTAATGTTATTTGAATTAAATGTTCTCAGAAAATATACTGAAAGTAATTCTAGTGGACTGAAGAACAAAATTTAGACTTTTTCAATAAATTAAAAGGGGGACATTGGTATAAAATTCTATTTAGAAAAAGAAATCATATACTCTTACTTCCAAAATTAGATTTTAGGGAAGATAATTTTACACTTTACATTTAGACCAGACCATTGGTGCAAAAATCATTCTGTGGACATAAATTATTTATGTGACCTCAGTATTTGTATTCATTGAAAGAAAACTTTCTGGTTATGCTTCAGTTAGCACTTTTTTTCTGGTGCTGTATTTTTTTTTCTGAAGAGATATTTATGAAAATACAATTGATTATTGGTATTCTTTTGCTAGTCACTCTGTGGAATCCATACTGTGTTTGGTCATGTGTTAATGCAATGCCATTATAGCCTATAATAAGGCTACTATCTTGGAAGATGAGAATTACTCCCACATCTTAGAAATGTTGAAAATGACGCAGTGCATTGTGGTAGTTTTGTGATTTGTCATTAGTGACACAAAGCTGGTGTAAGTATAGAGAGTGCTCAGCAAATGTCGGGGAATAGAAAATGGGGTTCAGCGTGGGAAGACAGAGTAAAGTTTGATATCATGCAGTAATGGGCTTTTAGAGGTAGAATAGGGATTTCAGGAATAAATTTCAATACACTGAAATACATGCTCAATATTCATGCTGAAGAACTGAAAATGAATAATAAGGAAAAATATGTTAGGGAAAATTATAGTAGATTATGTTGAGAAATCTCATTCTGTTTCACTTTATACTTCATTTATTAAGTATGGTTCTGACCACTTCTGTTTCTATAAACTGAAACTAAAAATGAGAAATTTTATGTTTTTGTGTGTACTCCAAGTTCTCAGTACTGAGTATCTCTACTTTCTCCTGTTTGCCCAGTTGCTACCTCATCATTATTACTGATAACATTCCTGTCAAAACAGGAGTATTCCATAGAAAATGATTAATGAAAAGTAAATCTTGAAATTAAGAATAGAGTTACAAGAAAAAATGAATAAGCACTATGATATTAATCATGATATTAAGCAGTTTATAGTTATTTATAACTTTTTTATAACAGTTATTTATAACAGTTTATTTATTTAGAGAAATTCCAAATTTTCAGGCTGATGCAGTCACTGATCTCTAATAGATTCTGAAAATATATAATGAATGGTAAAACACTAAGTTGAGAAAAAGAGAATATAAAGATTATGTCCAGAGAAACCATTTAAAAATAGCTTCTGATTGGCTGTGAATCAATGAAATAATGCAATAAACATGATTTGTACAACTTCTAATCTAGTCAGAGACTGTACCAAACATCCCCAAGCAGAACTACTACAAATGAATTTAAATGATTTTTTCAAATTAGCTAAGTCATTTATACTTTTAATGTTAAAATGACTTTCTGAGAAAATTTTAATTTTACTAGTTTTTACAATATGCTAAATTGTTACTTAATCAGAAAGAAATTAATGTAATGTTTGCCATCATCTTTTCTTCAACACAAAAATCAAGTGTATCTCCCTGGACAAATTCATTTAACATGCTTTGAAGAGGATACAACCATGTTTCTTTTCTGTCCTTAGGACTAAACACATGGCTCTAATCAGTTAACAATACTTACCACTATAATTCATGACCTGCTCACAAAAAGACGACTTGAATGTCTAACTCCATTTCTGTCATAACAAAATTATGATAAATAAGCAAAGTGGTTTAGCCAATGAAAATTAAGAGGATGCATTTCCCTAGCTCAGAAATCTACTTAAAGGCTTTGCATAGTGACTCCTAAGTGTCATGAAAAAGACATTCCAAAATATTTTGTCCATTTCCATGTTTGTGATTTTTCTTTCTTTACCTAAGACTCTCAATGTTTTTTTTTTTATCTAAGCACTTGGGAAGCTATTAGAGGTTTATGGTACAGATCACAAACGAAGCAACTCATGAAGAATGTTACTAAAGTTTTAGAGGAAAAATGACCCATTTGTAACCATTGAACCATTGTTCCAGGGATATAGGGATAGATGGAGAATCACAAAAAATTAGCCACATTGAACAACTTTTTAAGTTACTTGTGTTCTTGCAGTGGCAAAATACCTAAAAAAAATTTCAGGAAAGAAGAAAGATGTGTTTTGTGTAATAGTTCATGATTATTCTCCATCATTGAAGAAATTTCATGGCAGCCTAGGGTCAAAGCCTCTGGTTACAACAAATCTACACTGCGGAAGCCAAGAGCAATGAATACTGTTTTGTGACTTCCTTCTTTTATTCAGTGCAAGAAACAAGTATTTAGTGCTGCCACCCTTATGAAGTTTGGATGTTTCCATGTTAATTAGCCCAACTTGAAATGCCCTCTTCTGTGATGCAAAAGTATGAAAATAACATTAAAATTACATTCTAAGAGAGTGAAAATTTTAATGGACCTCAGAAGCAAAATAATATTCCTCAAAGTTACTTAGGACTTAAAACTGCTGGCCTGTTGTGCGGGAAACTCTTTGTTTGACTCATCTTTCAGAGAACAATGTAACAATCTTACTTGCCTTGGTTCCACATGTAATCAGTTTTTGTAGCCTAAATTAATGCTTACCTCTAATCTCAAGTAATTTACTCTTTCATGTCTTTGACCCAGAGTAACATGTGCAAGTTATAATAAACATTTCCTGAAAGTAACAAATAGAGGCTAAGTTCAGTCTTACAAAATACGTGTCTACCATAAAAGTCGAATACAACATTTGGGCATTATTTGTTAAGCACTGATGTTTGCACCACGGTTTCTTATCCAGGTCAGTTGGGGGTCTGCTGGAATCAGTGATTTAATCCTTCATAAAACTCTGCTAAAGATTCTATAAAATGTCCTTTATTTCTTCTCTTTTATACTGTTCCAAAAGACAATGAAAATTACTTTGTTAGTCACAGATACACACAAGTCAGCAACTGACAGATACAGAGACCCACACAGTTACCCAGCAGACAGACAGAGTGAGATTCAGAAGACAGTATTCACAGAGACACAGATTCAGACTTATACATGGACAGACAGTGGATAGAAGACAGAGGATCATGAAGTAAAGAATTCAAGTCTGGGCTTGCCTTTGGTTAAAGTTTCCAAAAGGAAACTTTTGACCTCTTTCCTTATTAGTACATTCAATTTGACTGCATGCCCAGACAAGTAGAGACATTTCTGTTCATGGAGATACTAAATCTCATTAAGTTGATAATCAGTATTGAAAAATACAAAACCATTCAGAAGAAAAACATATACATTTTAAAAAAATCAATCTGTATATATAAGAAATATGCATTAGGGCAAATGAAAATCATATATATACTTTTGACATTTTGTTAGAAAGAAATAATGCAGAAAACTAAAGATATACACTTAACTACAAATATATATTACATATTGCTGTCAAGATATATAACAGCAGATATACATGATTAAAGAGTGTAGTTCTATACCTAGAAACTATATGTATATATGTATAAATTAAATGTTATTTATTAACTCAATATACATTTTGATATTACTAGATAAGGTTCACAGATAATAGGCATTCATGAAATAATATGTCAACACTTTCTCTTTCTAATATAAAAATTAATTGATGATGTTTATATTAGATTAATAAGTAAAGCACTAAGAATTCTATTTTAAATTTTTATTACTGAATGAAAGAAAATTAAGTGAAATATATAACAATGATTATCTTTGGGAAAACGTCTTTGGTAAATAAAACTAAAAGGTATGTTTCTAATTTTTATTTTAAGCCAACTTTGATTAGAAACTGTTGCATTTATAATAGTGATAAAAACAATTTTAAGCAAACTGGGAGAAAAATGTAAATATATAACATATGGATGGTTACTACAAGTAGACAAGGTGGGAAATTTGTCCCAGTTGAGATCAGATTTAGTTTTATTTCTGTAATGAAATTCATATTTTCCTTGATTGAAAGAGAGACATTGGGGTCAGTGAGACAGTTTAGGTAGAAACGATGCTTTTCATCTAGCCTGGAGACCTAAGTTTGATTCCAAAACTCCATGAGCAGACTGCCACAATTTATCCTCTAATGTTCAAGTTCACCTTGGCATGAACAACTCCCCCACACAAACACACACACACACACACACACACACACACACACACACACACACACACACACAGAGAGAGAGAGAGAGAGAGAGACAGAGACAGAGACAGAGACAGAGACACACAGAGAGAGACAGAGAGACAGAGAGAGACAGAGACACACACAGACAGAGACAGAGAAAGAGAGAGAGAAAGAGAGAGAGAGAGAGAGAGAGAGAGATGCCAACACAAACATACAAATTAAAAACTAAATAAAAAATTAAGTAAACATTTTTCAGTAAGCATCGTATGGAGTTGATCTCTCCTAATCAAATAAGTAGGGGATATAATTGAGTTGTCTCTAGAATTTTCCAGTTAAAGCTCACTGACATTTCCAGACTACTTACATCAAATGTAAGTGTCTATGTGATGGAATGTGTATGGGTTTCTTCAATTTAATTCCTTACATCTTGCCTCACGCAGTGGAACACAGATTTACAGGACTTCTTCTCTCATGTTCTCTATGATTTAACTTTCAAACCTCAGAAAAGGCCAAAAGGAGATGAAGGCTGAGCCTCATGTGGGGTGACGGAAAGAAGTCAGATTCTTGTATGGAAGGCAAGTCTTTAATATATGCAGGCATGTACTTTCTTACAAGCAGATGCTGACATTACAAGATAGCAAGCAATTGAGCACAGATGGTGTGCTTGGCATATGGAAATGGCTACAGGAGAGTCAGTGCTCAGCAGAGGGCTGGTTTCCTTTTCTCTTGAGGTTCTTTGGGCTGTAAATATCATAGACTTCTTTCTTACTTAATGCTACTCTGAAAAAGGAGTGTTCTGAGCCAGTATAAAAACAGTAATTTATCAAATATTCATAAGATAACAGAATAACTTCTTAGCCATCCTTACAAGAATTGTTCTTCAATGTCTAAATGTAATTATAATGTTAGTATTCTGCATGAATTACGTGTATAACCTCTCTGTTTTGTATTTATTTTAATTTTTACTTTAGGCATGATTATTCCCTCCATTTCTGTTAGTAACAGAGTAAATGAAGCTTAGCTTTGGTGCAATGTTATCTTTGTATTTCTGATAATTGCACTGAGTCAGAATAGCAACAGGATAAAATAATGTCGACTCTCTCTTATTCATGTTTCTCACTGAAAGTGTGTCAGGGTACTTAACCAAATTACTCATGATGACAATTGAAGGTGGAAATGAAAAAGGAAAGTAAATGCTTAAATCAAGCTATGAAATAGATAATTGTTTCAAATTACCATTTGTATAGCAAAATAATGTCATATTTTATTTTTATACAAAAACCAAGACAGCTTTATCATGCTCATAGCTTTGGCTAGATGTGTTAAAAAATATACATTTAAAGGTATTATTTTTTCATTATTAAAAAAGGGGGAATGAATACCAAAGTTCCTTAAAGTGCCCAAATTGATTTACATTCGCTCGCAAAGGGACTTCAATGATTTTATACCCTTAAGGCATCTTCCACACAAAGGTTTTCCCATTGACTTCAAAGTGGGAGCCACAGTGCTGCACATTAACGTTGAAATGAATGAAAAACAGATTGAAATTTCTGAATGAGCCTAGCCAATTGAAAAGCAGCTAGCAGAAATGATCAGAACTTTCACTTGTGCTCGCTGACCATTTTAATCACTACTGCATTAAATTCAACCATAAGGATGTACACATTTTTTGCTGAGAATATGTGAACAAAAATTCCACTGAACGAAAGTTACAAAGACAGCCGAAAGGAAAATTTCAACTCTTTTGGTGCAATAAAGCATTATTTTGACTTAATGAATGAGTCATATCATTAATTCATGCTTATCAAACTTTTCATCATTTGCTGACTTCCAAGATACATAATGTTATTCAAAGAATCTCATAGCAGTGTAGGTGTGATTTATCTGAGAGGGTCTTTCCATAGAGTAGCGTGTATTTTTCCAAGAAATGGTTTATCTCTGAATGCATTTTAGACTAGACATGGGGAGTCGGCATACATTAGTAGGCTGTTATGTTATCATCTAGGAAACAAAAAGTTGATGTTACTTAGTTACATATTTCTTAACAATGAATTTCACAGTCTTCTTTAGTTCTTAGTGCTTCCGAGATAGGTATGTTAGGTGTTTGTGGGGGCGGGGGGGGTGGCGGTATATCTATCAAGATGGCTAAGACAAATAAATCTTGCTAAACAGGCTTATATAACATTGTCTGTGTAGTCTATTAATACCTGTCATCACAATGAAGAGGCTTGGAACCCAAAGAGTGCTCAGTCCAAAAGGGTGGGTACCTCAGTGTTTCTAGTATGACAAGGAAGACCTGAATGATACCTGGAGAGGCACTTGTCTTCAGTCCATTTTGGAAGGTTGAAAAAGATGTGGTTGGATGGCAGCAAAGGAGGATAGCATCAGGGCCAACAGCAGAAAATGAATAAAGGAACATGACAGCAAGGTCTTGGCACCCAGATGTGTACTGCCCACATTTATGGTAAGCATAGCCACTTCAATTAATCTGATTATGAACTCCTTACTAGTATTCCTGGTGGCTTGTTTTTTTCATTGACTCTATATCTAGTCCAGTTGACAACCAACATCGAAGGAGGATATTTTATGTAAAACCCTTGGAAGAGATGACTGACTCTAGGGTTAACCTTCTTGGTACTGATTATGTATTAAAGGATATGCTTAATAAACCTCTCGGAAGGCTGCAGGATGGAAGGCAAGATTTATTTGAGAAATGATTGATACAAATATTTCTATGCATTTCAATTCTGTTTAATCTGATATATAGGATTATGGATAGTACATTTATTAACAAGTTAAAAGATTGCACTAACTTGCAGAGGGCCCGATTGGAAACTTTCATTCCACAGTGACTAAGGACATCATAATAAGACAATTTGCAAGGAAGAGTGTTGAGAGGACAAATGTTTTGAAACTGTCATTTGATAAAATGGACAAATGCATAAGTGGAGAGAAATCTATCCCTGAAGATTACAAAGTAAGCAAAAATCAACTGGGAAAGTTTAACATAAACCATGTCTTGTTAACATTGCTATTGCTGTGATAAAATAAAACACCCTGGGAAAAAGGAGAGAAAGGCCTTACTTGGCACATAGTCTGAGATTCATAGCCCATACAGCCCATAGAGTCCAAGCATAAGGACCCTGAGACTGCTGGTCAGGTGGCATCCATAATCAAAGAGTAGAGAGGAGGATGCTTGTTCTCAACTCACTTACTCCTTTAAATATAGTATTCAAATCCAGCAAATGGTGGTACCTGCTATGCATGGGTCTTCCAATTCCAAACTAATGAAGATAACTATCAACAAGAATACCCAGAGTCCCATCTCCCAGGCACTTCTAGAGCTCACCAATCTCCATTGGGATTAACAGTTATGTGAATTTTTCCAATGGTCCTTACTGTTAATTTATGCCTTCTAATATCTGTAAACATCTTTTCCTTTCGCACACCAATTTAATTCTCTCCATTCCATTAAACCAATTTGAACTTTTACATTGCTACTTTGCATATACCATACCTGGATAGCCAGTCACCTCAATGGCTCCTTACTAATTTCTGATCTTGATGGGTATTACAAATAAAGTATCAGCATCTGAGGATTCAAAGCTAGCATCTTTCAAAATGAATAAAAATATGGGTCATTTGTCTTTTTGGGTCTGGTTTACCTTTCCCGGAATGCTTGACCCAACTACATGTATTTTCTACAAACATGTGTAGTATGAATACATGAATTTCAAATTTTAATTTTCCATGAGAGATGAATATTTCATTGTATGTATACACCATTTTCATTTTCTCATCATCCATTATTGGACATCTATGTGGTTTCCATTTTCTGACTATTGTAAATAGAGCTCCCATGTAGGTGGAAGAACAGATTATATCTATTGTAGACTACAGAATAGTGCATATATATATATATATATATATATATATATATATATATATATCCAAAAGTAGCTTCACGGGATCATGTACGAGATCTATTTCTAGCTTTGTGAGGTATCTCTGCACCAATTTTCATAGTGGCTGCAGTACTTTTCACTTCTACCAACACTGTTCCCCATTTCTTCTCATCTGAGATAGCATTTGTCATCATATGATTTTTGGATCTTAGTCATTCTCACTGGAATAAAATGGATATTGCAATCATGTTCACCCCTCTTTCCTTTCTAACCAGGTCCATCTCTTACCTTTCTTACATACTGAGCTTTAGGTCTACTGTTTTTATTCACTCATGAGGTTCAATTTGTCCTGCATATATATTTTTGTATGTGTGGTCTTCTGCTATAGAAAGGTCGACTACTATATTCCTAAAGAAAACCAATCTTTCCCTTCTCTGGGCAACTATCAGTGGTCAATTGCTTCTCTGTTAGGGATAGGATCTATGTCGACCTCCTATCTCCATGCTGGAATTTGATCTGTGTTGAGCTGTGGGGAGCGGGTGTGGCGGCAGTCCCAAGATGGCGCCCGAGACTGCAGCTAAGTCTCATGACTAGCACCTGACTTCCTCACACACCTGAAACTAGCCACGTCCATTGTGAGAGCTGCGCAGGCGCACCATGACGCAAGGTCAGGCCATGTGACGTGGACGTATGAACTGAGATTACGCAGTCTGGACTGAGGAGGTGGAGTTCAGGGAGAATTAGGGAGTATGCTTGGGGGGAAGAGATTGCTGCTTGCATGCAGAAAGAAAGGTTCCTGAATAAACTGCTTTGAGGAGAACGACGTGGTGTCACTCCTTTCTGCAGGACAGAGGCAGAGACGACATTGAGCTTGTATGTGGTGTGTGCATACTGTTAAGATTGCTGTGAGTCCACATGTGTAGCTGCTCACTTGTGTCAGCAAGACAGTTTCCTTTGGCTCTTACAGTATTTCACAGTGCTCTCTGAGTTTTACTGAGAGGAATTTTGATATACATGTGCAAAATTCTCAAAGAACTGATAATAAACCAATAAATCTTAAAGAAAAGAACACACAAGGAAGATTTCTTTCCACAGGCTCCAAGCCAGCATCAGTAATTATCAAGGCGACTTCCTCTATTGATTACTTGTCCCACTGCTTTAACAAAATGCATGATAGTAGCAAGTTAACAAAGGAAGGACTTATTTTGAGTCACTCTTGCCGGTCACAGTTCAGCCTGGTGGGAAGGGCAAGCAAGTAAGAGCTTGAGGCAACTGGTCACACTGCATCTGACACCAGGAAGCAGAGAGCAAAGAATGCTTTTCCTCTGATTCCTTTGAAATCTTTTATAGGCAGTCTAACACTCTAACTCCTGGAACAGCATCAAACTCATTTGGGTGGGTCTTCCTGCCTTAATTAATTTAATTAGATAATCTCTTCTGGTCTTTCATAGGGACTTGTTTCCATGGTGACTCTAAATCCCATGCGACAATCAAGATTAAATAACACAGAAGTGTTGGAGACTTTTCCTGGGAAGAGAAGTAGATGAAACTGTCTCTATTCAGAGGTACTTTTTCAGTTCAGATAGGGTATTGGCAACAAGTCAAAGATTTCAAATCTAGTTTAGGAAAATATACTTTATTGTGGTTTTTAATCAGGATTAGGTGTGGGTAGGGCCACAGAGCCATGAGAATTAGGAGAAATCTTCAGCTTACTGTGGTGGGGAAATGGGAGCCATCTCCAGGATGAGACCTGGAATAAGAGAGGTACCCAAAAATCCATGGGGGTGACCTTAGCTGTGATTCACAACTTTGGAGATATTGAACCTGAAGAGGCTATCTCCCATAACTAGAAACTCTGATGGAGCCATAAAGATACTAACCCACCCCAAAACCACTCAACACAAAATTTGTCCTGTAGAAATGCAGGGAAAAGGATGGAGCAGAGACTGAGAGAGAGAGTGGCCAAACAATAACCATCCCCAACATGACACCCAAGCACCAATCCTTGACACTATTAATGATACTCTGTCTTGCTTGTAGACAGGAGTCTAAAATGGCTTTCGACAACAGCTGATTCAGACAGATAAAAACTCTCACAGCTAAATAGTGTGCTTCGGGGCTCTTAGGGAAGAATAGAAGGAGGGTTAGTGGGCCTGAGGCACATAGGAACTCAATAGGAAGACCAACAGAGTTAACTATTCTGGAAACTTGGGGTTATCACAGACTGAACCATAAGCCAAAGAACATGCACAGGCTGGATCTAGGTCTTCCAGCACATATGTAAAACATATAACTTGGTCTTCATGTAGATCTATAACGGTTGGAGCAGGGGCTATCTCAAAAGCTGTTACCTGTCTGGGAAATATGTTCTACTAGCTGGGCTGTCTTATCTGTCCTCAGTGGGAGAGGAAGCACCTAGCCTAGCAGAGGCTTTAAGTGCCAGGGTCTTGGGATACCTAGGTGGCCTCTACAAACTCAGTAGAGAAGAGGAGGGAAGATGGAGGAAGGATGGAATGATTGTGGGAGGGTTGACTGGGAGGGAGGCAGTGAGCAAGGGGGTCTGTGAGCAAGGGGGGCAGTGAGCAGGATGTAAAGTGAATAAATGAAAAATTAAATTAAATTGTAAAAAATCCTCCTAAAATCAAAAATATGAGTCACAACAAGAAGTCCATCCCATCAAGCAGCAACTTCGCGAAGTGTCTTTTCCCTACCAACCTCAGTTCACTGCCTCTATCACTTCTAGAATGAGCCTCTTGAGTAGTTAAAATTTTCTGAGATTTCTTATTCGTGTTGGTTTCATAGCATTGTATGAGCCAGCTGAGCTGCTCTCTTTGAGGGAGTTCTTAAAATTCAGAGTAACCGCCTGTGTAATCGGTAGGTTTGGGAATTGAAGCCAGCTGGTATCTAAAATGGGGAATCTGATGGAGCTGTACGTTGATTGGTGGAATCTTCACTAATCCAGAGTGACTTTAAAGATTTCATGAGATGCCAAGCATCTCTTTGGTGTAAGAAGAAATAGAAACTTGGATGTTGGTGTTAGAAATCATGACAATAAATAGTAATGTAACTTTAAAGCAATAGAACTGTCTATAGTTGGGTCAGAGCCATAGTATAGCAAAGGTAAACCTGACAGCATCACACAGCAGGGATTTACAGTTGGTTTTATAAGAAATAAACAAAAACAAAGAATTGAAAATTATAAACACAGCCCAGAGAATGAAAACGTTACACTAAAATAATCAAAAAGTAAAATTACTGCTCTCAAATAGGATAGGTGACAGGGATATAAAAATGTCTTTTAAGTTGAAAAAGGTGACTCAATTCTGTCACTTCAGTATTTATGAAACCCAAGGAAGTATCTCAAAGATATCTTAGATTACACAGGAAGACTTTATCTCGATATACACACATCAACACATTGCATACATACATACATACATACATACATACATACATACATACATGCATGCACAAACACACACATACACATATATAAATACATACATTGCACACACATGACTTAATGTTAGGTTGCAGTCCCATGCTTTTATTATATTGAAGAAATTATCATCAAAAGAAAGTAAATTTGGTTCAACTGTTTTACGCCCTGTTAAAATTTTTCATATATAAATTCTATTATTTAAATATAGTATTTAAAATATACTTTAAACGTTGAAAGAATACACTATTTTTTGTAATGACAGTCAATTCAGAGAAACATCAAATGTCTAACTTTTAAGATTACATTTTTTTTTAAAATGCAGCCCTTATTTGATAACAAAACAACCCTGTGTGGGTGTTGATTTTTTTCATTCGTTTACATTGTAGCTAGAGCACTTTTTTACCTCTTATCTCTTATGAAGTTCTCTACTTACTTTGTATATACATTTCTCCACACCAGACTTCAGGGTGGTTGCTTTCCTTGTCTTTTGCAAATGTGTTAGAGCAAGTGAAATAATAAGGCCTCTCTTTCAGATTATGTTCTAATCATTGAATCTCTATTGCAAAAAAAAAGAAAAGAAACAAGGCTGTTAAAGGTAAATGTTATCTGAACTTATATAAGATTATTCGTGGCAATGTAAGGCATTACTGTCAATGTGCCTGAAGTATTTTGTTGTTGTTGTTATTTGTGAGTTATGCTCTTCATTTAAATGGAATATTTTTTTTTACATTGTGAATATTCTAAAAAACAGCTCTATTAAAAAGTACATGAGAGCTATATGGTGTGTGATTAAATTAATCAAGGGCCATCAGTATGGTGCTGTGAGTTTCTCAGCAAGAGAGCTTTAGCAACTTGAAACTTGATTAATCCTGATTTAGAATGCATCCCTATCAAATAGAGTAGTTTAAGCCTTAACTGTCATGACTAAAACATAAGGAGGGAGACGCTTAGTGGAATGAACTTGAAGAGTTCATTGACAACACAAATTGTTCTCATTAGTTTTTGCACACTTGTATTTGAATACGTCTTTGGGATATGCTTAAGTGTTGTCCATGTAGGTACTTGAACTCAGACTGCACTTTCTCTTTCTGTGAGTTTCAAGGTCTTGTCTCCCCAGGGCACACAGAGATTCAGTGAAAACTCAGTTGTGTAATACGGTTTTACCCAATCTCAAAATTTGTTCTTCTGCAAAAAGAAATATATTTTTCCTTACAAAAATGTCATCAAAGAATATGACTAACATGATTGAGAAAGAATCAACTTATATTTATACATTAGTGATATAAGAACTAATTACATATAAAGGGCCAGAATGGGTATATTTGGCTGTTCCATTATAGCTCAGTGTTACATTAACCAGAGATGTCTGTGTGTTTATAGTCTCCAAATGTGTAGTTTTCTTTGGAAAGGTCTATGAGAAGTCATTATAACCCATGTATGGTAAAACTTAATGTTGTTCAGTATGGCCGTCCTACTAATCAATGCTTTGATAGAAACTACACAGTAACCTTTTTATTTTTATTTCACAGATAAATTGTTGGGTGAATTGTGGCCAGATTTTTATTTTCACTATAGCTTGCCTTTACTTACAAATAGACTTTTATTTTTGTTAAATTTATACTATATTCTACAGTTACTCTATCCTACCTTTATTTTCTAGGACTAGACCATTGTTCCATTTCCTGCTTTAATCTTTTTCTAATTCCTGACTATATTCCCCAGAGGTTTTGCTTCCTTCCCATGAGATATCCTGTATGTAAAGGAATGCCCTGTCAGCAGATGGTCACAAATGATCTCACTGTGAACACTGTACAAACATCTCCCCAAGGTGTTTCCTGGCATCCTTCCCTTAAGTCCCCCACTAACGAAGCTGAACTGTAGCTGTCTTCAAACCTCCCACCTTCCCCTGGGGAGAGAAAACCTTTGGAAATGTCATGTCTGTATATGAACAACATTCCTTTATGTGATCAGGATTTGAAGATGGAAGTTACATTTTTCTCTCAACACTTCGGGCTCCAATCTACTAAAAGGGTGCATAAATAATATTTACTGTGATACTACATTTTAAGAACTACAGGCAATGGGCATATTTTTAAAACTCCCAGTACTCCAGGTTTGATGTAGCAAATAAATGAACTAATTTTCTCTAGTGACTTCTTTTGGAAACCGTGGACTAATACGTGTTTATCAAAATGTCCTCACTATTAATTATGTAAGTGGAGCTACGGAAGCTGCGCAGTTTTGGATCCTTTCTCAGTTCTCATTAAAACTGAGATAGGAGGATGTGTAACTGGCAAGCGAGACTTTAGATTTTATAAAAACAAACACCACAAATATACACAATTATGATTTTTATTGGTGACCTTTGTTGGTGAATTATAGGCCAAAGTGACCTAAATATTATCTGTGATTTAAATGATGGAGTTATCTGTATCAGGTTTGGGTGCCTCTTCCTCAAACCAAGAAGAGAGTAATATGTATAGATTTTTGGTTTGTTTGTTTGTGTGTTTGTGTTTTGTACATTTCCAGATTGACAAATACACAGAAATTTAAATAAATAGAAAATAGAAAATTCATAAATAAATTCAGCCAACATTCTATTTTAACTCATAGAAAAGTTATTAAATATTTTAAATCTAGCTGCTTTACCTTTCTTTTTTTTAAAAAAATTGTTGGATATTTTATATATTTACATTTCAAATGTTATTCCCTGCCTCGGTTCCTCACTGTTCTATACCCCCTTACCTTGCTCTCTGAGGATGCTCCCCATTATGTGTATATATATATATATATATATATATATGAATATGAGACATTAACCCTCTATCGGATATAATATTGGTAAAGATCTTTTCACAATCTGTTGGTTGCCATTTTGTCCTAATGACAGCGTCCTTTTCCTTACAGAAGCTTTATGTTATGAGGCTTCATTTGTTGATTCTTGATCTTAGAGCATAAGCCATTGGAGTTCTGTTCTTGGAATTTCCCCCTTTGCCTATGTGTTTGAGGCTCTTCCCCACTTTTTCTTCTATTAGTTTCAGTGTATCTGGCTTTATGTGAATGTCTTTGATCCATTGGACTTGAGCTTTGTAAAAGAAGATAAAATGGGTCAGGTTGCATTCTTCAACATGCTGACCTCCTGTTGAACCAACACAATTTATTGAAAATGCTGTCTTTTTACCACTGGATGGTTTTAGCACCTATGTCAATGATTTAGTAACCATAGGTGTGTGGGTTCTTTTTTGGGTTTTCAACTCTCTTTTATTGATCTACCTAGCAGTCTCTGTAACAATACCATGGGTTTTTATCACGATTGCTCTGCAATACAGCTTGAGGTCAGGGATGGCGATTCCCTCAGAAGTTTTTATTGTTAAGAAGAGTTTTCCCTAACCTGCTGTTTATGATATTTGAAATGAATTTGCAAATTGTTCTGTCTAACTCTATAAAGAATTGAGTTGCAATTTTGATAGGGATTGTATTCAATCTGTAGATTGCTTTTGGAAAGATGGCCATTTTTAGTATATTAATCCTGCCAATCCATGAGCATTGGGGATCTTTCCCTTTTCTGAGATCTTCTTTGAATTCTTCCCTCAGAGATTTGATGTTCTTGTCATACAGATCTTTCACTTGCTTAGTTAGAGTCACACAAAGTATTTTATATTATTTGTGACTACTGTGAATGATGTCCTTTCCCTAAGTTTTTCTCAGTCTGTTTATCCTTTGAGTAGAGGAAGGCTACTGATTTCTTTGAGTTAATTTTATATCCAGCCACTTTGCTGAAGCTGTTTATCAAGTTTAAGAGTTCTCTGGTGTAATTTTTGGGGTCACTTAACTATACTATCTTATCATCTGCAAATAGAGACGTTTTGACAGCTTTCTTTCCAATTTGTATACCTTTGACCTCTTTTTGTTGTCTAATTGCTCTGGCTAGGACTTCCAAGTGGTATATTGAATAGGTAGGGAGAGTGGGTGTTCAGTTCCTTATTCTATTGAGATTGCTTCAAGTTTCCATTTAGCTTGATGTTGGTTACTGGTTTGCTGTACATTACAGTTACTATGTTTAAGTATGGGCCTTGCATTCCTGATCTTTGTAAGACTTTTATCATGAAGGTGTATTGAATTACATCAAATGCTTTCTCAGTATCTAATGAGATGATCATGTGTTTTTGTTTTTTTGTTGTTTGTTTATTTTTATAGAGGATAACATTGATGGGTCTCCATATATTTATCCATCCCTGCATCCCTGGGATGAAACTTGATCATGGTGAATGATCATTTTGGTGTGTCCTTGAATTCTGTTTGTAGGAATTTTATTGAACATTTTTGCATCGATGTTCATAAGGGAAATTGGTCTGATGTTCTCTTTGTTTGCTGAGTCTTTGTGTGGTTTAAGAATAAAGATAATTGTGACTTCAAAGAACCAATTGGGTAGCGTTCCTTCTGTTTCTATTTTGTGGAATAATTTGAAGGAGTATTGGTATTAGATCTTCTTTGAAGGTCTGATAGAATTCTGCACTAAACCCATCTGGTCCTGGACTTTTCTGCTTCTATTTCTTTACATGTTATGGAACTATTTAGATGGTTTATCTGGTCCTGATTTAATTTTGGTACCTGGTAACTGTCTAGAAAATTGTCCATTCCATCCAGATTTTCCATTTTTGTTCAGTATAGCCCTTTTTAATAAAATCTGATAATTTTTGAATTTCCTGTTTCTATTGTTAATACCTTGTTATACCTCACTTTTCATTTCTGAATTTGTTAATTTGGATACACTCTCTATGTGCCCTCTGGTTAGTCTGGCTATGGGTTTATCTGTCTTCTTGATTTTCTCACAGAACCAGCTCCTGGTTTTGTTGATTCTTTGTATAAGTCTTTTTGTTTCTACTTTGTTGATTTCAGCTCTGAGTTTGATTATTTCCTGTCCTCTACTCATCTTGGGCATATTTAATTTTTCTGTTCTAGAGTTTTCATTTGTGCTGTCAAATGCTAGTATATGCTGTTTCCAGTTTCTTTTTGGAGGCACTCAGAGTAATGAGTTTTTCTCTTAGCACTGCTTTCATTGTATCCCATAATGTTGGGTACGTTGTGCCTTCATTTTCATTAAATTCTAAATGGTCTTTAATTTCTTTCTTTATTTCTCCCTTGACCAAGTTATCATTAAGTAGAGCATTGTTCAGCTTACATGTTTATGTGGGCTTTCTGAAGACCAGCCTTAATTGGTGGTGACCTGACAGTATGCATAGGATTATTTCAATCTTCTTCTATCTGCTGAGGCCTGTTTTGTGAGAAATTGTATGATAAATTCTGGAGAAATATCATGAGGTTCTGCAAATGGGGTATAATCTTTTGTTTTAAGATGTAATATTCTATAGATAGCTGTTAAATTCATTTGGTTCATAAGTTCTTTAGTTTCACTGTGTGACCTGTTTATTTTCTGTTTCATGATCTGTCCACTGATGAGAGTGGGAGTTGAAGTCTTGAAGTCTCCCACTCTCATTGCATGAGGTGCAATCTGTGCTTTGAGCTTTAGTAAAGTTTTTTTTTTTTTTTAATGGATGTGAGTGCCCTTGTATTTGGAGTATAGCTGTCCATAACTGAGAGTTCATCTTGGTAGATTTTTTTCCTTTGATGAGTATGAAGTGTCCTTCCTTTTCTTTTTTGATATCTTTTGGTTGAAAGTCAACTTTATTCAATATTAGAATAGGTACTACAAGTTTTTTCCTGGGATCATTTGCTTTAATTTTTTTTAAACGCTGAGGTAGTGCCTATCTTTGTTACTTAGGCGTGTTTCCTCTATGCTGTATAATGTTGGGTCCTGTTTATGTATCCAGTTGATTAGTCTATATCTTGTTATTGGGGAATTGAGTTTATTGATGTTAAGAGATATGAAGCAATAGTGATTGTTGTGTCCTGTTATTTTTATTGTTAGAGGTGGAATATTGTTTGTATGGGTTAGCTGAAAGAAGATTACTTTCTTGCTTTTATTAAGGTGTAGTTTCTCTCCTCGTGTTGGAGTTTTCCGTCTATGATACTTTTTAAGGCTGTATTTAAGGAAAGATATTGTGTAAGTTTGGTTTTGTCATAGAATTTCTTGGTTTCTCCATCTATGATAATTGAGAGTTTTGTTGGATTATTCTCTTAGGGTCTGTATAACTTATGTCCAGAATCTTCTAGCTTTCATAGTCTCTGTTGAGAAGCCTGGTATAATTCTGATAGATCTGCCTTTATATGTTACTTGACTTTTCCCTTACTGATTTTAATATTCTTTCTTTGTTTTGTGTGTTTGGTGTTTTGAGTATTATGTGATGCAAACAATTACTTTTCTGGTCCAAGCTATTTGGAGTTCTGTAGGTGTCTCCTAGGTTAATGTCATGTCTTTCTTTAGGTTAGGGAATTTTCCTTCTATAATTTTGTTGAAGATATTTACTGGCTCTTTAAAAGGCAGAAAGTAAAATAGAGAACACCAAGATTAGAAAAAAAAAACAACAAATATGTTTTTAGAAGAAAAGATAGCCAGACTACTAAGAACTAAATGTATACATAAATGTAAATATTCTAGGAAAAATAGCATTTTTATATTAGAGTGTGCATGCATTGATTTCTATCAATCTTTTAATCTATTAAATGTTTTTGAGAAAACATGAATATTGTAGCCTGGAGTGGGACTAAGACCAGTAGTTCCATGAAACTTAACCACGACAGCCTAAAATCTGAAGGTGAAAGAAAAAGCAAAAATGGAATAATTGAATATTGAATAAGAAAGAGCTGATAGAAAAGAGTACAAGAAATTTGTTACTCTCCATGAAGCCAGTTTCATCCCACTGTTCTCTGGATTTTTTTCTTTTCTTTTTTATTAATCATTTAACTCATTTACATTTCAAATGATATTCCCCTTCCAGGTTGCCTCTTCACAAATCCACCATCCCATCCTTCCTCCTCTTCGCCTCTATGAGAGTGCTCCTCCACCCCCTCACCCACTCCTGACTCACCACTCTAGCATTCCCCTATACTGGGGTGTCAAGTCTCCACAGGCTCAAGGTCCTCCCCTTCCTTTGATGTCAGATAAGGTCATCTGCTACATATGCAGCTGGAGCCATGGATCCCTCTATGTATACTCTTTGATTAGTGGTTTAGTCTCTGGTGGATCTGGGTGGTCCAGTTAGTTAATATTGTTCTTTGTATGTGTCATTCTTATCCTCACACTTTCCCAGGACTTAGAAGTTCTTTATTTTATTTATTTATTTATTTAATTTTTTTGGCTAGCTTAAGTCAGTGAGTTAGCACATTCTTCGTGCAGGTCTTGTCATTTTATTTAGATGAGCCAACAAGGTGGGTGTGGTCGTGCTTTTAGCATTAATTCTGGACAAACACCAAGCTAGTAGCATCCTTTGAAGATTATGTCTAAATGATTTATTCTATGCAAATAAATGATGTACTCTGTCTTGGTTAAGAATGTTGCACATACATGACTGAGGCAAAAAAAAAATATTTCACAAAGTCTCACCTGCATTTTGCAATCAGAGTAATTTATTACATGTTCGCTTTTTAACCCCGAAGATTTTACTTCTAACTAAAAGTGTACTTTCGCAAACTTAATTTTAATCATCTTGAAATTTTTCTAAAACTTATCTTTATAATCGAATTATTGATTTTAAATAGTAAGCAATATTACTTAATGAATATCACTCTTTACATGTTCCCATATATCCTGTTTCTAAAACAAAGACAGTGGTAGCATACATTAGAAATGAAATAATACAAAGCTGTGTTAAAAATTTAAACTGCAATAAGGTGTAAAGTAACCAACTTGCAATTCAATATAGTAGCATCCAGTTTTATTTTTAAATAGCTCTGGTGTTCTACAGGCATCTTTAGTTCTAAACTTACATTGGTCGATGAATTTAAAAACATTTTGATTTGTTACTTTTATTCATTTTATTAATATTCACTGAAGCAAATTTTAATTTGCCATAAAAATCATATAATTGATATTTGAATTCATGGTCATGGTTAACTAATCGAGGCAGTTATTATTTCAAGAGGTATTCGAATGTGTCACAATTCCTTAGACTTCTAGTGGCTGTTATGAGATCACTATCCCTGTCTCTAATACCAATGTTTAAGAGCTTTGGTCATGTGTTGGCAGTTATCACTTTTCTGCATAATTGTCCTACGTCTTCTGTAGTTACTTTTTTAGGCAGCAAAGCCAGGAAATTCAAACAAATGGTTGGAAAATTTCTAGCCCTTGGGCCAAATCGAGAAGTAAGTTATTGAAGTAAAAACCTTGGTAATGCTTTCATGTCTGAGCCAGAGCTGAACCCTTACTGCATTGATCAAGGTGAATTTGTGAATGTTAGATATTCCACATGGAAAAAAATCAATACTGATTTAACCCAAAGACAAACCAAAGAGAGAAGTAGTTGACTAGTACTACGGTGGGGACAGAAAATCTGAGAGATGCATAAAGAGTTTTTGTGTTGTTAGAAGCAAGAAAGGGCAAAAAACAAAGTAAAGAAAGCAAAATAAACAAATAAACAACAAAAAAAAACCTCACACAAGAATATTCTATGACACATACATAGTTCGCAGTACAGGAAGAGCAAACCCAGATTATGTTGCTCATGTAATTCTAGTTGTAATGTTATCTCTTGGCACATGGTCATCCAATCATGGGTCATCTTAAAGAAAACTGACTCATCGACCAGGAGAAACTACCTTCTATACATAGCCCCTCAGTTGGAGTTGGGGTTCATGAACTCCTTCCTGTTCCATGCTAGAATGTTGGTGGGTGTGACCTCCGGGTCCTGTGCAGGTAACCATAAGAACAGTAAGTTCTTGACTGCAGTGTCCTCTCATGTCCAACAGTTACTACTTCACATCAGCTTCCATGACGTCTTGTTCATATGACCCCTTCTTCTATCGTTCATCGTAGTCCCTGAGCCAGGGAGAGAGTGTGGTATAGATGTTCAATCTGTGGCTAAGAAACCTACTGACACACTTTGCAATATTACCTTTTGTGATTCTTAGTGAGCTGTCTTCCACTACACAGAGACATTCCTCTGAGGATGTGTGAGTGCCACACTATCTAAGGGGAGAGACATAAACAGTTAAAGGACAATTTAACGCTATGTCTATTTAGCAGAACAGTAGTAATAGATATACCCACAGAGTCTACGAAAGTCTCAGCCATGGTTTCTTGATCTGAGTTATGCTATGTATCTTCCTGTGGAGTGAAAGTAAGAACCAATTACAATGTAGTCATTTGCCTTTGTATAATTTCTTCCCCTATTGTATGGTGGAGTATCTTGCCACCATAGTCATTTCCCTTCACATGGGTCCCAGCTGGGTAAGAGTGTTGGTGTGACATATTTACCCCTAGAAGCTCTCACAGTACCTCCCAGTAATATGAAAGCTAACTGGCAGGGGGTATGTTTTCTGGCCACTAAGAACTTGATTTTTCCATTACCTATGATCAATGTGTGTGATGTCATCTGCAATATCTTACCATTGCATTCTAGCAGGCAATCAAGAGCAATGACAATAGCCTATATTGTTTATTAGTCAGAGGTCTGACTGATATGTCAAGGGGATCTACCCCACCTCTGGGGTTAGACATTTTGTCAAGCTATGGCTTCTGAGATAAGTACAAGTCCCTCTACTGGGTAACTCCAATTAAAATCATATATAATAATAACAAATATATAATAATAAAGTCATTAATATATATTTTTAAAAGGCCCTTACTGCTAATTATCCCTCCCAACCTCCTCCTCTGCTTTACCTCTCTCCACATGTGAAATGCTAAATGGAGCAAGCCTCATTTTAAGAGTGACCCCTAGGCATTGTGCCCTTTAGGTGACAATTTCTAACAGAATTTTGTCAAATAATTTTCTTTTCTATGTTTGTGTTGGGTGTATAAAGAAGCATATATTCATCTAGCAAATAATCAAATGTCTGGGCTGAGAGACTGATAAATACCAAGAGGTTCATGTAAGATGATGATGTTAGTGCTTCACATCAGTATTAAAATTATGTTAGTTTTAAATTTTAAGAGTTTCATCACTTAATATCATAAATATGTATAAATCAAATTTCTTTATTCTATCAGTTAATATAAGTAAATTTATATTGATATTCCATGTTTTTTCTCCCAATATTTTGTATTTGTCTTAATATCTTTCCCTCTGTTTACTTTATAGGAGACACAGTTTAAAAATGTCTATTTCTTATTTTTAGTGAAATATGTTTCTTTGGAGTTGCATTTATTTAGCATTATGCTTGAGGGATGTGTAAGATTTAGTGCATTCCTCTTTCTTTTTGCTTTTGGTCTTTTTCATATGAGTTATGGATATTAACGTAAAAATTTGAAAACACTGATTTCGATATTAGTGTGTAACTAATAGTGTATAAAAGGTTTGTCCCTCTCACATTTTTCTACACAGCAACATTAGTACAAATCAATTAAAATATTTTAGACTTTTCAGTCAGTAAACTAAGTTATGGCATGGTAAAATGCAATTTAGTTATTCATATTATTGTAACTGCTGTTATAAGAGAAACCCTAGATTTCCCTTTAATTTTTATATTGTTAGATGAAATGTGTTCCAAGAAATCATTTTATATCAGAAAAGTGGAATGTACCTGCCTTTTAATTAAAAAGATAAAATTGCAGTTGTGTGGGAAAATGGTTCATGAATGAATTTGTGTGGGGATATTTCTGAGACTTTGTGAGAAAATCTCCAGTAAATAAAACAGGAGTAACCTCTGTTTTACAAGTAACCTTGTGACCTCTTTTCCTCCCTAACCTGGGTTGTTCTTAGAATGAGCTTTTGTGGCCCTCTCAGGTGTCCTCAATAGGAATGGGCTTTCTTCAATTATTCATCATTTTACTAGTGTTATTGGAGAAGTCTCCAAGCATAGGGTGTCCTGGTACTAGCATTCACCATAAACTCATGGGAACTTTGCTCATTTGATCTTGCTTAACCCTCAAAACACCCTCGGAATATAAATTGTTTGTCCCTCTGAATGAAGATAGCTATTACATTAGATTTTCATCCTCCTAATTTTTAGGCTCTGCTCTCCCAGGTTCAGGCTACCAACTAATACAGCAACACATTGCAGGAAAAATAACAGAATGTTTTGTAAAATAATTTCTATCTGGGGCAGTTTTATATTCATAGATATTATGAAACTGACAAGGGAGTTTTCTGCAAGTTTCATTTCTCATTCTCCAAAAGGAAAATGATAACACATTTATTCATTAGATTTCTCTCTTGAAGGTTCACAACGTGATAATTTGGCAAAGACAATTGTACTAGGAGCTCCTTTGTTCAAGAATTTTACCCTCGTCAAATTAATATACTACATTTATCTTGCAGTGAATGAAAATTAATTTTATCTGATTGTTTATTTTCAAGAGCCCTTATAATTTTAAATCACTAAATTATATAAAGTGCTTTCTTAATAAAAATGAATCACTTTCTCATCATCAAGAAGATAAAGAGTTCTTGCTCCCATTGTTCCCTGCATTATGATAAGGGCCTTGCTGCTTCGTGACTAATTCAAGTGGGGCTCTTCATTCTTTGCAAAATTAAAAATCTAAAACTTCCATATGCCATCTTGGAAAGTGATAACTCTGAATACCCTCCGTTCTCATGGTAGACCATTTTTATGGTTGATAATCTAAGTCAATCATCTTTTAACAGTATTTTTTAATTCTTTGAAAATTTCACATGTATATGCAATTAGACATGATTATTTCTATCCCCATCTTTCCACAAGTCTCCCCGCAAATGACAAACACCGAGATTCATGATCTCTTTCCTTCTTTTATTTTATGTGTCAATTGCTAAGCTCATTTAGTGCTTCTCATAAGTACACAAATGGGGGCTATCCATTGGAACATAGGTAATGTCCTAGCGCCCATGCCCACAGTGATTGTGAAGCCAATACCTGCTAAGCAAGGGGGTAGAGCCTCATGAGTTCTTTCTCCATCTATGCTAGAATCTTTCTCGGCTTGACCATATGTGGGTTATCACAAGTGTGAGGTGTTCATCAGTACTATAGCTACATCATGGCCGTAAGACAGCATTTCACAGCATGCCACACCTCCGCTATTACATTCTTTCTTCCTCCTTTGATGCTTTCTGAGCCTTTGGGAGTGTATTCCAGTCATTTAATTTTAGAACTTTGATAAGTTATGACTCTGGCCACTATGAGAAGAAGTTTCTCTGATTACTGTTGAAAGCAGCTGGGTTCTGTAGGTACAAATATAAACATTTAGAAGGTAGTTTTACAACACTGCCATTTAGCAAAGAAAGATAAGACTTAGAACACCCAAGAACTTTACGACATAATAAATTATCCCCATCTGTCCAGGGGCCGACACCAAGAAAAATCTAAGAAACTTCAAAAACTAAATGGCAGAAACCAGGCTCTCAAAAGAAAACTTACAATGACCATGAGGTCATATACCAGGTATGTGGGGAATTATTCATCAACGCTGGTCATCAGGTAAGTTTGAATTAAAACCATAATTCAAAGTCATGTCACCCAATAAGAATGGCCAGAGTAGCAACTAATTTAAAGCTTGGAATACCAAAGATACAATTTACAGACCACATGAAGTCAAGAAGAAGGAAGACCAAAATATGTGATGTGGATTTGTCAGTTCTTTTCTGAAGAGGGAACAAAATACTCACAGGAGGAAATATGGAGACAAAGTGTGGAGCAGAGACTGAAGGAAAGGCCATCTAGAGACTGCCCCACCTAGGGATCCATCCTATTTGCAGTCACCAAACCAAGATGCTATTGTGGATGCCATGAATTACATGCTGACAGGAGCCTGATATAGCTGACACCTGAGAGGCTCTGCCAGAGCCTGACAAATACAGATATGGATACTTGCAGCCAAACAACCATTGGACTGAGCACAGGGTCTCCAATGGAGGAGTCAGAGAAAGAACTGAAGGTGCTGAAGGGGTTTGCAACCCCATAGGAAGAACAACAATAGCCAACCAGACACCCCAGAGCTCCCAGAGACTAAACCACCAACCAAAGAGTATACATGGAGCGACCTATGGCTCCAGCCTCATATGTAGCAAAGGATGTCCTTGTCGGGCATCAATGGGAGGAGAGGCTGTTGGTCCTATGCAGGCTGGATCCCCCAGTGTAGGGAAATGCCAGGGCGGGGAGGCAGGAGGGAGTAGGTGGGTGGTATAGAGTACCCTTATAGAAGAATGGAGTGGAGAGGATACAATAAGGATGGAAAGGGCGATTATTTGAAATGTAAATAAAGAAAATATCCAATAAAAATAGTTTGTTGAGTTCTACTTAGTACAGCCATTAATGGAAAATGATGGAGGAATATTTTTAAATGGACTCGTTATGTCATTCATAAACATGCCTTGCTACTCTTTGCTCCATCCTCCCTTGTGTGTCTTCATCAACACCCACCTTTCATTTTATTGCTTGTTAGCCCATGAAGCCTAAAAACACTTCCAGACAACATCTTGGTATTCTCAGCTGCATCCATTTAATCCCCAAATCTTTAGCAGCTTTTGATACTAATCACTTTGCCAATTTTCCAAATCCTGTGAAAGATTATTTCATTGCAATAAAATTCACTAACCCTCCTTTGCAATAGTAACTAATAGTATATTTTTAAGAAAATTGCATGTAGCAAGAGTGGACAGTGAGGAAGCATCTAATTGATGGAGTTTACATCATTTGAGTAAAACCATGGAATAGACTCGCAGAACGGGATGTGAAGAATGAACGGCACACATTGAAAAATGGAAAATAAAACCTGTATGTTTAGAGATGGTGAAGTAGGCAAAGTATGGGAATTGTCAGAAACAGGAAGAGAAATGATAGGTTAATAGGTAATAGAATGAGGGTAACTGTGATTCTTAAACTTCAGATGTGTGCCTTATGACAGGCATAATGAGTAATAGTGGCCAGAAATACATTTGAAACAGCGGGAGGGGGTGTGATGAAAAACTAAGTAAGACCATGTCATTGTAGCTAAGTGGAAGAAATCCACTGGGGGAAGTGCAGAAGGAAGACACAGAAATTATTTAGTCAAGGATAACAGAATAAAAATATATTACAAAAGGGATTTATTAGAATGGCACCCACAATATGGGTTGGGTACTACAACAATGGCTAGCTTCATGCTAGAGAGGTTCATAACCTCATAGATGCTTCTTCTGCAAAGCTGGATGTTTCAGCACTCCCTTAAGGTCTGGAAAGACTCCTACGAACTTTGATCTGGAAGTTAGGAGGCTATATGAGCTGACACCCATTATCAGGAAGAGATGGGAGCAGTAATGGGGGCTGTAGCCTCACCAGGAAGGACCAAATGCTGCCTCAGAGAGCACGGCCTTTGCCCTGGGCATTTTTACATTTCAGCCACCTGGTGGAATTTTTCCACTTCGTATGTCCCTTTAGGAAGTAGCTTGCCCTAACCTCTGACATGTGTCTCTTGGTTGATTACAGGTCCAAGAAAAACCACCAGGAGGAGGAAAAGAGGGAGAGAGGAGGGATGAACAAAGAAAATAGTTTCCAAGGCACAAAATAAGTAACTTTGAACTCCCTCGTGTAAAGTAATATGTAAATATATTTTTCAACCGAATCTCGGTCTCAGGTTTTCTATCCCACAGTACAGAGAAGCATTTCAGGTTTGTAATAGCTCACTGTAAAAACCAAACTCTTCCTAAAACAATTGCCTAGGATCCAGCTCTAAGAAAATGTAAAATAAGGTTTCAAGGACTTCAATTAAGGAACAGTGTAGAGGAAGCGATAAGAAAGTCACAGTCAATAATAATCTCAGGAAATTGAATGCTCAAACTGTTGTCATAGAAATTGGGATTTGTGTACAGTGCTGAGAAACTAAGAAATGTGACACAGAAACTCACCGGGGTTGCGGTTTGTGTTCCTTTGTGCTTTGTTGTGCTCCTTTTTGCTTAGAGAGACCTGATTTCCAGGCAGAGGTGGACATATTTAAACCTGTGGTGGCCAGTTTAGTGAAGGAGAGAAACTGACCACCGAAGATGACCTGTATGACTCAGATGCTGCTTTTGTAGGTGCTCCTACTCCTAATGTACTATAATATGCTTATGTGAGCCATATTTCCTCCATGCACAGAAGTGAGAGACAAAGGGTACAACTCTGGGAGACATGAAAATCTAACCATAAAGCAGAATCCTCTGACAGGAACATGTAAGGATCGCATGCTCTTCTAGTAGGAGTTTCTGCTAGAGATAATAAGAACTCCATTGTTTCTCTGTGTCCCCTTGAGAAGATCTCTGCCCTCTTCTCATTCCCCCTCTAGGATAAAGTCTAAAGTGAACTGATACATTTTTCTTATACCTGCTAAGGCCATCTTTCCAAACTTTCAGAGTAGAGTTGCAATGTTTGTAGTAACATCTGAAAACTCTTTGCATGTGAAAAATACTAAACCAGCTAGTTAACCTGTTAAAATTATTCTTTGAGGAGACTCTAGTATGTCATTGCCATTGTTCATAAAACCTTGGTTAAGTCCATTCCTCCATGTTTGGGCTTTTTATAATTTACATTCATTGATTTCCTTCACCTGTCTTTTCAGTTATACTAGAAAATTTACACCCTGCCCCACACAGAGACATACATTTTTCAAAGGTATTTTGAAAAGTAAATTTAATGGATTGCATTCCAGTGTTTGAGACCTAGCTAGTTGTCAATTCATTTATTTATTTTAATTTTATTGTGTTTATGCATAGATACATTTCAGTGTGTGTGTGTGTGTGTGTCTGTCTGTCTGTGTGTGTGTGTGTGTGTGTGTGTGTGTGTGTGTGTGTGTGTGTGTGTGAGAGAGAGAGAGAGAGAGGGAGAGAGAGAGAGAGAGGGGGGGGGGGCTGGGATTACAAGTATCCTCCATTATTTCTGGCTCTATCTTGGGAATCCTTGAATACATAAGACAAATATTTTACCAACTGAGTTATATCTTCAACCTTGTACTAGTTACTTGTAATTTTTACACGTAACATTTCCTGACAAATTGTATAAATCATTAAAAATTTAAGAGATTTTATCCAGCACTAAGAAAATACAGCTTTGTTGTTGTTGTTTTTATACTTAATCTTTTAACATTTTCACAATTTCTTTCAGTCTTAAAAAATATTTTCCTTGGCAAGTCTATTTATCTTTAAGGAAAATTTTTCTTGAAATATTTAAAAAATATGCCTTGCCTAATATGCTTTGTCAATACTTCAAACCCATCACCACCATCATATCAAGACAAAAAGATGTCATTTTTAAAGTGTCCTTTTATTGTAGTCTTGAAAAAGTTCATAGTCAATGAGAAAATTATCAAGAATTTATCATTTTAAAATCTAATGTACAAAATAAAACAATGAAAGAATCTTACAGACTTACTTGTAAAGAATTAAGCAAAGTAAGATGAAAATATATATAAGCCAGATTGTATAAAACCATATCCCACTCTCAAATGTTGAGAGTAATTGAATCCATTTAGTTTCTGTCAAATGCATTGTCTCATATTATGACTTGCTCTGATCTGATTTTCATAGTTTAACAGCATTAAGAAGTTTGTAGCCAAAATAGCCAATAAAGTCAAGCTAGAACCTGTAGGGATCACATCCAGTGTATAGGCTCTGCCCCTGGTTGAGGGATAATGGGGCCACCCCACCCGTATCAGAAATAATAATCCAGAATTCCTCCTGTCAAAAGGAAATGCAGGGACAAAGAGTGGAGAAGAGTCTGAAGGAAAAGCCATCCAGAGTCTGCCCCATCTAGGAATCCATCCCATCTGTAGACACCAAACCCAGCAACTATTGCTGATGCCAAGAGGCATTTGCTGTCAAGAGCCTGGTATAGCTGTCCCCTGAGAGGCTCTGCCAGAATATGGCCAATTCAGATGCCGATGCTTGCAGCCAATCATCAGACTGAGCACAGGGACCCCAATGGGTTAGAAGTTTAGAGAAAGGACTGAAGGGGCTGAAGTTGTTTGCAACCTGATAGGAAGAACAACAATATCAACCAACCAGACTTCCATAGCTCCCAGGGATTAAACCACCAACCAAATGGTTCACATTGGCGAATCCATGGCTCCAGATGGATATGTAGCAGAGAATTGTCTTATCTGGCATCGATGAATGGAAGGCGACTCCCTTGGTCCTGTGGTGGCTCAGTGAGCCAGATAAGGGAATGCTATGTCGGTGAAGTGGGAGTAAGTGGGCCCGTGGGTGAGTACTGTCATAGAGGCAGGGGCAGGGAGAAGGGGTAGGGGACTTGTGGAGGGGGAAATTGGAAGGGGGAAAACATTTGAAATGTATATAAATAAAATAATAAAAAAAATTATAAAAGAAGTTTGTGTATCTGACCTATTCACAGATCTTTTTCCTTTTCAGTTAACCAGAATCAGGAAATTCGTAAATGGCATCTACATGATGGAGAAACATTCAAGCACCTACTTGATCACTCTGTCTTCCAACTCTGTCTGCCACCCATACCACAGAACCACACCTGGTTTCATGGTTTACTTTTGCTATTGTGGTGTTTGAAATGCTCAAACAAAGCACATGAGAGACAGAGGTTTTGTTTGTTTTTTTTTTTTTTTTTAATTTTACATCATCACTTAGCTGTACCAGGACAAGGAACTCAAGGTCACAGGAGCCTACAGCTCATCCTGCCCACACTCGGGAAGTTGAAGGATGAATGCCTTAAAAAGTGCTGAATTGCAGTCTTCATTTATACACTTCTGGATCTGAACAAAGGGAATGATCCCACCTGTTATTGACTATGGCTTCCTACCTCAAGCAAGGAGAATAAAATAATCACCTACAGGCATGCTGGGAAGCCAAACAAACATAATTTCTCAGAAATATGCCAGAGAAATATGCCATCTCTCCAAGATGATGCTAGCGGTGGCAATGAACATTAACCACTACACCATGTGATCATGGCCTCTACCCCACTTTCAGAAACAATAGACTTTAGCTAGGAGAAAGATAAAAGACCACTCAAATGTTTGTTTGAAACAGACATTCCCAACCTGAGGTCTTTGAGAGTTAAATGGCCTATTGCCGAAGACCACAGGTCAGTTATCCTGCATATCAGATAGCTATACTACATAAATAACAGTAGAAAAATACAGTTGTGAAGTAGCAACAAAAATAATTTTATGGTTGGGGGTAGTCACCACAAAATAAGGAGCTGTAGTAAAGATTCAAAGTTTTAGGAACGTTGGGGTCCACTGCTTTAGAACATGGCAGCCTTCAGTGAGATTATTTCAAGCTAAGACTTATAACCAAATAAAAGGAAAGCTATTTTCTGAGAAAGTTGTATTTCTACTATCATGTTGCTTTTCTGTAGAAATCTCAACACGTTGTAGTGATTGCAGTAGCTTTTAGAATTCAGAGTGCATGTGGTTTACATATGAAATTTATCAAAAAGTCATGATTCAAGTATGGAAAATATTTTAGGAATATGACTCTGTTCTTTCTTTTTGGAAAACACAATTTTGCTATAAAAGGCTAATTGATGGACCACATTTTGAGAAATGTCAGTCAACTGTAGGAAAGTTCACTCAAGATCCTTTCTAATATAATGGATGTACCACAAAGAAACGTAATGTTTCAATTTATTTGAACAATTTTTATTCAGCTTCTTATAAGTTGATTCTTCAAGTCTTGCTTAAATTCTTTCTTCTGTTATTCATCTTTTTTTGTAGCATGAAACTCCCTTATTGTAAACTTTGTCACGTTAAAAAAAAAGCAATTAAGTAACTTTAACAATTACGTTTACATTTCATTCACTAAGTGATACCAATCTGAAACCTATTATATTGTTCAGAGAAAATATTATTAGTCTACATCCACTGCAAAATTTAATTACTTCAAATTATTCTTCTAAACGATAATATGTTACCTTCTTTTTAAGCATGACAACCTCCAGGTATCAAGTCATAGTTCCTAATATGAAGAAATCATTTCCCTCCCCTTTTATTTCTTTCTTTTAATATTGTTATAAGATATAATCTAAAATTTATTTTCTAATTTTCCATTGGTCAAAGGCACATGAAATGTGATCTGCAAAAAAGGAAGTAGTTATAGAACACTGAGGGGCTGAACAATTATAGCACATTAGGAGGTTTTCCATTCCTGACTCATATTCTGACATCCTGAACGCTTCGATGGTTACAGACAATTGACAAAATATGTATTAGTTTCCTTTTTGTATTAGTTTTAGTTTTACTCAACCCAGGGACAAAATGACCAACAGAAAGAACTTAAAAGAGTAAATATAAATCTTGGCTTATGTTTTTAGCTTATCATAATGATAAAGGTTTGGTAGAGTTCATGACGAAAGGAACATGTGCAAAGAAAGCACATAAGAAATCAAAAGGCTTGGGAAGTCTAGGCATTTGTACACTCAGGGGCATGCCTTAGACTCCACAGCCTCTCGGCACACTGTTAGCTAAGATTTTCAGCCTTTATGTTGAAATTATAACAGCACCTATAGCCAATTTGATGTTCAATAATAATACACGGATGCTTATAAGTTGTACATGGTAAGTGGACTTCATATAACACGAGACAATGCTACAGATGAGGCTATTTTTATTTTGTTTTTACTGTCACATCACTTGGTCTGTATTTTCCTGTTAATATTTAAGCAGATAAATGTATAGTTATTTACTTTTCTTTCCTTGCTTACATTTTAGAAACTTGGGTGTTTGTTTTGCCAGACTCTAGGAAGAATATTGCTTTGATAATTATAACTCCTGGATATACAGAACTTAAAGATGAAATAAAGGACAAGATGGGCCTTTCAATTTAATGTTACAAATTAGGAATTTAATCAAATGCAGTGAAGTTATGCAGAAGTAGTCACTGTCTCCAATGCATCTAAAAGTCATTGTAAAGTTCATCTAATGATCCAACACCAGAATTCATATTTGCTTAGGGTTATAGCTTTTGCCACAAAACAGACTAATGAAGGCATAGGAAAAGGAAAAGAAAGAAAAAGAGGAGGAATTATATTAATTCAAGAAAAAAATAGACATAACTTATTTGTAGTTCATTTAAAAATTTGAAACAAAGAGAAAATAACATAAGTTAACTTCTGAAGATCTAAAGAAGAATCTTAAAAAACATACTTTAAAATTCTGTTTCAATGTGATAACTAGCTCCTAGTAAGCAAAACAGTATTCAATGGATGAAATTGTTTTACGAATCCTCTAATTTATGTACTCAGGTGTTTGTGAGGGACAGGATGCTCACAGAGAAGAAAGGTGTGGAAATGTCCCAGAACAAATGACTCACATAAATGATGTACTGTGCTTTGGAGGGTATAGATAATGGGTTGTTGAGATCATCACAATGGAAAATATTGATTTGCTTACAAGAAAGTACAAAGTCAGAACTGAGTCAAGCCTCAAAAACCACTACCAAATGATGCCCTATAAAATCCTGCAAAGACAAGCTTCATTGTTAATCAGCCTCCACATAGCCTGGTTTTGCAAGGTGTCCTTGGCTGATGCCCAGAGTCTGTTATCCTTAAGTCAACAGAGTAGGTTAACTATGAAGAAACATATTTGGAATTTCTTTTGTTGCTTGAGAGTTCTACAGACTTACAAGCAGAATGTGTACTGTGAAGTTGATAGAACCACCATATTAATACTCCAAAGACAATAGTCACACTTATAAATCACACATACTCTGTTTAAAAGTATTTTCAGCCAATTTAAATAAATATAAAATGACATATAATAGATTTTTAACAAGTTTTAGCCGATGACATTATTGGGGATGGTTAAAAATACTAAGCAGACACATTAAAGAATCAACATCAAAAGGCCTTCCAAAGCATCCTGACATTATTTATAGTCATTTCTACCAAGAATGCTCAAGTGGACTGACTATAAATTAATTGCCAATTGAAACATAATAAAAGAGCCTAAATCAAGTGAAGAAGCTGGAGAGGTTTGCAACCCCAAAGGAGGAACAACACTATCAATTAACTAGACCCCCCCAAAGCTCCCACGGTCTAAACCACCAACCAAAGAATGCACACAGAGGGGCCCACTGCTCCAGATGCATATGTAGCAGAGGATGACCTTATCTGACATCAGTGGGAAGGGAGGCCCCTGGTCCTGTGAAGGCTTGATTTCCCCAGCGTGGGGGAATGTTAGAGCAGTGAGACAGCAGTGTGGGAGGGGGGGTGGGTGGGTGGAGAGCACCCTCATAGAAGCAGAGGGAAGGGTATGCCATAGAAGGTTTGTGGAGAGGAAACTGAGAAGGGAGACAACCTTTGAAATGTAAATAAATAAAATCACCAATAAACAAGAAAAAAAGTAGACAAAGAGAGTCAGAAGAGTCTACTAGTGAAGCTTTGGTTAGTAAATTAATTATCCTATTTTTGTGATAGTTTTGTGTATCTTTTTTTCAATGTGTCTGAAGCCTTACTCAACTTGCCTGTTCATAACGTGTAACGAAACGTGCAGTTAATGTCAACAGTATCCTCGGCATCATCAAATATACTTCTAAAGAGTATTCATTCCATGACAGAAATTTAGCATAGATTTCAATCCGTGTAAGTTGTCTCCCTTCCCAGTTTCCCCTCCACAAACCTTCTATGCCATAACCTAATTTTCAGAAGAAGAATAAAAATACAGGCCTCTATCACTGCAATGAGATAACATGTGCTGAGGCATAAGAGTGGAGCGACTACTCCTCTAGTCCTCTTAGAAGGATATTCTTACCTCATTCTTATCTGCCATGGCTTTGACCATAGTTGCTATTATTAATTTGTTCTCTCTAATTGTAAAAGAAAATGGACCATGATAGAATTCAGAAAACTTTTTTCAGATACTGAACATCCAGAAACAAGAGAATAACTTTAAAATACCTCGAACATTTAATCGACTTATTTATCTTATGTGTGTGTGTGTGTGTGTACTATGATACATGCGTAGAGAATAACTTGTAGAAGCCAATTCTCCTCATACTGTGAGGGATGCAGGTATTAAACTCACACCATCAGTCCTATACCCTAAAGTTAAGGACTTTACATGGCTGATCCATCACACCAATTCTATGAAGAATGTAATCATCCCAGGAAACAGGGATTCGAGGGAGTTTACGTTATCTCCTTATGTTCAAACCCAGGTAGAGGACAAGACAGAGACAGCATGAATAGCAGGGTCTCAATCCTATTCCATCTTCCGGTCTCAGAGTGGTTGGGGCATATATGCTTACAAAAGCATCAAACATATATAAAAGATCCAAAGTATCACATATCATATATATGATATATGTATATATTTATATTATATAGTACCTCATAAATTTTTATTATAGTGTGTTCAGTGTTTACTCATCAAAAGACTTTTGTAAAAACTGTCTAGATTTCATAAAAATGATGCTTTATTAATGTTATTATTATTTAAAATTTGGTCGCAAACATCACACTTCGTTCACCTAACTGGCGACTGATTTACATATATACAATATACTGCGGAGAATCCGTGTTCAGTTATGTGGAAATTTAAATAGGTGTTCACATTGTGAGCTATGCAAATGTGAGGATACATTTGTGCTGACCCCCATTCTAGATCCAACTACATGAAATGAGCAGTTATGGACCAATTGGGCATAGTTGGAGGATATAAAGGCACACTCTGATCCCATAATAAACAAGTCTGCTTCTGATTCACATCTGACTGCCAGTGTCTGTGTCCCTCACATCCATGCCTTTCTACCACCATGCCTTCCTACCAGTGCCCCTAAGGACCATCCTGAGGGACAAGGGCTAGTGCAACAATTCTGTTCATCTTCAAGCAAATTTGTAGAAAATCTCTGAATTATAAAAGATGGCTTTAGTTATTTTATAGATATATAGCTCAAATGAAAATTGTTTATTTTCCTTAGGCTACCCAAGTAATCATTAAAAGGTATACTAATCCCAATGGCCATTTCTGTATGCTGTTACTCATGTCACTTGAGAAGCTTCTAGCATAGCAGCAAACAAGGATTATTGCAATGTAAAATGATGAAAATTTTATGGCACAGAAAAATGAAAGTTAATAATACCAGGCCTCATTTACCAAGCTATCTAGGTAGAATTTATGGTATAAGTTATGTATAAGTATATTACCATGCTTATCTATTAGTTAGAAATCACAGTAGAAATATATAATTTAATTATGAATTAAAAACCTAAGAATATCTTTAGTGGTTGTCAACCTTCCTAATGTTGCAATACTTTGATAAAGTTCCTCATTTTGTGGTAAACCTAAATCATGAAATTATTTTGTTGCTACTTCATAACTGTAATTTTGCTATATAATGACAACATCTGATAAATGGAATATCTGATATACTGTAGCCAAAAATGTGTCACAATCCACATGTTGAAAACCACTGATCTAGGTGAATCCAGTAGCAACCTTATTTATAATAGCCAGAAGATGGAAATAACCCAGATGTCCTTCAACAGAGGAATGGATACAGAAAATGTGGTACATCTACACAATGGAATATTACTCAGCTATTAAAAACAACGACTTTATGAAATTCATAGGCAAATGGATGGAACTAGACAATATCATCCTGAGTGAGGTAACCCAGTCACAAAAGAACTCACATGGTATGCACTCACTGATAAGTGGATATTAGCTCTAAAGTTTGGAATACCTAAGGAAAAAAAATCACAGATCATATGAAGTCCAAGAAGAAGAAAGACCAAAATGTGGATGCTTCATTCATTCTTAGAAGGAAGAACAAAATACTCACAGGAGAAAACACGGAACACAGAGTGGGGCAGGGACTGAAGAAAAGGTCATCCAGAGACTGCCCCACCTGGGGATTCACTCCATATGCAGACACCAAACCCAGTCACTGCTGCTGATGACAAGAAGTGTTTGCTGACAGGAGCCAGATATGGGTATCTCCTGAAAGGCTCTCCCAGAGTTCTACTGAGACAAATGACAATGGTTGTGGCTAACCATTGGACTAAACAAAGTGACCCCAATGGAGGAGTTAGAGAAAAGACTGAAGGAGCTATAGCAGAGGATGGCATTGTCCAGCATCAATAGGAGGAGGAGCCCTTGGTCCTATGAAGGCTTGTTTCCCCAATGTAGGGTAAGGCCAGGGTGTTAAGGTTGGAGTGGGTGGATGGGATGGGAGCATCCTCATAGAAGCAGGGGGAGGGGAAAGATGAAATGGGAAAGGGGGATAATATTTGAAGTGTAAATACATTAAATGTCCAAGAAAACATAATATTATCTTTAAAAGGGGCTGTTTTCAGTGGCCAGGGATATCAGAATGTGGAGGAGATCTGACCTAGTTGGTGCCACTTGGCGTCAGTCTGATACGCTATGTGTTTTGTAGTACGTTCGACTGTGATATAATGTTGCTTTTATACCAGTTTGCAGTTTTTCTCTTGAGTTCTTTCACATCTGTCAGTACTTTTTTTCTCAAAAGTAATGTCCATCGGACTGTGCTTCCTCTCCTTGCTCAAGCCCTTTGCAAAAGACCAACTAATTATTCAGAGTCGCTCATTATCTCTCCTGTTCCTCCCAGGCATTGGTTCCCATTCAGTTTATGCTTTCACCAGCTGTGCTATCAGCGACTCAGAGCATCCTTTGTCATTTATCTACCCAAGGCAAGTAATTTCTAAACTGTAACACAATGCGTGAAGGTTGTGTATAATGTGACTCAACACATGTGTGTGTACTTATTCTTTTACTATCTCCCGCCTTCACTGCAGCCTATAAAATTCTTTCCCTGTAATATAAGATTGTTAATATGTCTCATGCCTATGGCTTTGTGCAGTGTTCTTGCTTTGGCCTAAATTTCCCTCTCCATATTCATATCTTGAGATTAGATTGAAATACTTCCCTTTCTAAATTCTTTCTTTCTGGCCCAGCTTCTGGGGTCAGATTATCTTGGTACTCAGCTTTGTCACTTCTCCCAAGATGTGTGAGAAAAAACAATCCATGCGGGACCAGTCCCAGTATCTCTAGTCACTGACACAGGGTTGGTCTTCAGTGTCCCTGTGTGACACTTTTCTCACTGCAGCAGTGAAGGGACTCTCTCATTTCTTCACACAGAATAGGACACAGGCAAACTTGGGCGAACTAGGAAATACATTCTCTATCACACAAAGAATCCTGTTTGTGAGCTAGAATGTTGCCATGAATTCATATTAGGAAGAATAAGTAAAAAAAAAATAAATAATGAAGAGTTGAATGTCTTTTACAAACATGGACACATTCAGAGACGTTAGAGTTGTGGAAGCATCTTCCGTTTTGAAAATTTACATGCTATCTTTTTGGTATAGTTCCTCCTTCCCTCCTTCCTTCCTTCCTTCCTTCCTTCCTTCCTTCCTTCCTTCCTTCCTTTATTTTTTCTTTCTTCTCTTCCTTTTTTCCTCTTCCTCCTCCTCCTTTTTGTATAATCAAGTTAGTTGAGTTTCATTCACTTGCTCTCACTGGAAGTCCTGGCTAATAAACATACCGATCTCTTACCTCTTGAAGAACCTATTTCTGAAGGCATCCTGCACTTGAAGAGCAGGACATGGAGAAATCAATGTGGTATGTGAATCAGCAAGCTTCCATCCTACTGGATAGCTTTCATGGTTCTGGAACGTACTGTGGAAATGGCTCACAGCCATCTTTAATGTGAGCTGATGCCTTCTTCTACTGTGTCCGAAGACAGCTACTGTGTGCTTATATATATGAATAAATACATCTTTAAAGAAAAGGTAAAGCAAATCACATCACAACCACTGTCACAAGCAAAATGGAATAAGCACATGTTTGTTTGCGCTCAGCCCTTTCTATACACGTATTCTTTCCAGAACCCTAAGCAAAATGACACTGACAATGAAGTTCTCACATCCACTAATTTAATTAAGACAGTCTCCTACAGGCCAACATGATGTACCACCCGTCACTTAGATTCTTTCTCTAAGTGGTTCTAGACTATGTGAAGCTGACAAAACTAATCATAGAAAAAATCTCATGTCCGGGTAACATGTCAGAGCTTAGAAATATTACCAAAATGAATAACTATGTCAGTAGTTGTCACCTGTCTAGTGCTATGACTCTTTACAGCACTTCCTCATGCTGTGTTACTACTTCATACCTGTAACTTTGCCACAGTTGTGAATCACAATGTAAATATCTGATATGCAGAATATCTGGTGTATGACCCCAAAAGGAGCCATGATCTAAGGGGTTGAGAATGACTGGACTAAATAAGTAAGACAAAAATAGATGAAGGCAAAGCATTTATAATTTTTGGTGAAGTAATCCGATATTTATATATGTTTCAAACTGTTACTACTTTGAACATTTTTACTTTCATTTCAAAGATCTTAAGTTTTAGTCTAAATAAACTTTGCATGTTCTACAGTTGGAGCTTAAAAGGCAATTTAGTTTCTTTTTTTTTTCCTTTTAAGTTAATGAGCTTGAGTAGAATCCTCCACAAATTGAGAATTGAAATAGTACTAAATTATTAGTTAAGACCATGAATTACCATCATGTAATATCTTTTTTTTTCTTTTTCCCCCATCTTTATTAAATTGGGTATTTCTTATTTACATTTCTAATGTTATTCCCTTTCCCAGTTTTCATGCCAACATCCCCTAGCCCCTCCACCTCCCCTTCTATATGGGTGTTCCCCTCTCAATCCTCCCCCCTTACCACCCTCCCCCCAGCAATCCTGTTCACTGGGGGTCCAGCCTTAGCAGGACAAAGGGCTTCCCCTTCCACTGGTGCCCCAACAAGGGTATTTATTGCTACCTATGCAGTTGGAGCCCAGGGTCAGTCCATGTATAGTCTTTGAGTAGTGGCTTAGTCCCTGGAAGCTCTGGTTGGTTGGCATTGTTGTTCATATGGGGTCTCAAGCCCTTTCAGCTCTTTCAGTCCTTTCTAAGATTCCTTCAAAGGGGGTCCCGTTCAGTTCAGTGGTTTGCTGCTGGCAATCGCCTATGTATTTAGCTTATTCTGGCTGTGTCTCTCAGGAGAGATCTACATCCATTTCCTGTCAGCCTGCACTTCTTTGCTTCATCCATCTTATCTAGTTTGGTGGCTATATATGTATGGGCCACATGTGGGGCAGGCTCTGAATGGGCGTTCCTTCAGCCTCTGTTCTAAACTTTACCTCCCTATTCCCTCCCAAGGGTATTCTTGTTCCCCCTTTAGAAAAGGAGTGAAGCATCCACACTTTGGTCATCCTTCTTGAGTTTGATGTGTATGAGAAATCTTCTGATGGAAATACCAATGGACCGCTGCTAAGTTCCTCACCTTCTGAGTCTGTAGAATCATTAAATTTATATATTTAGGCATGCAGACTTGATGGTAACTTGCTATATATCAACAGATAACTAAAATGAATTAGGTAACTTTATATAAATTTATCTGTGCATAAAACCTGAGTGGTATATTTTATGCTCCCTAAAAACATTTATTTATTAATTTATATTTTCCCCACAAAGATCAGTGTCCTAAGCAAAACCATCCAAATAATCACTCAGATCAAAATTGATACATCATTTTCATTTATATAACATAAGTAGAAATTGTTAGAGAAACTCCATGACATCATCTTATATGTAAAGTTTAACTGCACTTTGGTTTGATTGCTTTCCAAATATCCTCTCCATTGTTTCTAAAAGCAACTGTTAATCTGTGGAAAATTTCCACTTCCTCTCAGAAAGACTTTTTTTTAATAGTGTATTCTGTTTGCTTTCCAGTTTGGCACACCAGTGAGATTATTCTTTTCCTACACAATCTCTCACCTAATGTTACGACCTTTCTGTGAGTCACTATTATTTTATTTTATGTGTTGAAAACTTTTTCCCCACTGTGGCAGACTATTTTGTATTTCTTTGCATAATTTTAAATATGGTTGTATTCTAAGGAACAACACTGATCATTACCAAGTCTCATGGGGTTGCTCTTATACTTAAAATTCGCTGAACATGCTTGTGCTTAAAACAGTGATATATGTTGTTTATGGAGGAAGATACTCAGGAGTATTTATCATATGGAGCAAGTTGGCTTCACCTAAACCTAATTTACTTTCAAAGTTAATCTACAAATTCTAACTAAAAATCTTCATGAGATGAAATTTTCTTCCTACGCGTAAATAGGAAGAGAACTATTGGATGACATAAAGTATACTCAATATTTACAGTGAAGACTGAACTCTCAGTGCCTCTCTTTAAGAGATTTTCATTGAAGAAACAAATGTTTACTGGGCTATTTTGTTGCTGTTATTAGGGACTCAAATTAAATATCTAAGTAATTCACAGTTTATGCTACCGAGTCCAACCATTTATTTTTAGATTCTAGGATAAAAACCGTTGTATATACATATACCTCCCAATACTTAGGAGCATAAGTCTTCATCTATAAATGCAGCCCATGGCTTAGTTACATGTTTTTGATTCACCACAGTTCAAACTATGGGTTATTTGCTTGTGTAATTCCTCATCTTTAGATATAAGAATCTAGAAAGGAGGAAATGACAGAATAACATATGTGATCCCAAACAATGAAACATGAATTTTCTTCCCTCATACTATTGTCAACCCAGGAATAAAGTTTCAATTAAGCAGATGCACCTATGGTAAAAGAGAAGCCTGTTGGTTTTAGGCAAGATCAAATGTCTTGAATGAAATGAAGCCGTTACCTTGCATATTAAAAAATCATGTAATTGCTGTCATTTCATTTTAATGCTCAACTTAGAAGGCTACCTGACTCACACATGTGTATGAATGCATATATAACACATAGTAGGAAGGAAAATATGTGTTTGAATTGCCTATATGTATTTACTTTTGCTGAATTTTTACTACTGTATTATTTTTTGTAAGGTTATATTTATATAGATTCAAGATAAGTCGTTCAGGCAATGATTATCTCTGTTTTAACTGTTCAACCTTATTTTTGAAATCTTAGTCAATACTCATTCATGGCACAAAAGAAATATGAGTCAATGCATATAATGTCATACATGCTGGCACAGGGACTTTGTCTACTCAGTAAAAAGTAAAATAGAAATTAGCTGGCCACTTCACAAGATTAAAGTTGGTAACATTTTCTACATTAATTTCACCACTACTTAATTAATCTGAGAAAATATTAATGGTGATATATATTCATTATTCATTTGAACTGAAACATTTTGCTAGAATTTTTGGTATAATAGTAGAGAAAGTATATGGTAAGTAGAGACATTTGGATATTATTATCATAAGTGAGGTAAGTATTGATGTTTAAATATAATGTGTGTGTGTGTGTGTGTGTGTGTGTGTGTGTATGTTAGTAAGGCTTCTGTCACTGTATAAAATATATATCTAAATACTATACCTAAAAATTCATCTTGGCTGTAGAGTTTCAAAGCTTTAGTCCATACCGATTCTTTTGTATTTCAAACCTGTGGCAAGGGGATGCACTGTGGCAAGAACAGATAATCGAGGAGGTTGTTTACATCATGGTTGTCAGAAAGTCTACCATAGAGGATAGGCTATAGTCCTAATATTCCTTTCAAAGACTTCTGCACAATCATCTAACTTCTTTCACTAAATATTAGTCTAATATCTGAGCATTCAGTTTGCATCTGAACTTTTAAAGGACACTAAAGATACTGATACTGCAGTAGAATGTGTCTGACGTATCATTAGTTTATCATTTAAATAATTTATATTTATATTTAAATAACAATAATCTCTTATTATCATTAGTTTAATGATAAGATTTGGGAGTGCCAGAAATTAAAAACATGCAACTGTTGTGAGACTTTGACCAGGCAGATATTCCACTTGCTTGATTTGAAAGAACAGTCATTAATAAAAAATTTCTGGAGAATGTTTTCAAAAGTACATAGGAGAATATTTTCTTGAATATATAGTATATTATTTCCCTTAGTGTATTCTATTTACTTCCCTATGCAAATAAGACTACCACTATTTTGTCAGTTTTCTAAATTTGTAGTTTAGCATGCATTTAAACACTTGGAATTCAATGGCCTTCCTCATTACCGCAGTCTCTGGGGCATTGCATCATTCATAATTTATTCATAATATTCTACAATGGTCTCTTTTATCATCTGTTTTCTTTCCATTTTGTTTTTATGCAACAAGTTTCCCAGTACAGCACACCACAGCCCAGATTTCCCAGCACTTCTTTCTACATATCACCACTTATGCTTTATTTAAATTAACTTCTAGGCAGCACTAGTTACAGTGTAGCATGATTTACTACCCCTACAAAGTTCTTTGCATTGGATAGACTTCCTGCTTTTTCTCCTGGACAAAATTCAATAAGTAACATATCCTTTTCCTCCACATTCATAATAAAGCTGTTTCTGTATGTGTATAACTTAGTGAAATATGTCTCAAAAACTGTGCTAAGATTTAAAATGACTTTCTATTCTATCCTCAGTGTCATCAGATACTCTAAAATTCATTTCTCTCTCTCTCTCTCTCTCTCTCTCTCTCTCTGTGTGTGTGTGTGTGTGTGTGTGTGTGTTTGTGTGTGACACACACAGAGAGAGAGAGAGGAGAGAGAGAGAGAGAGAGAGAGAGAGAGAGAGAGAGAGAGAGAACATTTTCAAAGTTTTCATAAAGCTTTCCCATATGCTTTTGCATTATATAAAGGCATTTAACCCACTTTGAATGTGATTTGGTCTTCTGATTTTCAGTGAATTCTAATTCGGTATTCCTACTTAATTTTATTTTCCAAAAATAAAACTCCTTGTGTCATATTGAATCGTGTTCCCACAACTTGGATCTTGTTTTTACTTGCCTGCTTCACCGACCTTTCCTTTTGTGTGCACGCTGAAGCTTTCCCTGTACTCTACTCTCCTTTCTTCAGCTTAAAGGGTTCACAGGGCTGCCATCCTGTAAAAGATTAAATTCCTTCATCTGCCTGCTTTCTTTCTCTGATTGCAGACCACTTCTTTTCCAAAGACTGTTTCACATGGACTAATTCCCATTTCAGCATCCATTCTCTTAATCAGTTGTAACATGATCTTGACCACATTCTTGAAAGTAATTCTTCAGTCAACAGGTAACTTACCTTTCAGCCTACCTGAAACTTCCTTTCAGTCTACATCCTAATTGTGTCTGAACAGCTGGCCCATTGAGGGTCCTTTCTATGTGAGTTCTATTCTTTCTTGGCCTTTCAGATCTTGGGATATCTACTTTTTCTTCCCATGTAGGGCCTATTCACTCCACACTGCTGACTTCACATTGTCCTGGAAGGATTGTTCTTGCTCCGCCAAGCGATGATCTCATCCATACCCATAACTGAAAACCTAATCTCTGGCCATTTCTGCTCACTGAAAAGATTTCTAAATTGTAGACTAGCTCTACTCCTGAATCCATTTGTTTAAGTAAAGCTGAGGTGTTCCCTTCTTATTGCTGTTTTAAGTCATAGTCTCACAAAATAGCCAACAGAGGCATGGAACTCATGATCTGCCTCTGCTCTCAGACTGCTAAGGTAACAGTCCCGTAGAATGAAGCATTCCTCTAATCTTCCTAAAGGCAGTAGGTTGAACAGGCAAAGTTTCAAGTCAGAGCCCTATAGATTTTCTTTACAGTAATTGACTTTTAATTTAGAGAGCATCCAAATATCTGCAAGTCAAAACAATTTTTCCTTATATTCTTGAATTTCAGCTCAAATCATTTTAAAATTTTAAACTAATTCTTGTCTTTTCATCCCGTTTTCTTTCACGTAGCACTGCTGAGCACCTAGCTCTGTTTTCTTCCCTAATCTCAGGGCATCCACACGTGAATATCTCACTTCTTCCCATCTAGTTTCTGCAACATCGTCTAAGCTTCTCAGATCTTCTGTTCATGCATTCATTTTCCTATTACTTCATACTCATCTTTTTCCCCCTCCGAGTATAACTTTCCAAATCCCTCCAGGTCCAAAGTAAATCTTTGATGTGAGGTGCTTAGTTTAATAATTAGTGTTATCAAGGGTAATGCGCTTCTTCGTTGGCCTCGGTTTGTTTTCATCTGAAAAGCAATCTGACGATGCTATCTTTTTATCTCAAACGTGTGAATTAAATTGGAAATAAGATAATGACTGCAGAGCCCTGAACCAAGTGATATTCAAGTTCTTCCCTAATTAATGTTCCTTTCCATATATACCAGCTCTCTTAAATGTTCTGTCTTGTTGTTCTGGGTCATTAAGATGCAGACTGTGCTTCTGGAATAAGTTCTGAGAGAAGGCACTCTTATTTTTAATCATGTTTTCTTTGCATCCATCATGGTACATACTGTTTGTTGTAGAAGCCATCATATGCTTATTGAAATTATCTGTCTGCGTAAGTAAATTTGAAATCACTTTATTGAGGTACAAACGAAATCTTCCAAATAAGATTATGAACAGTGTCCCTGAAGCTCCTGATTTGGGCTAAAGAAAACTTTTGATAATTAAAAAGAAAGGAGACTTGATATGAGTCAATTATTAGAATACTTGCCTATTGTGTACAAAGCCATCTCCTACATTGTATTTACTGAGTATGGAAGTGCTTGCCTTCAGTACCAGTCCTCTGGAGTAAAGTAAATTCAGGATCATCCTTGACTGTACAGTAAAATTTAGGTGAGTTTAGGATATGTGAGACTCTGTCTCAAAAATATTTAAGTAGAGAACAGTAAACACTCTGCCAAGGGTTAGTTATCAGAAGTGAAAGACTGACTTACAATAGTTGAGGCCTAGTTTCAAGAACTTCCCAAGAGGGAAAGTAACGGTAAAACTGACTTGCATAATCTAAATCCATATATAATTTAAAGATAGATACTAGTGTTACTGTGGAGAGAACAAGTTGCCTTCTCTGTTCACAATGGTTACCTTCTACAACATACCAAGGTGCTCAGGATGTGGCCAAGGAGCCACTCTGATGTACTTTCATTTTAACTATGTTTATTATGCATCTTGGCTGACTGAGATTATAGATGGAAACATTTTAACGCAAAGCATCATATGATTAAATATAGGTGTCGGGGTAGAAATCTCAGCTCGCGTCCGGACAGTTCACACCAGGCTAACATGGTTCCAAGTGGAAAGGTTTAATGAGAGAAGAGTAGAAGAGGTGAGGACGTGGAAGGGAAGGGGGAGGGGAACGGGGACAGAAGGGACAAAGGGGAAGAGAGGAAGAGGACAAGAACACGAACAAGGGAAGGGAATGAGAAGGGGGCAATTAGCCTCCTTTATAGTGAGTTAGGCATACTCACTATAGTGAGTTAGGCATACTTACTGTTACCAAGTAATTGTGGGGCGGAGCATACTGGCTATTGCCAGGTAACTGTGGGGGTGGAGCTTAGACAGAATGCCAACAATATGAAGTGATATTCCATGATTAGAGATAGAAATATGGCTCAGTGAGGAGACTGGCAAGCACAAGGCTTTGTTTGGAGTTCCAACACTCCAAAAAACAAAGATCAGTAATAAAGTGGGATCATTTTGGTATATACTGTAAAGTCTTATACGCGTGTTTATTCCTAGACTTAGAGGATTCGATTTATTCTTACCATTCCACTTCCAGTTTTGAATTTGTTATACACCATCAAAGTCATAGTTTAGATGTGATATATTGAAAATGTACATATACTGCACTACTCCTGGAGAAAAGACATTTTTCAAACTTCTTAGGAATGTATAATCACAAAGAAGTGTACAGAATAAACACTTTCTAGTCCAACACACCCAGTTCCATTTAGCAAGGCATCATTTACTATGGAATTCTACAGGACACCATTGCATGCATCTGATGGTGAAGACTTCCCCACTGGATCACACAAAGTCAATCTACTGTAAACAAACTAAGCATCATTTTATTATTTTAATAACCCCAGCCACAGGATTATGTGTTATGTTTGTGTGACAAGTGGACCAATACAGCCTTCAGTCCAGTCGAAGTGGAATAACTTGCAGAATTGTATTTAATAAGTGTGGTCCTACATTATACATTATGCAGCTAGTAGCATAAAACTGCACAGCACCCGGCATCTCATGTTGTTGGAAAAACCAGGAATGTAGAGGATATTAATCCATTAACATGGCTGCTTTGGCAAGGGATCATATCCAAAGATCTTATAGGTGTGATCCAGCTGGGATACATATATACCTTTATATAAGAGGCAAGACAATCTCTGAGTTCAAGTGTGCTATGATATAGAGCAAGTTTCAGATAAAGAAAAGCTTAGGTCTAGGTATGGTGGTATGCGCCTCTCATCTCCCCACTCAAGAAACAGAGGCATGCATATATCTGAGTTCTAGTCAGTCAGTTGAGTTCAAATCAGTTAGTTCGGTGCAGTTCAGGGTTAAGGAGTTGAGAGTCAGTGCAGTGAAGTGCAGGCAGTAGACCTGAGTTCAGTTGGGTCCACTCAGTTGAGATGGTTGGGTTCAGTGAGTCAGTACAGTGAATTTGCATTTGGGCAGTTCAGTGCAGGTCAGCAGAGGCAATTGAAGCCAGAGAATAAGAAGGAGCAAGAAGAATAGAACAGACGGCTAGAGTTAACTTGACATCAAGCAAGAAGTCAGAAGCTGAGAGTAGCCAGCTTGAATCAGTGAGCTGGAGAAGAGTTTGAGCCCAAATAGCTGAGTCTGAACCAGCCACTAAGAATTTAGAAAGAGCTAGAAAGGGTGAGTTTATACAGCAGCAAGCTCAATTAATGACAATTATGTCAGGGAAATAAAAAATTACTTTTCCACAGAAAACTCACAATTTGATTCTATAATCTTACAACAAAATTTGTATGTCACATCGATTATAAAGTCCTTTAAGATTTGAACTAGTCTTCATCAATATGAGATGAGAAGGGATTTACTATACAGATGAAGAAACAGGTTTCCCATACATATAAAAAAATAATGTCCTGTGGTCTACAGTCTTTTGAAAGCCTGAGCTACATGAATTAATGCTTGCATACTTTATCCTGTGAGGTGAGGGCTGGTATATTCACACTCAACAAGATGTCCTGATACATGAGTAAGAGCAGTGGCTTAAAGAAGCAATAGATGTACATGACCCATGTGTGGCTGATGTCCAAGCTTTGTATTAGTCACACCCTTCTCTTGGTATCGTTTAACACGCGTGCGATTATGTATACACACCTCCCTCCTCTTGCTTGCCTGGCAATAAGATACCTGATATTCAGGCTTCTCCAAGTTCATCTTCCTCACCCCATTCCTGAAGTTGTAGGCCTTAACATTCAGACTAAAACCAGCGATGCCTTTACTGCAATTATAGTTCAGCAAGTCTTAATTATTTCTGATGATGAGTGACTGGAATAGCTTGAAAAAACAAATTTGTTCAGAGATGTGTGGCCTTGCATGAACTATTCCATACTACCCCTTGGGGATGGTGGGAAGGAGAGGATAAGAGAAACAAACAGGATGACTCCACACAGTGACTCATACTCCAGAGGCAGCTTCCTTGAAGGCTTCTGAAATGAATGTCCTGTATCACGACCCTCTGGAAGGATGTGAGGGAACTGGGAAAGTTAGAGCCTCTAGCTACAAATATTTGTTGATCTAGTGAATGAGAGAGAATTTATTCAACATGTTTCTAGACGTGAAATATTTTATTTTACTCTCTTCATGATGCCTGGAATCAATAAAGCAATAAAGATTTATAGTGCTAAGTCTTCATGAAGAAGCCACATATTTAAAATACAGACATTTCTGTCAGCTGCTTAAGTGTTCTGAAAAGACAAGAGTGGTGTACTTTAAATCAATGCTGCTTGGGAAATCATGCTTCTGTAAGCTTGTTTACATGTTCAGAAGCCATGCCTGTTATAATTCTTTAGATTTAATTAATGACTTTTCTGTGGTATATATGCACATAGATGGAATCATTTAGTTAGAAGATACATGCACCTTAATGGTCCAGCTTGTTGCCATGTGAGTGACCTCATTTGAGCCTAATCAATATTTATTAAATACTTCTTTAGTTATTTGCATCTTTCTAGCTGAGTGCAGAAATGTAAAGTTAAACAAGATACTGTGCATATGCACTTAGGATTGCTGTGTACAGTGGTGTGGATTATGGAAGATGCGATCAAATTCAAATTTTCTCAGGACTATGTGACTTCTTACACATTCTATTTTATCGGCACTCAATGGAAGGACAGAACACAACTAATCTATAAGAATAACCACAAGAGGTTAGGGTTAGCATAAGTATTTATAATGCAGTTTGTTACAATGTCCACTTAGCAAAATGATTGCTGTAAGTTCCTTCTAGAAACTGTAATCTCCTTAACTGTTGACCATGTTTATGATCCCATGCTTGATTTCTCTTCAGTGGAGCAGGCCACAATTCCAGTCAGAAAGTAGTTAGTTAAACCTGCAACCATCTTGCCACTATTTCACTGGTGTTAATATCTGGCCAAGCATGCTATGTTCTATAGTTCCTGGGGTCCACAGCTATTTATGTCCATTGGTGACATTTCCTCCCTGCAACTTACCTACCCCTTTATGACAGTATGAATACTAGATGCAGTAACATAAAATAGTGTAAGGGATCTACTTTCCTAGAAATGACATGGAGAAAATGATCATGAACACGTTATTGGGATACAGAGCTCTAAATTTCAATAATAATTCTAGTATGCATTTCTAAAATGTAAACTCCATGGGAATCTTTGTTCTTGATCATTTGAGTGTGTTGGAGTACATGAAATCTGTCATTTTCCTGAGACTCAACTGGTAAGCGAAAATGGTTTGTATTTTGAGAAATGTATGCATGCCAAAGGTTAATGAATGATTCCTATGAACAACAAATGTAGATTGAGGGCAGTCAGGAGAACTGAGGAGCCAAAGTTAGGTGACTTACATCTGATTAAAAGTTATAAAGAAATTCACTGCTAATTCAACAAAAATGATGGTAAAAAGGAAAGCAAAGTGTAAGGCACACTTGTTGATAACTCCGTTCTGATTGTCTGTGGTAACTGTAACTGACTCTGTTTTTTTTCCTCTCTTGACTTGTATATTCTTGTGCGAACCATCAAGAAAGATCCCCTGGCATTATGTTTAAGAACTCATTACTCAGCATGGAGAAAGCATATACTCTTCAAGCCTCATTTAATTTGTATCTTCAAGGAATGATGACTAGTAAGCTGGGCCTCTAATTATGAACTTAGGAAAGCAGGATGAAGCGTAACTCAGTGACCACCCATGAGCCTAGCTAATGGTTGTGTTAGATGCAATAAGGTGGAGACAGACTTACAAAGCCAGTTTCGGCTGTGCTACCATGGCAACGGAGGCCCATTTAAAAAAAAAAAAAAGCTGTGCGTGTCTATTTCAAATGACACATCACAGAAACAAGGCCCCAAGTACCTAACTTATACCACACATTCTAGTCCTAATACAATGTGTGATAAACTGATTTCGTATTTATTTTTATATGCACAAGAAAGTTGATGTGCTTGGGGATGAATCTCTGTAGATAATTTTGTCATTTCATAGCATTTTAAGCCATTTTAAGTTATAATGTGCCCCAGAAAAGCATGCGGTATTCTTCCTACTGTTATTAAATTTGGCATAAATATGCATCTATGCGTAGAAAAATGTAGCTGGATTTAATTGTAAGTGCATTTCAATGCAGAGGAAGATTTCATAACAAGTAACTGAGATTTGAGCAGTCAGCATTCAGGCTTACAACCAACCGTAAGCTGCAAATTGCTAAGAGCTATCCGGTCAGGCAAATGTTTTGCTCTAAGTAATAGTAGAATTTCTGTATGGTACCTCCTTTGTCTGTATACACGTAACAACTGAGGTGGCTGGAAGGAAGTAGGATTCTCAACATTTCCTTATCCAGGGTATTGTTGTATAGAGTCAAAATCTCTAAATATATCTGCTGAATATAATCTACCTATTTTTATTTTAACCTTGAAGGTGGTATTTTCTTATGAGTTATATTTTTTATCTACATTCCCTCCCATGTGTTGATTGCCAGAATAATTTTTGGCAACTGGAACAATAAGATAAGGGTCAGGCCTGTTTTTATTAAAACTCTACCATACTGAAAATGTCAGCACTTGTGTACCAAAGTATAATCACCCAAATTACTCCATTTCCAGCCCAGCTGAAACACCATTAGAGTCGGTGATGGAATGTTTGTGATAACTCTTTGCAGATGCTCTGAAATTTTTCAATCCAAAACTCTAACAATATTAGCCTTACCATATATTAGGTGCAAGTCAATTACTAAGTAGACTTTTGACTTTCATTTTCTTCCTGCTTGTTTGTTTGTTTGTTTGTTTGTTTTGGTTTAAATCAGGTTCTGACTTTATATTCAGCTGGCCTTGAACTCAGTATAACTGGTCTGGATCTCTGATTCCTCTGCTTTCGTCTTCCAAATGCTGACATTTCTGTAGATCTGTCCTTGGATCTCACTTAATTCTTGTTTCCTTATTTTTCCTCTCTTTGTTCCTTCATTGCTTTGTTCCTTCTTTCCCTCTCACCCTCCTTTCTTTCTCCTCTTCCTCTTTTTCCCCCATCTCTTCCTTTTATTTCTTTATTTATTTAGACACTGCATCATTTTGCATCCTTGGGTGGGCTCAAATCACTCTGTAGATGATGTTGACCTGAAATACATAGAGAGGCCTGCCTGTTTCCCAAGTGAGAATTCTGGGACTAAAGGTGTTACCTACATGCTTCACTGCTGGTTTCTTTAACACACACACACACACACACGCACACACACACACACACACACACAGAGAGAGAGAGAGAGAGAGAGAGAGAGAGAGAGAGAACATATTTGTCATAATCTGTTTAACCTTTATTGCTCCAGAAGTCTTGAATATATTTCCTTTTGTTATCCAAATAAAACTATTTGAAACATTCAAATAGTGTAAGGCAATAAATATTTCCCTAGGGTTATCAAATCACCTGGGTTATTATTTTCCTCTTCAAATTCAATTCCCTTATGTCTTTATTTTTGTCATATCTATAAATAATGGCCTATATTCTTACTTTTGTTTTTCACGCCCTTAATTAAGATTCTAGTTATTAATATCAAATTATCAGGAAAACTAGTTTTCAGTAATTTATAGTGATTAAGTCCATGTTTAAAGCACCTAACAAAAGGGAGTTTTTGAAATATTTGTTAGTCCTACATTTTATGTTTTAAACAAATAACTTTTAAATCAATCTCATTATTAGATATACTCAACAGTGAATACGAAAGCTTTATGTTCTTGCTTATGTTTCATACAACAAAAGAAGCCTGACAACTTATGTTATTTGATTTTTGTGGCTTTTGTTTGTTTGTTTGCAGCACAAATAGCATTCAGAGTACTGGAATTAATTCAATGGAGCATGTAGATAACACCTTTAATCCCAGCACTACCACTGGAGAAACAGTCAAAGAGATCTTTATGAATTTGAGGTCAATATAATCTACAGAGTGATTTGAGGTCAGCCATGGATCCATAGTGAGACTCTGTGTACATCAATAATAAGGAAATAAGGAGGAGGAAGAGGAAGAAGTAGAGGAAGGAAGGAAGGAAGGAAGGAAGGAAGGAAGGAAGGAAGGAAGGCAAGCAAGAAGTAAGTGAGGTCCAAGAACATCTGTACAGAAATGTCAGCATTTTGGAGTTTGTGTTTCTTGACATCTATTATAAATTTGCATATAATAAAGGAACACATCTGTTCTGCTACAAAGTGTGTGATCCGCCAATCATTACTTCATTCCCCTTAGCTTCTTTCCTAACTTTTATTTTTCCAGTTGTAAACAGAGTCTTCTTCATTTGGAGATTATGATGAGTAAATCACATTTGCATTCCTGATATAAAGTTGAGTTTCCATGGTACACTAACATAATATATAAAACTCAGCGAAGAAAATATTCAATTCAGATGCGAGACCTGCAGACTGTTTGATAATTCCTCTGAGGAAATCACCTGCTTAACATTGCCTCACGAGGCTGATGCTCCATCTTGCAAGATTAATATTTCATTTCCGATGGCTTTTTATTCTCACTTCCCTTTGTTCAAATTCTGATTACCTATTTGACTGTTCATTCCTAACTGCTATTTTATATGAGGAAAAAATCTTTCAGCTCTGCCACATGTCTGGTCTCAGCAGCTTTCTGAAACCATAAAGGTATATTTCCATACCTCCATTCCTCAAGTATCTTAAAGCACACCATGACCAACACTATGTGAACAACAGTTCTGAGTTTGGCTGCTAGCGGGAGGTGGATTTTGACTCCCTGGAACCATTTTTGCAGCAGCTTTTGTTTGTTGCTCCTTTCCATGTTCAGACACTTACTTCCTTAGGCATTTTCGTTCCAAAAGGAGAAAAACTTAGCTGGATGAAGTCTTGCCCTGAGGACACCCTTCCCATTGTTTTAGTAAACACCAGGCTTCTCCTTAATCTCTTTAATCTTCTTAATCTGTTCTTTTCCCTTCATACTATCTCTCCCTGCTTCATTTGTGCTTTCCCATTACAGAACTGCATAAAAGTACTTACTGATAGCCATGAAAGAGTCAATATTGCGCTGTTTTGAACTCTACTCTGCCAAAATCATTAGTCCATTACTTTTAAAGTTAGCCACAGGCAAGTGCTTAGGATAAAGTCAGAAAACAGCCACATTCTTTGCTAAAATAGTGAAAGAAAAGTCTCTACACCCCATTGTTAGTATTGTTCTCTCTGAAATCACTTAAGGCCTCTATAGCTCTCAGAACTACTGTCTTCAATCTCCATCTAGGTTGGCACACCAAGCTCCTCATACTGCATCCAGTCACCTTTTTAATCCAAAGTTTAGTCTTTCTTACTCCTGTAAAACCCAGCATGATGTGGTATGTTACAGCCATAACGTACTTTCAGGGACCAACTTCTGTCCTAGTTACTTTACTACTCCTGTGAGAAAACATCATGATCATGGCAACTTCTAAAAGAGATTTCCAGGTTTCCAGTCCTGTAAGAAGTTGAGTCTATCAAAATCGTGATGAGGAAGCATGGCAGCAGGGAAAAATGGCAACTTCAGAAATTTGGCATCTGGAGATATGGCAAGCTAAGAACTCCTAACTTGAACCTAAATAGAAGCCAGAAAAGATTGAACTGGGGATGGAATACTAATTTTAAAGCTCAAATATTGCCTACAGTAACAATCTCCCACTAGCAAGGTCATACTTACTAAACAGTTCCAAGTGTTCTAACAGTTGAGGACCAAATATTAAAAATCTGGAGACTCTGGGGGACATCTCATTCAAATGATCCAAGATAACACATTTGGTATATATTATTTTTAGCCCTTATTTGATATGACATTGTGTGCCTTTTTAAGCAAGTCCCATTTTAAGCATCATGGAAAATAAATTGCACTTAATTTGAGCCAAGGCAAACATCACTTTTGGAGAGTTTATATACATTTTTAATATGTAATGTCCAATGGCACATAGATGGAGAGTGTAGAGTATATTAAATTCATATCTAGTACTGATATGACAGCATGAATTCCTGCAAAGGTATAGTCTGTTCTATTATTTCTATCTTGAACTGAACACTGTCTAAAATATGACATTAAAGTGTCTAACGTTGTCCATTTGCAGTCTCAGAAGTTGACATATTAAGTTTCTGATTCCTGTTCACCTTTGGCTTAGGACTTTAGAAACTTTTGTGTTTTTCTTAGTTAATGAGTTCCCAGTTACCACAGTGATGCTGGCTTTCCACATTCCTTCGTTGCAGATTGGCGAAGCCTTTGGTTACCAGCTCTGCCGAAATTAACAAACCACACTTTTAAAACGTCGACCTTAGAAGTATTTGGACAGTGTTTCAACCCTGAAAAGTTAATGTTTCAATCCAGACTCCCACATTCAAATTCTCCAAGGTGAAATTCAGGAATCCAGGCACTGTTTGTCAATGTGTTGTAGAAACAGCTTTGGGAGTGACCTCAGATAGACTCATGACTCTGGGTGACCTAGAAATATAATCATAGGACCCTGTCCTCCAGAGTCTGCCCTATTTTTGATTTATAAATTGCAGTTATGATGAATGGTAGCTCCTTCCAAAGTCACATTGCTACCCCTCATGAATTTTTAGTATTTATGCATTTATTATCTTTGGAAGATAACCTAATTTATTATGGGTAGATTATAGAAAGCAATTGTGAGGTCTGTTAGTTTTTGAATTTCTTCTACTAAAGAAAATTTAATTTTTTGTGAAAGATCTATACTATACTCACAACACTGGAAAAAAATTAGCAATGCGATGCCCTATATCAGCACACTAAAGGAGGATGACTCCTGGCAAGCTCACATATGTAAAACGTGATGTTCACAAAACTCTCAAAAGATCTTTCAGTTCCAAAAGTTATAGTCCTCTTGCTTTCTTATACAAAGTAAAACAAATGCTATTCAAGATGAAAAAATTAAAATTGATATTAAAATGAATAAGCTTTGACTTGAATGTATGTGAATGTAACTACCATTTCTCATGTGTTGTAAACAGTAATAAAAAGATGTTCATATTGCACATCATGGCAAACTACATTACATCTATGGTTAGAAATAGGTTTAAGTATCATTTCACTGAGAAGAGTTGTTAGAAGGTGTCTTATGTTCTGGGAACTCTGTTACCCTCTGATTTTGCATCACTTTAAATGATATAGTGGCCAATACAAACTACTAATATTCATTGACATTAGAACGATAAAAACAATAGAAGAAAGTATGTCTTCACTTTTATTTCCAGAATGTGTTCTTATGGTAAGGAAACATAGGGATTATTTTCATGGCCATAAATTGTTTAGATATCATGGTCATAACTTGTCATGTAGGGTAAATGATAAAGGTCTTACCTGACTAATCTGAAAATAAAGGAGAGTCAGAAGTGGAAATAGTAGGAGAGACACTGTTTGAGGATCATCTCTGCTAGTTGGAAGTCAATCTCATGCTCATTTTGTTAGCTCTACGAAAGTAGAATATTGGAATGAGAAATGTGAAAAAATGAAATTAGCTAATATTTGTTGTACCTCAACCAAATCCATGCAGTTCCCATAACATACATAAACAAATTCAACTCTTTAGTGTTTTCTTTCCTATTTTCATATTCTCTTATGTGTTCGGATGTTACTTCTGGAAGTCAAGTTTACTAAGAGTTCAGGTTTCTAACCCCTGACTTTTGAGTCATCATTATTCATCCATTTCTGCTTAGTTTGCTATTTGTGAAAGTCTCAAAGGGCACAACAACAGGTAACAACCTTAATTCCATTAGTTATAAAGATTGCTTATTTGTAATTAGATTTCTGGAGAAAATGTAAGTGTGTTGAGTGTATTGAATCTCAAGTATATCAGTATTGGATGAAAACAGTAACATCTACACATCCCCATTTTTACATAGATTTGAAATGTGGCGTGTGTCATTCAAGTTTTAAAACATATTTAGAGTATTCAGAAATTCACTTATTCCCAGATATATTTCAGTCTTGCATAGTCTTTTAACCATTAGGAACTGTCATTAACTATATTCTCAAACTTCTTTAACTCTTCCTTCATATTGGACAGTGTAACTGTCAGCCATGCTGATTGCAAGGACAAATATTTAAACATATTTTTAAACACTTTGTAGTTATTTTCTTGCTGTTTATTGAAATGCAAGATTGCTGATTGAAATCTGTGAATGTGTGAAAGTTATTGAACTGTACCACTCTTTACAAATTACTTTATCTTACTGAGATGAACCCATTCCTATAAACAAAAGTATGGATTTATTCATTACAGAAGGCCATAAAATTCACTCTATTCTTTATTGATTAATTCACTTTATTCATCTACATTGTAGATGAGAGAAAAGCACACACTCTTATAATGTTCTGAATATGAGAACTGAATAGAGAGTCATTCTAATGTAGCTGGAACATTTAGTTTTCTTAATCTCTTTCTCTTTGATGTTATCTTTAAACATTATATGAATTCCTTAGTGGTTACTTATCTAGCAGTGTTTTCTTATCTCAAAAAATAATTAGTGTTGTAATTCATAGTACAGGGTAGTAGCACATAGTTCAGTCATAGCAAGAAAATGGTGTAAAAATTTACCCACAAGAGCCATGATTTGGTTCACACACAGCCATAATAGATGCTACTCTACTTCAGAGGGATAACATTCTGTGCCGAATATTATGAAATAATTTTCAATCATCTAAACAAAATCAATTGTCTCCATACTTTCAAAAGAATAAAACACTCTAAGTCTAGATTGCTCCAAAGTTTAAAAATAAAATATAGATGCATATATTAAAAATGTAGAAAGTATTTTTTCAATCAGTTATTATGAAATATGACAACTTGTAGGGATCTGAATGAGAAATGTACCCCGTAGGGCCAGACGTTGGTGGTACCATTTGCCTAAAATTAGGATCTATGGCTAGAGGAAGTGAGTACTTGCCTGGTGGTAGGCCTTGAGGTTTAACATCCTAGCACCCTCACAGTTCCCAGTATTAGTGATCTATCACTATGACTTCTACAATTTCCTGTCATAACTGACTTTTATCTGTCTGTAACTGTAAGCTCAAATAAGCCATTCCTTCTGTAAGGAGTATTCTCACAGCAATAGAAAAGCAATTAATGAGCCAACCTTTAAATAATAATGCCAAAAGGCATATTATCAAATATTAACCCATAAAATCAGCTTTGTAATTTTGTTTACTTATTTTGCGACTTAAATGCACAAATAAAAGACAACATTGTCTGTGAAGAACATATTTTCAATTCAGATTATAAAAGATTAATTTTCACATATGTGAGTTATAGATGTTCTTGAAAATGGAAACAGGTTAGAGATCATTTAGAGACAATATTTCTACATCTTGTCTCACAGAAATTTTTTGGAAAGATGTTATAATAACAGTGAATTATTGAATACTATCCAAATGCTCAACAATAGAGGACCATCTAGACTGATCATGGATTTAATGAGTTGGTAAATACTTTAATATGCATAGAGAGGAAGAAATATCTTCATATGAACAATGTATGATCCTTTTTAGAGTAGTTACCTTACTGAGTGAGAATAACACATGTATGAAGTAGCAGGTTATCTGTTTTGATGTGTTATATATGTTACATATGTTTGAATCTTTAACTAAATATGCACTTATTTATTCGTGTTACCTATACATTTATAAATTATAGTTAATACCTTAAATGTCAGACAAACTCACTTGGGCATCTGGGACACAGAAATAGCAGTGAGATGCCCATTTTCTGAACAAATTGAGATTTACATAATCTATTTTACAAAAAAAGAATATATCCAATTACATTACATACCTATGAAGGATAGCATGTCATTAACCTCCAATAAAAGCATCTTCTATGTCTGCTATGAAAAACAACTTGAGACATCTTTATTTGAATTGAGTTCTCAATTGCAGTAGTTATTAAAACCAGGAATTCAGCCTGAATTTAAAATAAAAAGGTTCCATTCTCTATCTATTGTGACATAAGCAAAGAAAGTAGCATACACTTATTCCTAGGTGCTTGGAGAGAAAGTATATACTATCTTTTAATAAAGTTTTTATGGTATTACAGAACGAGGTAGCAAATATTCTTATGACTTTAGTGATGATCTATTTAAATTGTCAAAAATGAATTATTTCTGGGGAGCAGCACCAGAATATATTCTAGTTGAAAGAACCAATAAGGTCTTGAACAGTGTTACATGAAATAAGTTCACATTAAATGAAAGAAATCATGCATAAATCAGCATACAAGTTAGGGCAAACTTCTATAACAAATTGGAACAAGTATATGCGAGGCTTGTCAAAAAGTTTTCTTAGCTACTATTTGCTACACATTTGTTTTGTCAAGAAATACTAACAAATCTTAAATTGTATGAACTAGCTTAGTAATTATATTATTCTAAATGACATCTGATTTATTTTAAATAGAACTATTTAAATAAAGAAAATGCCCCAGACAGGATACAACAATCTTTTTATTTTTCTGGATCAGTTATAACTTGAAGAAATGATACTTTCTATTTGTCACATGAAGTTTATCAAACCAGTAAGGTAGCATGAAAAGAAATAGTTCAATGCTATTTTAAAAACTACCTCAGGGTTAATATGTATTCTGTCACTAGAAAAATATGTTTTAATTATAACAATAACTATACTCTGAAAATTTATAAAATGTAGCCACAGATTTATATTTTGTCATATACACTGCAAGTTTAAATAAATACAAAAATAAAAATTTAATGGGTTAGAAAAGCTTTGATGTACTAATGAAACATCGTAACTTGGTAATTAAAAAAAGTAATGCAGATATTTAATTTAGATATTTAAAAGATTTTGTGTATCTACCACTTCAAACTCAATATTACAACATCTTTTTCTACATATGCACAATGCTTAGATATTATAATGCTGCCACTAAATTAAAAGGAATTTGAGTTGTTTTAAATCAGAAACTGTTAATTGAAAAAAAGAGAATGCTTTTCCTGACATGAACTCTCACTCTCTCTCTCTCTCTCTCTCTCTCTCTCTCTCTCTCTCTCCATGTATATATATGAAATACCACATAGTACCCCCTAATAATGTACACTTTTTCATGTTAATTAAAAATAATATATTGATAAAATTCATACCAATGTAAGGATCTAGTATTCACTTCCTAAACTTATAGGAATAATTTCTGCTAATATTTTTGGGTCTTATACTGTGCATGATTATCTGAAAATTGCCCAAGTAAGTATAATATAAAAATTTCACAAAAATATGTTAAAATCCTTTACAGTTTAGCAGTTCAATTGACAAATGGGACAAGAGGCTAAGAAGTTGGTAATAGCCAATCAGGTTAGAAAGGCAGATAATAACATAGTAAGATAAAACTCTACTGAGTTCAGTTAGAAGAATATATAAAGATAGAAAGTCTCACACATAAGAGTAGCACAAGAAAAGTACATCTAGGATATTTGTAAGCTCAGATATAAAAGATTAGAACTGCCTAGATGGAGCACAATTGGTTGAAAGAAAAGAGCACTTTTAAGCATACTTGATGTAGTTGCTGGGCATGTTGGTACAGACCTTTAATACCTGTAATCAGGAAGCAGAGCACTACAGGCAGAGGGTGTTCCAGGACAGCCAGGGCTATACAGGGAAACCCTGTCTACTAAAACAAAACAAAAACAAAAAAGAAAGAAAGTAGGTAACATTTCAGTGTATAGTAAGAGGAGAGTGAAACAGGCCTCTTGAGCAAGAACATGTGCAGATACCAGGCATGCTCTGAGAAACTAGTCCTGGGAGAAAATAAACATCGTCCACCATGGCTGGCTTCTTCTAGCTGCACATGGCCATTTTGTGATTAATCTGCTAGGCTACTTAAGGGCTTGTAATACACTAACTTTCTAAAGATAATTAAAGCATTAAACGTTCAAGTCCTGTATTTATAAGCTTAACCATCAATTTAACAATAAATAGAGTAGTATCCATGAGATCACTCATTATCTCTATGTGTATAATAAATACGCTCATATTTAACTATATTAGAGTCTCACCATGGAAACTAATTGCCATGTATTTCAACGTAATGAACTAGGACATAGATACATTTTAATAATTAAGGGAAAAACGTAAAGTCTACAGTGAGTTTAAAAAGACTGCACACCTACAGAAGTTTTAAACACTATTTACAGGAAAATGCAGAATTATACTTAAGTCACTGTAACTCTAAGAAACTGTGTGGAAGCAGAAGTTAATTCAAAGTTGCCAAAGTGAAACTGTGTCTAATTCTTACCACATATCTTTATGAAGTCAAAGTAATCAAGCTGCACAGTGAGATATGCAACACTTGTTTTCTTACTAAACATATGATCCAAAGAGATAGCTTTCATTTTAGAAAAAGAAAGCAACAGATGGCTTATTATTTGTGATAATCGAATGAATTTAATCTCTTTTAGCAACAAATTCATCAAGAAAGCATGTGCTTTAGTGATCTAATGGCTGTTATCTAGGTGAGCTTTCCTTTCACTATCCCACTCTTCCCTTAAAAATATAATTGATGTGACCCTGATTACTTACTGTTTATCCCAATATTTCCATTGGAATGGAAATTCTTATTGTATGGCCTGAAAATACTTTTGTTTTAAAAAATGGTACTGTGGGTGCTTTTCAGATGTGAAACTCTATAGAAATACAAGAGTGTTCCAAAAGATAATATGAAGAAGGCAAAGGAGAAAAGAAGAAAGAACACATGGAAAGAACAGTTAAAGCCACCGAATCCCAAATAAAGCTGGTAACAATCTTAAAACTTCCAAGCTTTAAGGGGGGAGGGGGCACAGTTAAAAGTTGTAGCAATTTGTATCAAAAAGAAACATCCTAGGAAAAATAGCCTACACACTATGAATACATGGAACAACATTTCTCCTTCTTGTATCCTGGCATGTGTGAATGTGCCAAGGAAAGAAATTTAGAGTATATCAATATTCAGAAATTGAATGAAAATGAATGTTTTTGGTTGTGATGACATTCTGGTCTTACTTTGAGGAAAAGAGAAAGAGAAGGTGAGGAGGAGGGGGAGGAAGAGGAGAAGATAAGCTAGCAAGAACACAAGAGAGAGGAAATGTCTACCAAAGTCAAAGGAAAACATTGTAATTGTCAGTGAAGACAGAATCCAAAGAGTCCATTCAGTTTCTTGAATTTCCCCCAATGTGCTTGGGGCAGCTCAAAAGTACTCAGTTATTTAAGTACCCAGGAATTCCTCTGACAGATGGGTTTCTGTGTACGAGAATAGATATTTAGTTCTACTCTGCATGTTCCCCGAGAAGAGCTGATCTAGCCATACAAATGAATACAAATTCCACTTCAGTACTTATACAGTCAAGGCATAAATACATAAATAACATTTTGATAGATTTCTTCCGTTACCTACACTACGACTCTCCGAATAATGGACTGGCACCCAGCACTGGCGTGATCAGAAGATCTACTGAGCAGGAGCTTCTGCATTGCTCATCATCATGGTAGAATGGCTCAGAAAAAAATTAGCTGACTGTGGATAGCACTTGGCCCTACCTCATATTCTCCCGAAGTAATCCACTGTCAGGAATTATACATGTCCCAACAGCTTCCTGTCCCCAGATTTAAACAGACAGCAGTCAGGCAGAGACTCACACTGTGTATTTTGCAGTGTTGACTATTTAAAATAAAAACGAAGATTTGAAGTGATCCGTAGATGATATCTAGGACATAGGAGCATACCTGCACTTTACAGACTTAAACATTCTTACGATACAATGAGAAAAATGGAAAACATGTTCACTTTGCTTCGTGCTTGCAGCGTGCCGAGTTTGATGAACAACACTGAGGACTATTTTAAGTGCATATCATTCATGTCTCATAGAAGCTGGGGGGAAACCATCAATCAATTCTCATTAGATTGTACCTGCGTTATGTAACCATAAGCTAGATTTACTGCATTCCTAATATAGTCTTTCACTCGAACCTATAATAAAATCAACTTGGAAATACTATATGAAAACAAGCAGGGGTGGCCACTAGTTTTTATTAACTACCGAATACTTCAGCATGGTTTACACTTTCACAAAGTTGCATACAGAATAGAGTCCCTTGGTAAACCACACAAAGTATCATTAAAGGTCAGAAAGAAGCCCTCAGAGTTAAGTTGCCAGCAGTAGCACGTCTCCCAAAGTCGTTTCGGAATCCTGACTGTGGTTGGAACTGATACCAGTATCTGAATCCGTGTCATTCGTATATGTGTTAAACACCCTTTGCGTTAATGGAGGGATCTCCCCATTGCTGCTGGAAGCCTCGGCTTCCTTTCCTCGGTTTTCTTTGCCCTGACATCCATCTTTGCTGCTGATATGAAGGGAGCTGAACTCCTTGGCTAGGCGTTCGTACTCCCTCGCTTTCATCTGAAGCAGTGAGTCACTGTGCTTAATCTCTCTCTGGATGCCACTCAAGTGAGAGTGGATTTTCAAACCAGCGTTCATACTTTTCTCCAAATCGCACTTAACGCTTTCCAAATCCGAGGTCTCCAGCTCACATGCAGCTGCTCCCTCCATGTCCTCACTCCCGTCAGGGCCCGCACCCTTCACCTCTCTCTCGATCTCAGCAGACAGCTTATCGATGAGCGCTCTGTAGTATTGCAGCTGTTCCTCCAGCTGTGCCACCCCCTCGCAGTCGTTCAGGTCCTCGAGGGTCTGGCTGTCCTCAGATTGAAAGTCTAGCTTTTGCTCTTCTTCACTGGACCTGGGCATTAAATACGCCTCCTGGACGTAATCAGCCCCATCATTCCCTATCCGGTCCAAATGGATCTTGGCTTCACATTTTTCAATTTCCATGTCTAACTCTTTCATTCTTTGCACTTGCTGGTGGATCGTGTGGTCCTGAGAAATAATCAGATGAACTAAACACTCCATATTGTCCCGATCATGAGAGCCTGTGTCCTGTCTAATTTTAGCCAGTTTCCGGAAGGTTTTCCTGACGATTCGTTTTTGTTTATCTGGTGGTAAAGTCTTCATGTAATTCGCCGGGCTGAGCTCCCAAGGTTTTTCATTATTTTGCACTAGTTTGGTTTCAGCGGTGCGCCACAGTGGAACTGGGAGGAAGGCGTCTGTTTTAACCAAAACAAACTGCATGTTGGGCTGTTCATCTCCCCAAGCCTTCCACAGCTTCAAGATCCTGGTCAGGGGAGGAAGAGCTCGCTCTGAGCCCCTCCACTTTTCGACGATGCAGTAGTCACTGGCCTTACCCAACAGAAATCGCTTTTCTCCAAATGTAGCTTCATGTTCTTCAAGCAAAGCCTGGATGACATCGATAGAGGTGGTGCGTTTAGTTAATCCGCAGACAATCTTCTCCTCCTGGCAAACCCAAACCACAATTTCCTTCTCTTCAGGATCCATGTCTTTAGTTGGAGATCTAAAAAGAAAACAAAGAGCATTTCTGTCATCGCCTGTGTAAACTCAGAAAGATGGTTTAGAATTAATGCCTCTCCTTGCCTCTACATACTCTTAGGTTGAGCCTACAGAAGAATAGAAAGATGTGCTTCGGGATATGAATGCAAAACCTTTGCATTTCTATTCAGGTTCCTTTTGTAGCTGGTGGTGGATGCGGCGAAATGTCACTGAAAAGCAATTGAAATGCTTTTTATTTAGTAATTCAAGGTTAGTCTTGACACGTTTGCAGAACTGATGCAGTGACAGTAATTACAGACAGGATGCAAAGGAGATATAAGATGAGGTCTTCCCCTTCTTACTGAAGTCTAAAAACTAAAGGGAAAATGTGGGTCTATAGGGTGGAATGGTCAGTGTGGGTATTACAGTTATAGAGTCAAGAATAGCTGACTCTAGGATCCCAGAGTCAAAGCAGCAATTCTTTCATTGAAGAAGTGCTTTTGTTACGTTGACTCTGTGTCAACCATGTCTGACATTACTGCAGAAATGAAGAAGATTATAGAGGAGTCTATAACAGAAATAGTATCAAGTTTTACATTGCTGTAACAAAATACTGGACAGACTACTCAAGGTAGAAAGGGGCTATTCACAGTTTCAGAGGGAAGGGGGACGTATGGAGTAGGGAGCATAATAGATAGGAAGACAGCTTGTACCGTTATAAGCAAGAAGTAAAACTGACTCCTAAGAAGAATTCTTGGCCCTCAGTACCTATATTAAATAGTCAACTTTGTTTATCAGGAGCATCTCTCACTAATCTGCATGACTCTGTTAGGAAACCACTAAAAGATGATGCTTTCCAGGGCTAACTATTGTTTTAGACGCAGAAATCTTAGGAAGTGATTCAATGTGGAATATACGTGAATATAGATTTGTTGTATTTTCTCTATTCTTTGCTATTGGAAAGACTGGTGTATTGGTTTGATTTTTGTTACTATCTAACAAACAGCTGGAAAAGGATTACTTCTTAAAGGGAAACCAAAAGTTCATTGGGGCTCCCAGTTCTAAATCACAAGACCTAGAGACTTCATCTCATGAAGACTTCTTCCTGATAAAATCCCAGAGTTTCACGGAACATCCAATGGCAAGAGACAGAGAAGGCCCATGCTTCTGTAAAGTCACTCCCTATCCTTGTAAATCCCAAATGACTTCCTGCCAATCACATTTCTGAACACCACAGTCATAGAAAGTGTCCCTTCACCATTGTAAATATATGGCAGAAATTAATTTCTGCATAAATACAATGTAAACTAAAATTTAAAGGATTATTTATCCAGAGGTGGATAAAAAGATTTCTTGAGAAAAATAAGCAAGGAATCTTGACAACTGCTAATAGTCTCTTTGGAGAACTGTTAAAACTCTATTTCTATTGTGAGTGTAAATCATATGGACTGTGTCTTTCACAATACCCTTCTACAGAATGTTAACAAACAACTGACATGATTTATACTCCAGTGTGATTTATGATATCCTGAGACATTTGAGTAGAAAGAGATTTGCTGTGCTAGTTAAGGCAAATCCATTCATCATGTTATTTAATAACCCCAACACATATACTCAAAGACAAAATTACCAATGATATTGTCACCATTTTATTTAACACCCAGAACGTACAACATTTATGTTTTAGCAGCAAAACTCCCTAATGTTCTTATATGGATTTTCTTTTGTATGGAATAGTCATCTCACTTTGGCCACTGAGATGGAGAGAAACACCAGGGTCACTAAGAATCATAATAGAACAAACCGCCCCCCAACAGAGGACTTAGTAAAACGAAATATTCAACTGTAGAATAGAGTCTTTTTGTGATCAGCCAAAATCTTTGATTTTTATATATTTATGTATTTTTTAATACATGTTTGCTCTGTCTCCATGTACACTTGCACGAAAGAGTAGGGCATCAGATCCCTTTATAGATGGTTGTGAGCCACCATGTGCTTGCTTGGAATTGAACTCAGGACCTCTGGAAGAGCAGCCAGCCAGTGTCCTTAACCACTGAGCCATCTCACCAGCCCACGAGTAGCTAAAATCAATACTGGGTTTTGATAAATCTCTTACAAAATCTTTTCACTTCATGATCAGTGTTGAGAAATATATTTTTAAAAGAAATGTGGTATTTTGAGTATGTTTATAGTTCATTGGCTAGTTACCTGCCACATTAAAAATGTGTTAGAATTTAGAACAACAGAAACATTCTACTACTGGTGGAGAAATGATACACAGTAATTTCTATAATATGTTCTCAAAGACACCAACTGACCGTTTGCTGTCTGTTATGGCTCTACAGTATGAATTAGCTTTAAATGAATCCATAGCTTCATGTGTATTAGCCATGGATTTGCAATACAAAAAAAAAGTTACTGCACATTTTTTTTTTAATTTTGAATGTTAGGAATTATTTACTTTGGTTTTGAAGATTTAAAAACAGTAACTCATCTGACATTTATGTTTAATTACCATTATTTACATGTAATTTTCATAGAAAATATAAACTTTCGTCTTTGTCTATCAACATTAACTGACAGTACAAATAGCTATAGTATTTAAATAAAAGTGTTCTTAAGTGTTTTATAAGTGTTTGCAGGATTGGAAAAGTCTATTCAATATACAGAATATAGGGCCAGCAAGATGGCTCACATGGAGAAGAGCTTTAGACCAAGCCTGCTAATCTGAGTTCAATGATCATCAGGATCCACACTGTGGAAGAACAGAACTGACTGTGCCAAACTGTTCTCTGACCTCCACATGCCTATAGCTGCACATGCCTACCACATACACACCCAATACACAACGACATACTTTCTAAAATATATATGATAATCATAAATTTTAAATGTACAACACTGAAAGTCATAACGAATAATATTAAGCATCTGAAATATTCCATATACTCTTCTCATACCCGCTGTGTACTTATTAACCTATTTGTCACAATTCTCTAGGGACAACATTTATATAAATCTCTATTCACAAATAAACAGGCATGAGAATCTTACAACATTGTAATTTAGATGTTTTGGACATGTGAGATGAGTAGAAAAATGAAATAGGCTACTTTTATTAAACTTTAGGGTGATAATATAACCTTCTGAGAGCAATATACTCGGTATCCACTGCATAACACTCAGTTCACCTAGAAGGAGGTCTCTCATTTGCAGCCATGAGGAAAGTATGTAATAATGTGACACTTAAAGAATTAATCATGTCTCTAAGCTAAGACAGTAATGAGGGCTTTCTAGCTGCCTTGGGCAATCCCATTAGCTGACAACATGTGTGTATTAAAAACAGCAACAATAGAAACAAGCAAACAAAATCCTGATCCACTTCCTGTTCTCTTTTCTGGTCAGAAACCATTAGTTCGGGAGTTTAGCAGTGGTTGCCAGCTGACCGATGAGTTCTTCCCCCCTGTATTAGAGATGGGAATGACATTGGAAGCAGAGCATCCTTTTTATGAAGCGTCTGTAATGATGGCCATGCCCACCTCCCAACACTCCCAGAACTCCTCCCCCAATAGAGGTGTTTCCAACCTTGAAAGGATGAAGTTAATATTCACCGAGTTTTCCCTACCTCAGAAGCCTGCTTAGTTTTACCTCTTGCCATCAAGCTACAATGATGTTCATATGGGCAATGAAGAAAATTATTTTTTCATATTATATATAATACAATTGGGGACTTTTATTATAATCTCACAACCTTATTGGCTCCAGGACTTCATTTATATGTTCATTCCAACATCAAATCAATGCTTATGTATTTTCTAGGGCCGACTATGATTAAATATTAGGGGGACTTTTTATAGTCGTTATTCAAACAAAGTAACTTTTAAAATGTATGCTATCTGACCGAACACATTTAAATGTAATGATCACTGAATACTGAATTTAGGCAGTAAATCTTTCACAGCTTGTATGTGTTTTGTTATATTTAAGGGATATTTTATGGCTGGCTTAGGATTTTGGAAACTAGTAATTTTATGATACTGCTCTGGTTGATTTTCTAGTCACTCACTTAACAAATATTTCAAGTCACTGTTTCCATGGGAACTGTACACGATAGAAAGACAGGAAAGATTTACAAGACTGTCTCTGGCTGACTATGGGAAACATGTGACGAGTTAGGAAGAAAACACTAAGTAGTGAGAAGTGTACGACTATGTTTCTTAGTTTATTACGTATATTCAAATGCAGCCCTGCTGCAGAATAATAGTGATCCTTAGAGTTTCTTGAAATTGAAACAAATTAAAATTCAAACAGTAAAACATCCATAAATGTTACACCAAATTAGAGTTTTTAAAAATTCTTTAAAAAAAATATGCACTCATTGATAAGTGGCTATTAGCCCAAATGCTTGAATTACCCTAGATGCACAGAACACATGAAACTCAAGAAGGATGACCAAAATACGAATGCTTCACTCCTTCTTTAAAAGGGGAACAAGAATACCCTTGGCAGGGAATAGGGAGGCAAAGTTTAGAACAGAGGCATTCAGAGCCTGCCCCACATGTGTCCCATACATATACAGCCACCAAACTAGATAAGATGGATGAAGCAAAGAAGTGCAGGGTGACAGGAACTGGATGTAGATCTCTCCTGAGAGACACACTGAGAATACAGCAAATACATAGGTGAATGCTAGCAGCAAACCACTGAACTGAGAACGGGACCCCAGTTGAAGGGATCAGAGAAAGGACTGGAAGAGCTTGAAGGGGCTCGAGACCCCATGTGAACAACAATGCCAACCAACCAGAGCTTCCAGGGACTAAGCCACTACCCAAAGACTATACATGGACTGACCCTGGACTCCAACTGCATACGTAGCAATGAATATCCTAGTAAGAGCACCAGTGGAAGGGGAAGCCCTTGGCCCTGCCAAGACTGAACCCCCAGTGAACGTGATTTTTTGGGGGAGGGTGGTAATGGGGGGAGGATGGGGAGGGGAAGCCCATATAGAAGGGGAGGGGAATGGGCTAGGGGGATGTTGGCCCTGAAACCGGGAAGGGAATAACAATCGAAATGTAAATAAGAAATACTCATGTTAATAAAGATTAAAAAATAATGGTTATCATTTGATCATGGAAAAACTTTGTCATCTGATATGGATAAATATTTTAACCCTAAAATGTTCCTTACTCATTAGTTTTTGCAGGAGTTCTGAACTAGCATACCAATATTTGGAAATGTACCATCTGGTGAAAGCCATGCTATCTTCAGACATAGACATAATCAAAGGTTGAATATACGAACTTAGTGTGATAACTTGGTTTGTGATGCAAGACAATAAACACTGGGTATCTAGTGGATGCAATTATAGTGGCTGATATTCATGATTAATATAGCAGGGTCCCGTTACCTGAAAGTACAAATGGCTAGGGTGTAGTTTGTTTTGCTTTTGCCTTTCGGTGTGTTTGGGGAGAGTGTTCACCAGACTCTCTATTGCTGTGTCCAAATGCCTGAGAATACAACTTAAGAGGGGAAGAATTTATTTGGGCTCATGGTTTAAGGAACTACGAGTTGGGTAGCTCCATCCTATCTTGGAACTTGAGGTAATGTATCATGGTGAAGGGGGCTCAGGGGAGCAGAGATGCACATCTCATGGTGGCCAAGAAGCAGAGAGCAATAGGAAAGAACCAGGGACTAGGTGTTAACATCAAGTGCGTACCCCAGATGTCCATTGATTCCATCCACTCCCTAGCCTCATAGCTCTAAACTCACAAAGTAGTGCAATCCGTGGATGAACTTAGACCCCTCACGATGCAATGAATTTTTAATAACTAGAGCCACAAGTATGTTTTGTAAGGCACACAATCTAATAAGCTAAAGACACATTAAAACTGATTTTACTGTTTATTTTTTTATTTAGAATACTCCCAGTATAATAATTTATTACTAGCTGCTGTTGGTATCCCAATGGCTCAGGAGTATTTATAAAGGGACTCACTCTTGATACAATCATATTATACTCCTTTTTTTTAATGTTTGGTGTCCAGCATGCAAAACTCTTTTTTATTCCAACTTAATCAATTAGTTAGACATTTTCTTTAGTGTTGGAAATGTTTGTATGTATTTACTGTTTACAAATTAACGGAATTACTTAACTCTCCGATATTTTATAGGTGTTGGGAATCACAAAGTTAAGAAATTATGCACATTGAACTTATAAATACTGTACTGATTGTTACTGGTAGAAGTGAGACAAGGCAATGGTAACTGCTTTTATTAGCCTCATGTATCTAGGAAATTGTCAAATGGACTGATCAACTCAGTTCTGACTTTAGAATGGAGACAAATAATAATATATTAAAATAAACATACAATAGCATTTACCTTGACCCAACTGAAAGGCATTTCCATGCTTGCCAATAGATCACCTTTCAGTTCTTCTTTTGAAATTAATTTTTTTGGAATTCAAAGCTTTTTTGTGTTTTTTGTAATTTACTCCCAATAATTGAGATATTCAATTGTTTTAATACTTTTAGATAAAGCAAAAGACAGTAGAAACATGATTCTATATTTTTAATATATTATAATATTTGATAATATTAGATATAGAGGTTTCTCATACTATTCTATCGTCTAACACAATTCTGTCTACTTTATCTTAAAGTAGTGTGCTTCAAAATACTTAGATGTTAATATTCAGAAAATATTTTTAAAATCAATAATATTTAGGATGTTTTGTTTAAATGTTTAATTGGTTTCCTTCATCAAATAACAATGAGATTAATTTATAAAATTAATTGAAAATTAAAGTGCAAAATCATATAGCAGGAAAAATGATTCAGTTTTATTCTTAACTGTCAAACAAAGGCATGTTTAAGTCAACAGTAATTGTTCTAATTTTCTGTAAGCTTCGCTTTAAGACTAGATGATATATGTGACTCAGCTTTATCACAGTGGTTATTAAAAATATCAAATGTGCAAAGCACTTAACACTGTAAAGAATGAAGTGTGTAAACAACCACTATGTGTAGTAATAATAAAATTATACTTTCATTTTTATTTAATGCAGAAAATGGAATTATTATATAAAAATCATATTAAACTTACTACAATGGTTCACAATTTTATTTTGTAAATATTTTTAACTTATGACATGATATTTTTCACCTGTCCCAATCAGTCAATTCTTCTTTACCTGACAAACTATATTTTTGAAAATCATAAACTTAAGGTGTGTATTAAGATGAGTCAACATGTTTGTCATCTACTTATAACTTGACATTAACTGTGCTAAGACTGTGTATTTAAGTCTTTTTAGAACAGCTCCATCAAAATATTTAGAAGTTTTATATAACACATATATCATCACATGTGATAATTACCACCTTAATTATAGGGACTTTCTCATATTCTCTCTGAAATAATAGTATAATACTGAGTGATAGATATATTATGTGATGTCTACCATTAAATAGGAACATAAAATATAAAACGTAAACTAATAATAATTAAATTTAATGCCCCAAATGTTATACAATTAAGATGAATTGGCTTAAATTCAACATTCATATTATGAATTATTACATCGAGTAACTACTGTGAACAAAACATGAAAGAATAAATTAAGAACTTAGATATTGAGTTTTCAGATAAAATTATGTGAAATGCTACCTATGGCATTACAATGGCAAATGAAGACCATCAAATTATATATTTATACAACAAAGAGCATTAGTATTTAGCTAACCAAATAGACCAGGCATTGAATTTAGAGTACAGAACAACTAAAGAGCAGATTCCTTTAATAGAATATAGCCAACAACAATAAACTTGAATGTGAAAACACAAATCTTCCTAGTAAAATTATTGATTTCAGAGCAAACCTACCTTCAAAAAAATAAGATTCGTTAGTAATAAGTTATAACTACTTCATAGAGAATGCTTCTCAATCAGGAATTGTACTGTGATAGAATCTATAGACTATAATATTTGGAACTCTGAAAACATCTTTCTAGAGAATCTGTGTAAAATTATTATTTCCTACACCAACCAGAATGTATTATATGAATAAAATTTAGCTATCATGCACAGGAGTCTTTGTTTTTGATTTGTTTTTTGTTACTTGAACCTCTGGAGAATAAGTCTTTTTGCAAGAAAATCAGAAAATCAGGTCTTTGTGCAAGTGAAGCTATGATAACCTTATGAAAGATAGCTGGGAAGAATTAGGGGAGCATGGAGCATTAGTCATGACTGACTACTCACAAGCCAGTGTCTATTTCTTTATTAGTACAACTGCTAATTATTTTTATGCTAAAGAATCTTCTGGTGTTCTTCCTTTCCTGAGTAGTTTGCATCCCAAGACACACTGTCAATGTTTGCAGACACTTCTGGTTTACACATCATTGACCACACTCTACTGACATCTGTGTAATAACTCTTCTAGTTTACATATCAGTGGCCACACACGATTGACTTCCTCTCTCTAGAGCCTAGTGACATCGATATCCTCCAATTTATGAAAGGGTCCCTCACAGCAAGAAACCCTCTCACCTAAATGCCAACAGTGATACTGTAGAAAGCACACCTTCTTCAGTTGCGACTCAAGACTGCACAAGGGTCTTGATGTAGCTGAATGCTAGGGGTCCAAAAAAGTTGGTAGTCAAACTTTTCTTAGTATACAATAACCCAAATTATTTACAAGCAAGCGCACAATGGATCTAAGGTGTTTCTGGCAACACATTATGTGTTGTGTCCTGCAGCTTCACTATAGTCTAGGTTCTAAACACACAAACTTTCTTGGCACTCCGCATGCTATCCTGCTCGCAACAGTAACTGTTGCCATGAGCAACACTTGGCTGAGATTTAAGGCTAATGGGTGTTACGTAGTGTTTTCTTTTAACCTTTGATAGAAAGTTCTCTCTTTCTAGAAATACAGTAATTTAATTATCAAGTCAGACTTTTAATATGGTCCTACCAAAATTCCTGAGCATGAGTATGAAAAAAGTATATATTTCTTTACATTGTACTGTTTTAGAATGTTTTATTTAAAATTTTTCTCTTTGCATTGTTAATTTCAATTTCATAAAAACTACGTGAATATCAACTTGGGGTAAAGACAGACTTTCCAACAGTTTCCAACAGTACTTGACAAATATGCTTCTGTCATATTTATGATGCTTTTATGTAAAGCAGCACTCTCAACATTGATGGACAGAACAAATCTCTATCAAACCTAAAAACTACATTCTGCTTCCTACGGTACCACATAGTCAGGAAGAAATGAACTTAATTTTAATTTTAAGGTAAAAATAAATACATCTATTTATTTGGTGTGAATATTTGCTTATATTTTAATAAATGGTTAAATATAGACAACATATGAAAATATTTACAACAAATGTTTTTATGGTTTATTATCAGTAAACCTCTGTTTTTTTACATATATATTGAATATTAATAGATTTGTGTTTTGACAAATTTAGGGAGTAAAGTGTTGGAGAAATCCCAGATTAAGTGGCTCACAGATTTAAAGATCTGAGCTTCAATTTTACCCATTTTTTTCCATTTGCTATGGAATCTTATAGCAAAAATATATGAAAACAAAAATCAAAGGAGACATGAATCTCACACAGTCAAGCACAAATATTAATGAATACTGGCCCTGTATTTAATGTAATATAAGGTAACGTTCTTATAAGAAATACAACTTTTGCATTTGTTCATGTAAAAACACACTGAGGATGACGTTAGTTTTACTTGATGGAACGCAACTTATTTGCGTCCTATCAAAGCCTCCTTCTTCATTAGGAAAGAACATCAGGCTAGTAAACATCGAGCGTAGGTTGTTGGGTGAAAGGACATGTGTGGGCACAGTGTTCTGGAAATAAACAAGGACACCTGGGTGATGCCTGGCTCTGGTCGGAGGTGTCAGTGGAATGTATTGTCACTGCTCTCTGGATTTCGCTAGAAAATGCGTGGGCAAGATTACAGTTTAGGGAATTTCTGAGCACTCAAAATTTATGAGGAGAAGGGTGTGGCAAAATACCTGTAGCGTTCTTGGATGAAATGGAAATATCCAGCTACGGCTGCAGCAAGTGATGACAATTTTTCTCAGCTGGTGCTATTGAGTTGTGAGGATGTTGGATAGGACCAAATAAATCAATCAGCCACAGCCTTTGTGTAATGGGTTAGCAAGACAATTACAATGAATGTGACACTGTGTACTTTTTGTTATTCAAATGACACCACAGAATATAATGTGATCATGTAAGACTATTTTGACTTATTTATTCATTTATCTGTGTGTGTGTGTGTGTGTGTGTGTGTGTGTGTGTGTGTGTGTGTGCGTGCATGTTTGTGTTTATAACACCTCACACATGTGCAGGACAAAGAACAATGCACCACAACATGCCAGAGTCAGCTCTTGTCTTTCAACATATAGGCCCAAGAAATTGAACTGAAGTATCAGGCACAGTCGCTGAGGTCGTTACCCATTGCGTCATCTCCCCCGCTCCCTGTAACTTAACACTATCTTAAAGTAATTACTTACATGAGCTGCTATACCAAGTAACAAACAAACAAAATAGCAACGAATTATTTTTGCCTTTACTTATTGGAAGTGAAGCAAGGATCAGTAGAATGCAAATAGATGCTTTTTACTTAAAATTCTCATTCCACCAGGAAATGAAAATTGTCTTCATAGATTTGTAAAAGTATAATAAATTCCCTTTTGTAAAGAAGGCATATGTATTCCTCTATGGGTTTTTTTTTTGTACCCTATTAACTACATACAATTTAAATGCACTAACAGGCAAACAAGCAAAAACATAAAATAAAGTTAATACAGCACAAAGTCATTTCTCAATATCTACAGTTCTTGATCTGTAGACTTCATATCTTAGAGGTGACAAAATCCAGAAATATTTAAGTCCCTCCTGTAAGACGATAAAATATTTCCACATCATCTTTCACACTTCCTATCATATTCTTTGAATCATTCCAAAATGCCTGTATTGGGAAGATGCAGTGTAAGTATTTTTGATAAATTGTCTTGCTTGCAGAAAAATGACAGGGGAGATAAAGAGGTCTGAGGATGTTAATCACAGATGGAATTATTCTTATGATAGCTTAGATTAATTGATGAAGGCAGAGCCCGCTACTATGCAGAGTTGAATATGCTCTCCACCTTTATGTAGTCAGTGTTCTGAAGATCAGGAAACAAATAATGTTTTACGAAAAAAATAACGTTAAAGGAATATATACCAGAAAGCATTTTTAGCATGTGTTCTGTGAGGATCCGTGCATGTGTATGTATACACATGTGTATGGATGCATGTGTACACACATTTGCACATATGTGCATCCAGAAGCCAGAAGCTGACATCACTTGGAGTTTTCCCCAAAGCATTGGGGCATTACGCATTGAGGCAGGGTTCTAATGAGCTGGATAACCTAGCCAGCTTGTTATGGGAATCCCAGTCTCTGACTCATGGGTACCGGGATGACAAAGGGCTGCAGCACTTGCCTGACTTTTATGTGGATTGTAGGGATCTACACTCGGGTCCTCACACTTGCCCAGAAAGTGTTTTATCTACTGAGCCACCTATCCAGTCCAAATCACAGACTGTACTGACTCACAATAGGTTTTTCTTTTTGCATGGTAAAGCTAAAGGCAGTTATGAAATTCCCTCAGACAGACACTCTTCACATTATTCAACCAAAATTAGGCTATTAAATCTCTGTGTTTGTGGGCATGTTTGAATATTGGTATGGGCACAAGAGTGCAGGGGCTTATGGAGACCTGGGGCATCAGACCTGAGATAGAGTTACAGGCAGTTGTCAGCTGACTGATCTGGGTGCTAGGAATCAAACTGGAGGTCCTCAGTAAGAACAGTATACCCTCTTAACTGCCCATCTATCTCTCTAACACCAAAAACATAGATTTTTTATTCTGGAAAAAAAGTACCAGTTCACTAAGTTAATATATATGCCATAGGTTATACGTTGGATTTGAGGCTGTAAACCCAGTTATAATTCGATCACAAAGCTTAAAATATTGGGGATGACATAATCACTTTGGATGCTAAAGAGCAACTAAACTGTCACAGGAACTTTAAGACTAAAAGTTTTTAATGCCTAACTCAGTAGCTTTTTTCCCAGGCATTAAAGACCATCAGCCAGCAACTATTATTAGTTTATCTGACCCATTACACCACTTTTTAATCATTACTTTATGAAAGAAATGTGCGTGTTTGTATCCAGTAGGACTAGGTAGTTTTGGGATAGAAGGCAGGACACAAAAGAAGAAAGTTAAAGATGTAATAAAACATAAAAAAATTGTGGGTGTATTTAGTCTATTTCATTTTGCTAGTTACCAAAGATTAATCTATACATTTGAAACAAAGCACACATTATTACAATTTGCCTCGGTATCTATTCGTTAGGCAAACTTTAAGGAATGGGCTGCAATGCCCTCAGGAAGCAGGGATAAAAACAACCCAAGTTTGAGACTAGTCCATAAACAAACAAAGATGACACACTGACTTTTCTGTTCAGGAAATTGGCATACAGCTGTAAATAAAAGCGGTGTGCAAACACATTTACTTCCTTGTCTTTCTGCACATGTGTTAGGTCTTCTAAGCAAACGGTAGCATGGTAATAATACTTAATGCATGCTTACTGTGACCTCTGTCTGCCCTGTTCCAGATAATATTTATATTCTTATTTATTTCATCCTCATCGCAATGTAAAGCTACATTACTCTGATGTCCATTGGACAGATGGGTAAGTACAGAATATTTCACGTATACCAATTCAATTAAAAATTACACTACTAAATATTTTCTTATCTTACTAACTTTCCTTTTGATTTGAACTCCTCTTTACAAAGTGGTACTCTGTTCTATATCATTACATTGTCTTAAACCACAGCTTTTTCTGCTCGTATCAGGTTCTGAAAAGTGAGAGGGATGATTCTAGGAGCTAAAAGTGCTCCCTGCATTTGTAAATGTTTCAGTTTCTTAAAAGAAGAAAAATAATCTCATAATCCAGGGAATGTATCTGACTAAATATTAATGAGCATAAAGCTTTATTGAGACACAGCCATGATTGTTCTTTTATATCATATCCCTGGCGTCTTCCACTCTTCAGTGACAAAGCTAATTAGCTGGAAGACATATGATGGTTTGCAAGCTCTAAGACGTTTATTACCCAGCCCTTCCCATAGAAGTTTTGCCTTGTCATAAATAAATATAGGGAAACTTGCTGCTTTAGACATTCTCAGAACACCTAACCTGATAGTGTTTCACTATACAACCAGGAAAAGAGACCTGGTCTTAAAGATAGTATTTTCTAAACTATGGTATATTTTTGGTACACCTCAGAAAATTTATGATCTGCACAAAACATTTTAGGAAACAAATTCAGTATCTTCTTTGCTACAAGATATGAAATATACTATTTTCCTCCTCACAGAATATTGAATAAGAAATTAAGGTAATGATTGAGATTGTGTGTGATAATAACATGATTTTGTCTGACACAATATATGGAGATGAGCTTCTAATATTAAAACATTAGCGCATTGGCTATCACTCATGACATGAGTTGCAGGTCTTCCTATGTCTTAGAAGCTTGTTCATTTATTTTTAATAAGTTGTATAACCAAATGCATTTCCCCATTCCTCCCAGTAATTAATAGCTATATTAAGCAGTTAATTTTATTCTTTTTCTTCCCTCCTGCTTGCTTCCTTTCTATTCAATTTATTTTTATCTAACACAGGTTCTCATTGGTATAATCCCAGCTGGCCAACACACTCTGCAGACAAGGCTGGCCCGAAAAAGAGGTTTATCCATGTTGCCTATGCTCAGATTACTGCTTTCCAGGCGTGCACTGTCAGGGCCAGCTGTTTTGATTATTTTCTGAAGTATCAGTGAAAAATTGAAGCTGTTTTTAAATGAAGTCAATATGCAATCTATGAGTTAGAAATAGTTATGATAAACGACTTTTATTGACTACTTCAAACTGTGCAAATCCATATACAAACTTCTGGGATGATTTTAATAAAAAATAAAATTAATGGAGCACAAACCAGTGAGGCACTTGTCAGCCACAACTCTTTCAGGCTGATCAGACTCAGCGGGAAGGAAACACTGGCTACAGCCGCTCTGAATAAAGCACTGTGGAGCTGAGGACGTACAACATCGATGGACCCTTCCCCCAACAATAGCACAGATCCTTCTGGAGGTCATGGATAAAACGGGAATTGGTATTTTTCCAAATGAAGCATAAAGCCTACAAAAATGTCTGCCTCCAAACATAGATTATTAAAAAAATGTTTTTCTCAAAATACTCTGAGAATTAGACTTCTGTAGAGTAACTTAATTTTAAGCAGGAGAGAGAACGAGTAATACAAATAAGTGGTAAAAATGTTGCTCTGAACATGACAATCTGACATGTGCCGGTGCATGCATTTACTAGTTTCATGCTCTAGTAATGTCACTTCAATTTTACTAAGTGAGAGTATAAGCTAGTCATGCAGAGGAGCAACCCTTAACATTCCTGTTCTGTGCAGTCGGTCTAGGACCTAATTCCCATAAACAGCAGAAAGGAAGGGAGTGGATGAGGAATGTGTATCAAAGACTGGTGGAGGTTAAGTAAACTGAGCTCATGGTTTAGATTTCAGAAATTGATTATAATCAAAATGTCAATATTTGACATTAGTATTTAACAAATAAACCCGTGAGAAAATATTAAACCTCTTTGTCCATTCCAGTGTTTACTTCTCAGTGTTAATTTTATCTCTACCTGGAAAGTAAAGCTTCCTTATTGCTTTGTGTTTTATGGGAAAGAAATGCTATAGCAAAAGAGCATGCTTACTGCAAAAAATGCTGCATAACCTGATGGTGCCTTGACTGGGAGCTCTAGGTATTGGGATCTACGGCATTAGTTTCTTTTTGACAACCCTAAACAATTGTTGGTTATGCCTTCAAATTTGTTTTTTAAAGAATTATTTATCTATTTTATATGAGTACACTGTAGCTGTCTTGAGACACACCAAAAGAAGGCATCAGAACAGATAGTTGGGAGCCACCATATGGTTGCTGGGAATTGAACTCAAGGCCTCTGGAAGAGCAGTCAGTGCTCTTAACCACTGAGACAATTCTCCAGCCAGTGGTTATGCCTTCAAAATAGAAGACCCTTTCTCAAGACGGTAGAGTGAGGTTCGCCTGTACATCTGTCCACCATTCTCTCCCCAATGGTATATAATAGCAGGTTTGTCATCAAACAACAATATCAGGAACCTTTGCAAAGACAGAAAGAAAGCAGAAGCTACTGTTCTCCATGTACTTCTATAGGATGCCCGTTACCACATCTGCCCTTTCTTTATATTTTCCTTTACTTTTGGACCATAGAAAGGAGTGAAGAAATATAAAACTTTTCTTTTTGAAGAAAGATAAAAAGAACTGTTGGGTCTATGGATCTCCTGTTCAATATGTGGAAGACACAGGTCTATGAGAAACTTGACAGCAAAAGTTAGAAAAAGAATATTGGACTGCGTGTCCCCAGTGGCATTAGAAGTCAAGAATGCGGTCTGATTTTTGTTTGTCTCCACATTCCCTAGATCTTTGCTTCCTGACTCATCCCTGATTCAACCCTTTCTGACTTATTTTCTTCTATTTCTTCTCACTACTTGTCACATTACCACTCCCACCATCTAACGACATCTTTTCCTCAACTATTTTTCCTGTACAAACTCAACAATCTATAACCACTCTCTCTGGATCATCAGTCATATTTTAACTGCTAAAATACACTGAATTGAAACTGTTAGAAATATATTTTGACTGGTGTTCTTGTCCGGATATACCTCATTTTTCCTTTCGCCATGGGAATAACATTTCATCTGTTTCCAATGTTCTTTCCTCTGGAAATTCCCTGAAATAGTTCTCTAGAAAAATACTGTTGTAATAATAGTAAACCTACACTCTCACAACTTATAATCGAAACGAACACCCTTTCCCTGCTGCTGAATCGAGTAGATTCTTATTAATAGAAAATTGTGCTTCAGTTAATTTTAATTTTCTTCCCATATGACCTTGAACTCGATATTTGACCTTTAAGCCCGAAAAATTTGTTAGGAAATAAATTTTCGCTCATGCTCTCACTTTCTCTCTAGCTCTCCCCTACTTGGTCTTTTCCTCTGTGTGTAAGTCTGTCTCAAAGTAAGAAAACTTCTGTAATCCCTCTGGATGAAGATACCTCACTATTAAGATCTGATAGCCATATACTTTCTTGACAACTATTTAAAGTTTCACTGAAATAAATTTATGTCTCTTTGATTATGTTTGTTGTCTGTGACTGTATTCATGCTACTGTGAGAGAGAAACCTGCTGTAAAGGTGAGTGGTATCTGAGAAATCATAATAATAGTCAGAGGGCATTCTATAAACACATACACACACACACACACACACAGAGAGAGAGAGAGAGAGAGAGAGAGAGAGAGAGAGAGAGAGAGAGAGATACACACACTTGTGCTCCTTTGACCTTTATAACTTAACTACACTAAAAATTTGCACTTCAATTGTGAGAATTATGGCATTTTCGGTAACTTCAGAACTTACTAAATAATTTTTGCGTATGTTTCTTTGTACAGATATAAAGTAAAAATAGTGTTTTCTTTACACCAAAGAAACAGAAGTTATGCTAAAGTTTGTGAGCAACTTGAGCCCAAAGATAAAGGCTTATTTAAAGATGGTTGTTCCATGTGTCCTGAGTGGGATTATGATTGGATTAGTCACCCTGGAATCGTTGGCTGAAAACCAGTGGCGTTTGCCTATAAAGCCCTACTTTATACATACAAGATTGTGATGCCCCATATAAATCCTCCGTCCATGGAGGAGGATCAGGGTGGTGTAGGCAGGATGAATGACATCTACGAGAGTCGCTTTTCAGGTGTGTATGTCCAAACACCAGGTGTCCGTAGGTAGGATGTTTGGAAACATCTAGATGACATGTTGGATTTTCACTCTTCACCTTGACCTTCCCTCCCTTCAATTGTCCCTGTTACTTTCTTCCTGCTCTTTACCATGGCACACCTATATCTTCAGTGACTCAGAACCAAAACTGCTGTGCTCATCGATTCTCTCTTCCATCCTGACAGGGCCCTCTTCACCCAACAGGAACTCATATATTCTGTCTCCCATGGTTACTCTTACGTATCTTCTTCACTTGGGTACTAAGTGATCTCTTTAACTTTTCCTCATCTTTCTCACCTATTCACGTTCTTTCTGCATTCCCTTCAACCTTATGATTTCTGGATTCCTCACACATTCTTAGAGAATTATTCCATGAGATGAAGTAAACCATTTATTTTCCGTGAATGACAATGATTCCATGCCAAAAACCTTGCCTTTTACCCTCTGTCTTTTTTACCATTGATGCTCCTCTTTCTATTTTGTTAACACAAATCTTACATCCCATGTGGAGTTTTACTTTGCTATTGTTTTCTAAAACCCAGATTCTCTCTTTGTCACCACAGAGGCTTTTCTACCTATATTTCTAGCCCTGAACTTCAGATATCAACATCATCTAAACACTTCCACTTGAGTAACTCGGTATTCGAAATGTAAGGAGAAACACAAGGATTCATTAATTTCCCACATGTTCTCAACATCTGCCTTTCTATAAATGGTTTCTATTGGCACCGCCACTTACAGTTAATCATCTTAAGATATCTTAATTATCCATATTAAAATATGCCTCCACACTAAACACTTATGACCCCTACTTCCAAATGCATTCAGTTTTTTCACTTTTCTTGCTGTTCTACAAGCATTATACTGGTCCAAACTTTTGGTTAGATTATTGTCATAAGTTCTCTCATGTTCTCCTTGCTTCCTTTCTTCCTGTTATTAAAATTATCCCTTCAAAGAACAGATATCTTGACCTTTCAAAGGCTTAAGGAATATCATATCGTTCTCTTATTATGTATACTTTGATGGATTCCTCTTTCATTGAAAATGTACTCATAGTCCCTTGTGATCTACAATACGAAGCCCTTTTCCAGGATGAGGAGATGACAGACTGTTTCAAGTACCTAAAAAGTCTTCCCCTGGCCCCCCTACGTACCTTAATTTTTTTCAGTTTAAGCATTAATTTAAGAGACTGTTTTCAAACCACTATCACTCTTCAAATATAACAAGCTGCTTTCATTCCTTATAGCAGTAACAACTGTCTAAAAATTTCTTATCCATTTCCTGTTTTCATACAGTTGTCCTAATACCATAATTGCATACTAGACAACAAGAGAATCTGACAACTTTATACCTATTAACTCAGTTCCTTAAAACTATAATCAATATAGGATTTATCACTAATTCTTTATAAGTCACCCAAATTAGGACTTACTTACTATCTCAAGATCTTGTAAAATGTCAATCAGGATGTTTTTTCATAACAAGGATATATATATATATGGTGGAGAAGGGGGCATGATTAGGACAACTCAATTATTTTTTACTCACATGATAAAAGGATTAAAACCTTATATAATAGTGCATTAAGGAGAGACTATATAAAGCATTATATTATAAGTCTTCATGTACTTAATTATCTAAACTGTGATTTCATCAATTTTTTTAAAAAACCAAAAGTACTAAAATGGTTATGTTGCTAAATTTTATGCATATTTTAAGAGTTCCCAGAAGAAACTTCCTTTAACTTTCTTTATTACAAGTGGTAGTGGTTGATAGTCTTGTTCTTCCTATGGGTTGTAAACCCCTTCAACTCCTTTAGTCCTTGAATAACAATATCAACCAACCAGACAAGCCAGAGCTCCCAGGAACTAAACCACCACCAATAGAGTACACATGGAGGGACCCATAGCTCCAGCTGCATATGGAGCAGACAATGTCCTTGTTGGACGTCAATAGGAGGAGAAGCCCTTGGTCCTAGAGCAGGCTTTATGCCCCAGTGTGGGAATTCAGGGTGGGGGAAATGGGGAGTGGGTGGGTGGGTGGGAAAGGGACACCCTCATAGAAACGCAGGGAGGGAGGATGCTATAGGTGGTTTCCCGAGGGGAAACTGGGAAAAGAGATAACATTTGAAATATAAATAAATAAAATATCAAAAAAAGTGGTAGTGGTTGACTGGGGATGGGTGGGAACAGGAACAGGAGGAATCAGGATAAGAGTGAATGGAAAGAGAGAGAAAGTACTGGGAAAAATAATTAGAAGTGGGTGGGATGGCAATTCAGGGGTCAGTTAGAAATCTACTTCAATGAAATATATGAGGGATCTGTTACAGTAGCCCTAGCCAAGATGCCTAATATGGGGGACACAGAGACTGTACTGGCCCCCTCTATAACAAGGCAAAACTTCTAGTGAAGGGATTGAGACACCAACTCAGCCACAAAACCTTCAACCTACAATTTGTCCTGCCAGCAATATGTGCTGGGGCAAAGGTAACAGAGAATTTGTTGAAAGTTGCCAACCAATGACCAGCTCAGCTTTAGTTCCATGGCAATAGAGGGAGCCCACTCCTGACATTGCCTGGAGGGCTAGAAACCAGAGGCCAGGTAACCCAGAGAGAACCAAATATACCTGACTGGCAAAAAAAAAAAAAAAAAAAGGAATTCATAATGATTTTATACTGTACTCATAGAGAGGTGTCTGGCATAATCACTATCAGAGATGCTCCAACAGACAGATCCAAAGACACATAGTAAAACATGAGGAAGAACTTGCAGAATCCTGAGGAAGAAGGGCAGGAAGAATCATAGGAGCCAGAGGAATCAAGAACATCACAAGGAAACCAGCAGAATGAACAAACCTGAACTCAATACAGCTCACAGGGAGTGAATTGAAAATGAGGGAGTCTTAATGGGTCTAACCTAGGCATCTGCATATAGGTTACACTTGTGTAGCTTGGTGTCTTTGTGGGACTCTTAACAGAGGGAACAAGGGTGTTTCTGACTATTTTGCCTGCTTTTGGAACCTTTTTTTTCCCCTACTGGGATGCTTCATAGGTACGGGGGCGCCTAATCTTATTACAACTTGATATGACATGGTTGGTTGATATCCCTAGGAGACCTGCCCTTTGGTGAAGGGAAATGAAGGAGGAGTGGATAAGGCGGAGAGAGAGGGGAAGTGTGGTCATTGTGGGGGATGGGATGAGAGAAGGGAGGAGAGACTGCAGTCAGGATGTAATATATGGAGAATAAATTATTAGTAATATTACTCTTAATAATAATGAAATAAGGGGTTAGTAAGTAAAGACATATCTACATATATCTTGTAGCCAACTAAAAGAATGTAGCCAGGTTCCTGCATCGTGAGTAACAATGAAATATCAAAGACATGAAGCTTCTGAATAGCAATTTCTTACTGAGCCCAATTCTTTTCTTCATATGGGAATGGGTTTGTTATATGTTTATCCAGTAGAAATTACCATGGCTTTTGGACAGTATCGGCTCTAGCTTTCAGAAAAAGTTGAGGTCTTGTTAGAAGAGCTGAAAAATAGTTACCCATGGGCTCTTCTGTGAGAGATTGGGATCTCTCAAAGCCATTGCAATCTTCCCCTAGCTAACCACAAGTTCAGGAAATTCCAGTCGGATTGAAAGAGATGAGAACAAATATGCAATACTAGAATAACTAAAGGCATTTAAGAGTCTATAAAATACCTTACTCACTGGTTGAGTGTATACCACAGGTACCTCAGTGTGCTTCAGGAACAGCTTCTATTAATCACATAGCACAGCTGATAGAATGAAAGCTTTCAAAATTTGAACAAGTTTGTACAAACACACAAACACACACACACACACAGAGAGAGAGAGAGAGAGAGAGAGAGAGAGAGAGACTAAAATTTAAAAGATAAAACAAACAATGGGGTCACTGCACACAATCTGATAAACTGATGGATTTATGAAATCATTAAGACGATTTGAGGTTAACTACAATTGATTAAATAAATCAAAGAAACACTCATACTTGTTTCCTAAATATTTCCACTCCAAACCCAGTTGTAAAAATGTTTCTTTTTCTTTTTTCCTTACTATTTATTTATTTTTAATTGGATATCTTATTTATTTACATTTCAAATGTTATTCCCTTTCCCGGTTTCCACTCCAGAAACCTATCCCATCTCCCTTCTCCCTGCTTCCATGAGGGTGCCCCACCCACCCATTCCCACATCATCACCCTGGAATTCCCCTACACTGGGGCATCCAGCCTTCATAGGACCAAGGGCCTCTCTTCTCACTGATGCCAGATAAGGCCATCTTCTGCTACATATGCAGCTGGAGCTACAAGTCCCTCAACCCCATTAGGAAGAACAACAATATCAACCAATGAGAACTCCCAGAGATCCCAGAGACTAAACCACCAACCAAAGAGTACTGTTTTCTACCACTACCACCACAGTTATGGTCTCTTGCTAACCTGGCCACCTTGATGTCCGGTTCTTAGGTTCTTCTGTTTTGAATAGACTGACTCAGTCTTCTGCCTGTGTGATTCAGCCCCCTCCCACATCTTTCTGTGCATCCTTCTGTGTTCCCTTCTCTTGCTCAGACCTGTCACAGTGGGAGTTTAATAAGTGATACTTAACTACAATGATGATCCTTCACTTCCATCCACTCCTCTCTCAGGATTATATTGAAAGTCAATCGACACAGCTTTCTGAGTTCATTTCCCAACACCTATTTCTTGTTGCTGCTGAAAATCAACTGTAATCTCTAGCTCCAGTGGATCCAACATCCTGTTTTGCCTCCATGGGTACCAATATCCATGTGCATACAGACATACACACATACACACAGTTGGAAAATAAATGAAATTCATGCTGTACTCTATACTTATTATGTATGGCAAAATTATTTCTGGTCTCAAAGATGGTATAGAAGAGTTATGGAAATAAAGCCAAAATACTGTTGGAATTCAAATAATTTCATTATCCTCTAAGGACATATTTGCACAATATTTATAGGCCTTTTTAATTGTGTTCAGTAATTCACAATCTAATTCTTTTGATCACAGGGATAAGGAAATTGGTGCTGCTCCAGAAACCCTAATAAGTGAGGGCTAGCATATCAAATCCCCAAGTATCAAACTATGTTTCTGTATTTCAAATTTGCATAAACATCCAGAATTTTCCATTTAACAGCCCTGAAAAGAGAATGGGTATTTATTGAACTTTTCTTGTACTCTAAGACTATGGCAAGTCTTTGACAGATAATCCACAAATACGTTGATTTAGAATTAACTCTGTTTTTAAAATAATAAAAATCATGTCCCAGGAATAACTTACATCGCAGAGCAGTCCTGTATGGTAGAAAATGAATCTGAACCAATCTTTTCCCTTCCTGACTGCTGTAAGGTTCAGTAGTGTTTCAGATGGTTCATATGTATGCTTAAGAAAACCACAGTGCTTTCTCCATAGTACTAAATATTAAAAGGGTTTATTTATTCAATCACTCAGAAAGGTACTCAATTTAAGATGAATTGAGATGAGTTGTTATAATAAGTGTTAGTGGTGGAATGGAGCCTGCTGCTGATGAAGCAAAAAATCACTTTCTAACCCTAGAATGAACTTAGTAATTTATGAATTGTTAACTGCACATCTTTTTATTTAAAGAGCATCACACACACACAAACACATACAATGCATATAGTACAATGTTTAGTTTTATTCTTCCATATGATTATTGTCTTTCTATACAAAGTTTTAATTATTTACTTGTGAGCACACATGGCTAGCAATGACATGGTCAGTCTATGTTCAGGATTCTATGCGAATCTAAAGATCACTCGTAGCCAAAATATAAACATGTAAAAATGCCTTGCCATTTTAGCATTTGCTCTTTGTCTTATAAACTGTAATACAACATAGGTCTTCCTTTCACTTGGAAGAATAAATAGTCCCCAGCTACATTTCTTTTTTATCTCAAAAGAATGTGGAATGGTCCAAAGCATCAATATTTAGAGGGCCCTTCCACAGAGAGTCGCTGAACCTCATTTATGTACACATATGCTTGCATGAGCATCACTAGAGAGTAACGAGTAACAGTGTCCCTCTCTTGTTTGCTTGTGTTTGGTTTACCAGAAGCCAACAAGGTCTCCAATGAGACCTCTTTCAGCTCTGGGAATCTCTACCTGAAGGCATAGCAGTCACACAGATAGTCACAGGTCAGCATTACCCTTATAAATTCATTCTAAATTACACAAACATGTATTCAATACAAATGTATTAATACTCTGATCTGTGCTGATATTATCTAAAGATCAACTGTATTTTAAGTGCATATGTTGGATTCCTTTATTCAATCAGCAAATGCTTATGGAGCACGTGTTACGATTATTTTATAAGGAAAAAGAAAGGCACAGCATCCATTATTAGTGAGCCAACATTTTAAGAGAATGTTCATAGAAATGCTGACGCTTTTGATATGCATTCCAGCACATAAATATAACTTTTCCAGTTCTTCAACTTAGGTAAGATCCATTGATTTTGCTTAAATTTGAAATAATTGGGTTTATTATAGCCATGTGTAACACTTTCCACAAACTCTCTTTGATTCAGGTAAAAGTATTTTGTACTAGGTTATATTTATTATTATTCCTTTAAATATATCCAACAACTTTTGTCTAGAAGGTGACATACCGCATGTAATAGGGGTGAGCAATTGCAATCAGTTGAAAATATTGAGTAAGTAACTCTTAAGAAATAGCTTGTACTTGCTTTCATTGCTGTGTTTAGATGGGTTTAAAGCCATGCCTGGTACTGGAAAACTAGTCAACTACCCATAGCAAATGAAGTCATGGATCTTGGAGCGGAACATACAACTGCCATTTTGCCAAACCAGAATAATCCCTAACTACACTCTAAACATTTGTCCTCAGATCCACAGATAATTGTAATAGTCATCCGTCATCAAACACACTTCTTTGCTAGCTATGGAGACCATTAGAGAAAATCACAACAGATCAAAAGGCAGAGTGGTGGAGTCCATTCCCAACGGATACTTGTATCTACAACCCCAGCACCTAAAGTGAGCTCAGGAATCAATAAGGAAGAAGTGAAAAGAGTGTAAGAGTCAGAGGACAAGGGAGTCTTCCCTAGGATCTTAAGAAGTCACTTACACAAAGTCTTACCAAACAGAGTGCCTAAACATGAGCTTAGCATAGGTAATAGACATGGCAAAGCAGATATTGGGAAGGCCTTAAAGCTTAAACTCTATACAATTACTGCCAAGAAATGCTTGAGAGTTCAAAAAAGTTTCCCAAAGGGAAGAACACACTAATTGGTTATCCAATACCAAATGGTCTACCCGGAAACACACATGAAAGTAAAATTCTATACATGGATCAGGCGACATTTAGGTATTTAGGGATATATATATATATGCACCAACAATTAATTTTAAAGAGTTATTGCAATTAAAAGAAACAACAAAAGGTATTTAGGATAGTTTAGGGGTAGGAAAGGAAATTATAATCTCAAAATATAAGAAAATTAATCACACATATATACAATAAATACCTGGAGAATTCAAAGGAATGCAAAATGAGACAAAACTAACAGACAAAAACAAACCAAAGTTGACAAACACACACACGAACTTAAACCACTCTACATAAGAAAATGATCCATTAGAAAGCACTAAAAGACATAAATGTGCTATATTTTCCCTTAAACATATATGCAGTACACACATTATGAGGGCTTATTTTAAAAAGTAAATATATTGGAGACAGATTACTTTTTTAGGCCACACAGTATCTATATGTACCCGAAAAACGTAAACTCGTACCCCTATGTCTACATTTTTTGGAATTTATTATATATTTATCTCTATCTATTTCTATCTTTATCTCCAGCTCTGTATATATTTTTATTTCTCTCTCTCTCTCTCTCTCTCTCTCTCTCTCTCTCTATATATATATATATATATATATAATCTATCGGTCTTAGATATTAGATATACCTACATATGATATATGTATATATAACTATATAACAACTATATAATTATATAACTATGATTATATAAATATCTATACAACTATATATATAAAACTATATATACATATATACATGTGTGTGTGTGTGTGTGTGAGTTAACTTCTCTGAATGCTCAGAATGGTTGTCAGCTCCTTGATAATTATACATCAAATAAACGTGCAAAGTTCTGTTATTCAGTAAAATTAATCAAGACATTTTCTAAATTAAATTGTTAGCAAGTTATAAATTGTTTAACTTGTTTCAAAACAATTTTCTTTCAAGAAGTACTTTTACTGGCATGAGCCACTGTTGGTCTGATGCCTACTGAGACATACTACACAGTGAGTGTCAGGCTGCTTGAGTTGGCCCAGGATTTTTTTTTCCCAAGCAATTCAAGTTTTAACCTGGAAACTGTTTCACCTCTGCCAATGCTCTTGGGCTATTTTTGTCAGGGATAAAGCATTCCAGTCATTGTTCCTAATGGATTGTCTGCTGCAAACTAACAACTACTTAAGCTATAAGGTATCATCAGGGGAAAACTTTTCAGAAACTCGCAGAATGAAGAAGATTTACAGGCTCAAAAGTTTGGCAATTCTCAAATTCTTAAACTTTTGAACACTTTAAATCTCCATTTGAAGCTACAAGAAAAATAAGTACCTAATAGCTTCCACTTCTAGCTATAGATAGAAGACAATCTTCTTGTCCAAAACTTTGACTCTACCTATAAAACCTAATCCTTCTTTCTGATGAAGTCATTAGAAGAATTTATTTATGATATGTATTCTTGTTTTAAAAATAGAGCCAGGTATAGTCTAATAAACTAACATTAATGTGAACACCAATGCTTTAAGTAATATTTAAAAATATAAAGCCAGACGATCCCACATATGCTCATCAAGGTATATTTTCTGGGACCCTTTAATTTAGGATTCATATGAAAAAAACTGTCTATGTAGCATGCAAGAGATTGACATATTTCCCTATTTTTAGCAAAAGCTTTCTGAAACAGCTCAAGTGAAAGTCAGGGGAAGTTCAAATGGGCCTCAAAAATAATGGTAAAAACCTATTTAACCGTGTTTTGTCTGTTTGTAGTTAATAAATATTTATTTAGGATGAATATATGAGACTCTTCTACATAGCAGTAACATCCTGATTCGACGAAGAATTTATGAACGTTTCAACCAATTCTACCTCCTCAAGTGTTAGAAATCACGGGCAGGGTTGGTGGTATATGCCTATTCTATCGATACTCAGGAAGCAGACACCATGGGTTTGAAACAGAGCGATGCTGTAACAAACAAGGCCCAAGCCGCAGCATTACCGTGACCAGCCAGTAGTTCTTTAAAGCTTTTATAAACATTGATTTCTAGTTATTCACAATTCATTTATGAAACTAATAAAGACATCGCATTCATAAATGCAGGCTCTATAAATAGCTAAATAGGTTAAAAAAATCTAAGTTCTGTCACTGAAAGTTCATAAAAATATCAAAGTGGATCGATGTTTTATTATTTACTCCAATAGCTTTTATATGAGAAAAAGGGTTGCCTAGTAACCATTACATGGAAAACTTGAATAGGTTGTTGGAAAAATATCAACCTAGATTTTTCTATATGTTTTAGTCACATCGAACAAAATTCTTAGTAGCAAAATATGCAACAATACTCAGGCTTCTGTCCCAGTAGTTCTTGTTATTCTGAAACTAAGATAAACAATCCCCCCCCCCGAAAATGTAGCTTTTCTAATTAAACATACAATTAGGACATTTAAGCAGATGACTGCTGATTATACTCGTTAAAATCTTTAATTTGGGGCTCTTTCGCTTGTGTGAAAGTTTAAAGTTAAGAGCCCAAAATATTTGGGGCCAAGTAGCATTCCTTAATTCTCGAAAGAAAACTTACCAAGTGTTTTAATGAAACTCCAGTGTCAATTGATCTGTCTTGAGTATTGAGTTTTAGGCAATGCTAGCTTGCACCCTATGCCAAACACGGAATAAAGTAATGATGGTCTTCCTAGGTTGAGGAGAAATTATAACTTAGTGCACAAAACTAAACAAACAACTGTATTACAGGTCTACAACGTGTCAGGCACTCTCCTGGGCAGGGAAGCATAATGATGTCTAGACAGATCGGACTCCACCCTCTATGAGCGCTAGACCTTGTTGGCTGAAAGTTCTTACACCTCATCTTTTGCAGCTCGGTTTATATTATGTTCCTGTCTAAAACTCTCCAATAGGTACTTATCCTGAGCACACTTATAGGACTATCTCATCTTGCTTGGTCTTGGATAATATAACACTACTCCACGAAAGAAAATGCAAAAGGCATGCAAAAATTAAAATTAATATTCAAACTTCTCAAAACCGTATGATCACAACCCCGTCCCTCCAAGTGAGCAATCTTTATTTCTATCGAAAAGAGGAAAACCGTAAGAGGTTGATCATATGACAGAAATATGCTGTGTATTTCTTCCTGTTTGTTTTACAAATTATTTGCATGTATTCCTGAGTCCACAAAAGGTGTGTCTTACAGAATACATTCCAGTTGATTCTTTAGTTCTTATCAGATAACTATTATCAATCGCATTCTCTACTCAGCAGCCAAGTGACTCATCATTTAGTGAACAGAATTGTTTAGGTATTCAGGTGAGGTGATTTAACGCCTATAGAGCCTGGTCAATGAAATGGATAAACTTAACCCTGAAATCGTGTTCATCCGTTGTTTTTT